>NC_090930.1:300046416-300372670 GCF_040938575.1 Ambystoma mexicanum | reverse complement strand
CTGCCGTATGACGCTTCAGGTTTGTCTGCCCTACAAGGTATCTGACTGCTCCCTGCACAATGGCAGTTGGGACCTCTCTCAAGAGACATCACCCATCACTACACTGCACCTCTACAACTAGCTGGGCTAATGCATCCTAGCACCATGGGGCACACGTGGCACCCCTTCACACACAGAGCCTCTATGTTCTGACATGACCAGCATGCAGACATCAGGGTACCCCTAGTCTGCATCCTTAAACACAATAGCAAAGATATTGTGCATTTCCCCCCTCCTCTCCCTTATAACCCCAGCCCCTCCTCTTCATTTCAGAGCCACCGGAGCACCTGAAGACCATGCAAATGGCAGTGGAGTGTGGTATAAACCCTAATAACATACCACAACATAAAATATCATAACATATCTATGCCAATTGCCAGCAAATGCATAAGGTATGTGGGTTACACTCAGGTGGTGACCCTCCAGCAAAGATTCAATTAATTTGGAAGTAGATTCCTCCTCCAGTACAGAACAAACTTTCTTGCCACCTTAACCAACAGCTGACGGATAAGCTAAGGTTCCCATTGGAATTGAAAACATTCCTCTCCCGATCGGCCTAGGGCACATAGGCCTGGTATAAAGTCTTCATGGACAATGTATTCATCAACGTATACATGCTGTGGATATCTCCAGGCTACCCAATTCCTGTTCTTTGCACTCTCAAGTGGTCATCTAGTGGCATTACAAGAACACAATAAACAATTCAAATAAATAAACAGAGGACATGAACACATCTGGTTATTAACCTGCTTTTAAATGTCAGTAATCTTTAATGTTGTCTATAAGGATAACCGTACTGACACTATGTTAATATGGTTGCCTCGGAATCGTCAGGTTTTGCAAGTGCCCATTTTGAGGCCTACTCAGAATGCTGATATTGATAGAAATGAGAAGATGCGCACACATTCCTCTGATGTAGCTGCATTGCCCTATGGTCCCATGCAGGCAAAATGGGCGCAAGTTGACCACGCTCAACAACAGTACATCCCATGAACATCGTACGTTACAAATACACAGTACTGACACAAAAGCAATGCATCTCTCTCGCAAGTTGCCTAACTTTGCTACCAGGCCTCCATGAAGGCAAAAGTTGAATAATCAATTTTGCAGCAATTCTGTTCTTATTGAATTTGCTGGAGTTAGATCAACTAATGAAAACCTGAATTTAATGGATGAAAACGGTCACATCAACGGTCCCTAACCATTGCATTTACTTCAGGGCAGCATTCCAGTCCAGCATTTATTATATTGATTGTGCCATTCCAGAAGGAGACCAACTAAATGCAAATCAGGCTGCTCAGATCCCCACTGGATCGGTGAAAAAACGACCTGTGCGGCTTTTTGGATTTATTTTGCACCATTAGTGTGCTAGATCTTGAGTTTCTAGGCACACCAAGCGTTGCCCGCATCAGAGTACTACTTAGCGATACTCAATAAGAAAGTTAAAAGGTAATGGTGTTTGTGCTCCACACCTCTTTGACTGTGCCTGGTGTTGACTTCACGTAATCATCCCTGACGTGGCAGAGCTTCCAAAAAACCTCATTTTCCTCTCTGCAATATTTGTTGGCTCCCCACATGGCAAGGTTTATTTTTTACATTCTGAGTTCTTCTGTAAAAGATCAATATCCAGCCATAAAGAAAAAGCTAATGGAAAACACAGGTGCCCACAAAACCTCAAAATCAACATTTAACAGGAGGTAGTTGCAGAAGAGAGCTTTCTTGAATCATTTTGCTAACCTTTATACACTTGTCATTGTGCGTGTTAGGATTCTTGAGCGTCATGACACCCATTGATCAGAATATTAAAACTCAATACTCAACCCATTTGTTGATAACTCGGTGGGAGAAGCCTTCCAGTATCTAGCAATTTGACAGTGATTCCCAGTCTGGGTGCTGTAGCGAACCACCACAAATGTATCTGGGTGCGCACATTGATGCACATGCTGCCATGTGTACTTTTATTATGGCACAGAGACCACTTTATTTATTTATTTATTGTTTGCTTGTTAGGCGCTTATACAGCAAGTAAAATGCGTTTCAAAGCAGCCACAGGGCAAAGGGAGGGAACAAGGGAGTGAAACACATTACAAAACACAATATTTAAAGCCTTGGAGGGAAAAAAGGACAAACCTACTATGCCTTGTGAGTATTCCGAACGTGAAAGTGCAGCAAGGAAGAGGGCAGAGGAGCTAAGGGCTGTGGAGTCAGAGCTCATGGGTGAGCCACAGATGAAGTGCTTCGATAGTTGAGTGCTACACAGCCTGGAGCCACGTTAGGTGTATGTGCGAACCACCAGGGCAGAGGGTGTGCCAAGGTAAGTGCTGAGGGTAGACAGGAGGTGGTGCGATTGGGTGAGGCAGGTCAGGGGTCCCGAGGAGGCATAAGGGCCCCAAACACAATCACAGCAACTGTGGGATTAGCAGAGGAGGGAAGAAGGGAAGGAGAAGGGAAAGAGGAAAGTCCTGAGGAGCTTCCTGAATTTAAGAAAATCCTCCTGAAGGCGCAGATGGAGGGGGAGGCCTTTCCATAGGAGGGAGTCAGTTGAGGAAAGTGATAAACCACCTACCCTCTGTTTAGCGAAACGCTTTACTCACAAAGAGTTGGTGCCAGAGGAACATAGTGATCTAGAGGGAGAGTATTTAGTAAGATAAAGGTAAGATAAAGTTGAAGATAGTGACGTCTCCGGGCTCAGACAGGCTTGTGGATGATGTAGAGGGATTTGAATTTAATCCGTGCAACAACCGGGAGCCAGTGAAGACTTTTTAGGGTAGGAGAGATGCAGTCTCAATTCAGATTATTTAATGGCACTGTTATAAAGAAAACATTTAAAAAAACACTCAAAATGGTCCCGCAATAGACATAGTTTTCAGTTTGCCACACCTGCGTATATGACTGCAATAGTTACTCATTCATGAAATATTCCCTGTTGAAGAACAGCAATTACCTACTACCTGTTCTGGTCTGTTCTGCATTGTCTTGTCTCTCACAACCTTGACAATGTTCCGTATTTGTCATCTAATGACTGTTAAATCGTGTCTTAACTCTATGCATAAAATGCGAAACAAGGATCACATGATGGTTTGCACTTGCCTACTCTGTACAAAATGTCCACTGGGGTATGACTTGCATTTTAGATAATTGCCACTTGCCATTGTCTGCCTGTACAAATCCACATCTCAGCTAAATAATTGAGCAGTACACTTTACACACCCTCCTATTAAAGGTTTGGCGAGAACATCCCACTCCCCACCATATCCAAAAAGCAAGAAGGTCTGCTGCTAAGTTCATGCTTGTAGCAACCTCCAGATGCGATTTCTGGAGGCAGACATTTCCCGTACAACGACGGTGGCCTAGAACGCTAGAACTACATTCTGTAGCTCTGGTTCTTCACAAGCCTGATGGTAAGCAAGAAAGTGGTTCTGCGGCTGTGGAAACGACAGGTTGCACCGGGGATGGATGGCTCCAAAGTACAGGGAATCCATGAGCTCCTTCAGCCCCATCGGTCTCCCATCTTTCTAGCTTCATGAATGACGCATCTTTATTGGTGATTCGACTGGTCACCATGATCCTGGCAATACGATTGAATACTCTCAAGCCACTTAACCCTTATCTTTCTGCTCTTCCTTTTACTCCTATGTTATCTGTTAAGTTCTACTCAGGCCATCAGTTTCAGGCTTGATTACTTGATCCAGTGTTGCAGTTTTTGCTTGCCATTTATGGAACATTTAGTTGAACTCTGAACCCACCTTAGACAATGGCTGAAGATAACACTTCTAGTCCTTGTTGTAGCCATTGCAGGTGGCAGTAAAGTAACCCATGGTTTGTGAGCTTTTCCACTTGGCCATACACCCTGCTTTGGTCAAGGCCCATCAATCAACAGGCTAGAATCAAGAAACATCCATCAACACATGTCCTCTGCTCAACACATGTGTAAGAGGTGACCCTGTCCTGCTATATAAAGTGTTTTTTTTGCAGTTCTTTTTAATTGTTTGTTTTTAACCTTTCTTCAAAGCTCTTAATCATCACTGCTCACTGACATCCGTAAAGTATATTAATAACCAGTGGACTTGCCCAACACAGTTCTAAAATTCAAGCTAAATTGTCTTTTCATGTAAACACTTCTGTCCTCTGTAGAGCCAGGGTGCTACTGTACACGCTTCGGGAAGAGGTTGTGCAGAGCACCACTGCCCCCTAGGAAGAAAGGGGACTTCTGCTAAGACTACTCTCTGCACTTAGTCCTGCAGTTGTCATTACATGTTTACACATGAGTATCATAGCTTCCAGAATCCTATCAGAGTCAAAGGATTCTCACTGGCTCTTAAATCTTCATTCTCAGTTGCCAGTCCAAGCAATGACAAAGGGTTTACTCGCATCCATTTCAGATTCCCTCATTTTATAAATGACTTTACCACCAAGTAGGATGCCAAGGATGGGCATCTCATAGGCATGTGTTGATTCTCTGTGCCTAGTATGCCACTGTACAAACACTTGACTGTTCCCGGCCACGACTACTCTGTAACCTTCAATAGAGTAGTACACAGCCTACGTGTGGAAAAACAGAAAGACATCCTTTTAACGTTACCCATGTAACTATTGTGAGTATCTTTCTCCAGGACGCTTGTCAGATATTACTTTGGTCCAGCAAAGGCAAGACTTCTTTCCAAACTTTGCCTTCATCTCTACATAAAGCCATTTGTCTTATCCAAAAAATATTCCAACCATTATGATGGACATTTCTTGAACCCTCAGACTTCCTAAATCTTTTAGTCCTGCTGCAGTCACAATAACAACCTTGTTGTATTTATGATTTCCGTGGTTTTCCAACCAAAGCAATCACAAGTACAATAACGTTGTATTTGTAATTGCCACGCCTCTGCTTTTTGCCTTCATTTTACGTTTCTTGTGCTTCCCTGGGCTTGGGAGCACGGAAAACGTAAAATGGAAGTGAAAGCAGCCTCCTCAGCTCTGCTCTGGCTGCAGTAAGCAAAAGTTCACAGTAGGAGGCTTTTGCTCCTTATTTAGTGCCGCCAGGGCAGAGCTGAGGAGGCTGCCTGAAATAGCAAAATGGATGCTCCCATGTAAACGCGTTGAGCCTTGTTTGCTCAAAGTGTTTACATAGGAACTTTCATTCAAAATATGTTTAAAGTATGTTTTAAACTATTGCCCATCTTTTTAGCCAATAATATTTTCTGAGTGCACTATTCCTTTAAATATTGCATACCTGGTGTGTTCCAAGCAGAGTAAAATGTGGAACAGTATTGGACGCCAATACCTTGCTGCATTGAATATCATGTACTCACAACTGACTTCAAAAAGCTTGCATTATCCTTCTTGAGCTATTTTTGGTGTGCAGGATATGTATGGTTTGTCAGGCTAGAAAAAGTCTTATTTATTCACAAAATGCACAGAAATGTGGGATCCCCTCTACTAAGAAGTAGAAATAACCTATTCTCTGGGATGGCTCCCATTCAGGAGGATATGCAACCACTTTTTAGCTCACTGCATCATTCACAGAGGAGAAATATCCTTTTTCATACCAGTCTAATCCCGCCCACTAGGACCGTCCCTCACCAGGAAATTCTCCTCCGAACAAGAGTAGCATCAGCAACCCCAGACACACGTTTCAGCCTTTTTGGGCATCATCTGTGAGATGAGGCTATGCCTCGGTAACCACAGTGGGCAAGGAGTGCACGTCTAGATCACCTCCAGTCTTGAGATGGTTAGGGAAACAACCATGCGTAAGAGATAAATTGACTAATTGAAAGAATAAAGGAACAAATTAATTAAAATACTCCTTATACTTAGAAGCAGGATATGTATCATGTAGGAAAAGTTGGGTTTGATCTTGCCATCAAGCTTATAAAGCGCCAAACTATCACAATCATGCCAGATTCTAAATAACTCTAAAGGTTTTGCTACTAACACCTTTAATAGGGACATAGACATTCGTGATATTCTTACAAATGGTTTGTATTTCATCTAAGAAAATGGGACAACATCCAGGCATTCATCATTAGCCATGTGAGAATATTCTGGTAAAATTAGATTATTTCTTTTCAACATTTTTATATAAGAACTAGGAAAAAGTATCCATACTCTGCACAGGTTCTGTAGACAAGCCCTTAAAAATCTCACTTTCTTTGATTTTTGATTCATTTGTCCAATAGATTTTTGCTTTTTGGGAGGCATCTGGAAAGAGAAAAGCATAGTAATTACACAAAATTAAAATGTATCTGGTGCAGTGCAGTGCGTTGCGGTGCAAATATCTCAGAAACAGTATGTCCTTGGGCCTTGAAATGTGGTTCTCGAGGTCCCTACCGGACCTTTGAGTTTTGTTCCGCGTGTCGAGATGCTAAAAAGGAGCTTTTGCGAGTCCTTCTATGACCACATTAATGTTTCACCGATTTCAGGCAACCGTCTCATGCATGAAGGCACTGAAATCCGGGGAAATGAGTGTGATGTCCAAATGTCATGTAGCGAATAATGTCTGCAGGGTCCCAACAGGTCGCTATGCCAAATTTGGTGCAGATATGTGGAACGGTGTGGAATTGTATAAGTAGCATACACAGAAAATGAAATATCTGAATAATACATGTGTCCATTACAATAGTAATAACAGTATGTCAGATGATATCAAGGCTACAGGAACATATGGATGATGAGTCATTTTCCGCATCCACTTCAGACCTGGTGTCAAGGATTTGCTGGAGAGCAATGTATAGATATATTGTCTACATTAAAATAAAGCAAAATGCACCATAAGTCTTGGACTAAAATTGGCTTTTTAAGAAACTTAAAACACAGCTTCCTTGGTTTATTGAGCGAAGTCTTACTAGGAAAGGAATAATACAACTTCTTAGCAGCCCATATGAGGCCATATGAGGCCTCTGTAGCAGGAATGTGTGTCATTTGAACAGTAGTAAATTATCAACTTGAAGGTTTATTCCTCTACTGTCACTCAAGGCGATGTAGTAATTGGCATTATCTTTAGTGAGAACAATGGAGACGTCAGTTTAAATGGAATCTATAGACGCTGAAACATCTCAACTAAATTCCTGAAATGAATCATTAACTGAGTGGAGAGATATAAGTCACATCCCATAGGTGAGGAGTAAAAAAGGCAATTAAATGGTCAGACCAATCAACATTCTTTGTAGTCAGATTCATGCTAAAATACGATGGGATGACAACACAATCTAAAATATTACCTATATATAAATCACCCAAAAGAACACTGATATCACAAAAGAAAAAAAGAGGAAGGTGAGATCAAATATACATTAGTCACAAAATCCATCAACTCAGAGAGGAATGCAGACTGATGATACTCAGGACAATGATACATAAAAACTGTCATGTTAGCGTGAAATTGACATTCCAAGCCAGCACATTCAAAGCTAGTTGGGATATCAAACGCAATCTGAGAACAAACAGAACGTTTTAAAAAAAAGAATAGCAACGCCTCCTCCAGGTTTCCCTTTCCCATTATAATGAAATATTGACAGGTTTTGTTGGCACAATCCCACCCATAATGTGTAGCACAGCATCTTGAAAACATGTTTCACTTCTAAAAGCAAAGTGTGTCTGATGATTCAGGATGACATCAGCAGGAGCGTGAAACACTGCAGAGCAAGAGTTAATTAAAAAGCACTTAATCTGAAAAACACCCCCTCTTAAGCTTTCATCATAATTTCCTTCAATAAATATGTTTTTTACCTTCGACTTCATCTTAACGAGTTGGTTTTGCATATTACTATGCTAAGATGCTAAGTGGTTATTTTGTGTTTACATTTTAAGCTTTATGTCTTTCCTCAAAATTGTATTGTTAGTCACCACCGTATCCCCCTGGATTCTTAAACACTTGGGGCTCATGTTGGTCAGTGTCGTAACGTGATTGAAAAGCTTAAAAGCCTTGAATAGGCTTTAACGCCTTTCATTACACTAAATCACATTTTCATGCATTTGTATGGCGAACAGAAGGGGCATAACGCAACTTGCGTTACCGCCGTCTCCCTTCCTCCACGCCATACAAATGCTCGAGCATTTAAGCCGGCATGGATTTTCATGCCGGCGAAAATGCTGACGATCCCTAAGGGGTCCGCCAGTTCCCTTACTTTCTTCTATGCACTTACACTATCAGAATTGTCCCTGGACCTAATATGATAGCAACCTCGTCTGTTTCCTCCACCCTCCCATTACTGTTTTTTTTCCTCCCCACCCCCTGCCCAGTACTATCTTTAATGTCGTCAGGCCTAGTATGATAGTCGCTTGTTTTGTTCCTCCCCTCCCTTTCCGCACCCCTCTCCCTCACCTTTTGTTTTTCTCTGGCTCTACCAGAAATGTCGTCAGGCCTAGTACGGTAGTCGCCTGTCTGTTTCCATTTCCTTCCCACTCTCCCCCTCCCTTCCTTATCTATGTCTTAGCTCTTGCACTATCTGAAATTGAAATGTCGTCAGGCCGAGTACGATAGTTAATTTCACGTCCTTACTGTACATGGCCTGTAAGAATGTGGTTGTATTCCTCCCTTGCCTTGAAGCGCTTTGAAACACATTGTGTATAGGTGCTGTATAAATAAACTATCATATCATATCATATCATATGCACCAACATAAAGCAGATGGATCCCGTAGGGATCCATTGTACACGCTGCCTGACGTACTCGCATGAATGTCAGGCAGGCTTTAATTGTAATTGTGAGCGCTGCTTACCAAGATGGTATGGCAAGAGGTGATCATGATTAAAAGTAAACTCACTTTGCACGGCATAGTGCATAAGTGCAGGGCAGAATGTGGCATTCATACGTATATGCCACCTTTTGCCCTGCACTTTGGCACTCCACCATGCAAATGACAAAACTGCTGTAGCGGGAGTGGCCTACGTGTAAGTCAACACGTAACAGTTCCCCGTCGGAAAATGACTTTTTTTTATGAACATGAGCTCCTTGGTATTTCATTTGGTATTTCAACAGAATACCCCCGTTTTTTTTTCTTTTTGTTCTTACGCTCAGTTCACCAAACTTTCTAGTAGAGCATTCTTCCATCGCTTCAGACTCTCAAAAAGTGTGGAACCCAGGCTCCAACCTCTGTCAGAGCCTGCATGCCATGCGTCTGCTTTGTTCTTCTAATAGTTTCCAACTCTCTAGCAAATCAGCAAGCTTGAAATGGAGGCTCGAACCATTTACAAAGCTGCACTCCAAGCTTCCTTTAGTGATGTGTTCCCTCTGGGCACCGTTGAAGGGCAAGCCATATCACAGAAAGGCCCAGGTCAGGCCGCCCTTTTCTACCTGCACAAGAGCTAACATCTTTAAAGCCCTGCCGTCAGGCTCTATTGTGTGCTTGCTGCTGGTTGACCTTTGCCCTCATTAGAGAGCCTCGCCTTCCGCTCGGGACTGCTAACTTGGGCAGCGGTCACTTACTGAACAACAGAGCCTTCAGGTGCAGGCATCAACATTATGCAACAGATAATAAGATTCTGGCATTTAGGAAGTATATATCTCCAGGTCATCTGCATATAATTTGACTTCCTGTTTCCATGACAGAAATGAAAATGGAGTATAGATAATGGGTCCAAATGAACACATCAAAAAGAACACGAGAAAAGGGCATCCCTGCAGCATCCCTCTAGAGATGATTATTTTACTGGTTAATGAACACTCTACTACTAAAGGATTGGGGGGCAAAGACTGTATTACTTCTGCTAGCTCTTTGAGAAAGCCCAACATACTCAGAACATTCAATACAAAGCTCCAATAGCCAGTCTATTAAATAACGAAAATATCAAATCTGACAAATCCCATGTGTTGCCTACATGGATCACTGTTCTCAAACCCTCATTAAATAATGTTAGAAAAAGATTGAACATCATGATTGAAGAAAGAAATGGACCCATACTTTCTGCACACTCGTGGGCCTTTACTTGGTTTAAAAGAAAAGCATTATGGTAGCATTTGTGTGGTGCCTTATTGTTGTACCATACCACCATACACTGTTCTAATAGCCTAGTAATATTTTTCTTGGTTGCCCTAGATTTAAGAAGATGTATCCACTGTCCTCATCTTTACGTTGATCAGTATTATTCCTTCTTGGGCCTAGTTTTGTCTTTGAAGTCAATACAGCTCTGTTGTATTTCATATGTGGAGACCTATGTGTCTTCAGGAACGTTTACGTTTTTTAATTATGAAGGTTGATTATATCCCAGAATGTACTTCCCACTGGGATAAATTCTTTCAAAACGTAGGTTTCCTGATCGTCTTCCTCCTTCATCTTGATACATTGCTGTTGCAGTTGAGTAATGCAACTCTCCAATTCTCCCCTCATTTGTCTTTGTCCACTGAAAACCTTGGCATCACTCAGCTCAAATAGTTCTTATAATACCCCCAGTGTATATTCATTGTTCCCAAGTTTAGATTGTGAGCTATTGTTTAGGAACCTTTCCATAAACTCTTTATTCTCTCATAACTGTTGCTCTAGCATCCAGCTTCTCACTCCTTTCAAATGACGTCCATTGCCAATCAACTTGCAGGATCATCTGATAGGGGGTTTGACACATTATTTAGTTTTTTGTCCTTTTTCAAAGGATGTATGAGTAAGGTGATCTTTATATTTCACTGGACAAGCAGTGAATAGTTGCTCCTCTACATGCCTTCTTTCCCATATATTTACTAACCTGTGTGTGTTCATCATATTTGATATACGCTTCTTACTTTTCTGTTTATTTCTATGTTCTAGTTCTGGTTCTGGTTCTGTTTGTGCCACTTGTACATCGCAAAGATGTTGCTTGATGCTAAACTCCTATGAATAAAAGGGGACTGCAAGTCAGGGCAGATCAGTGCTGAAAGCCAGATGAAAAGAGCCAGGTCCTGGGGGGCACCAATAGATGTGATAGGAGGGATACTGACGAATCAAGGCAAGAAGAGGATTCCAAAGAGTGGAGAAAAGTAGAAAACAAATCCTAGCCTCTGGTGCGGTAGTGAAAAAAATGGGCAATAGTAAGAAGAGACAAGCTAGACAAGCGGAGGCGCTCATCAGGGCAATAAGAAGAAAGTGCGCAGGAAAGAAAGCATAGGCTACTGGTTGAGTGAGCTCACCCCACTGCTCACCAGGGAGCTAATGAGGTTTGGCTAGGAAAGGAGATATATGGATGCTCTGTCGAAAGGCAAAAGTAAGGCAAACAGCAGAGGTTGGGGGAATTGTGAAGTGGGAACTTTCTGCATGTGGCCAGGGATACTGTAGGAGTTTGGGAGTGAGACCAGGTTATTTTGCTTTGTTAGGTCCTTTTCATGCTTGGCTGTGGCTTATAATATGTCTAGGTCTAATATTAAGCCTTTCAAACTTTGTCATACCTTTTTCATGGTCTGCTGTGCTATGCTGTGATTTGCTTTATGCGGCTTCAAGATTGTCCGGCCCATCCACCAGCCTGCCTATTGAGGCTTCCACTGATGGCACCCCACACTACCATGCTCAAATTGGACATTCCAGCACACAACACACACACCAATAAAGCCACCCACACATGGCAAGTAAATATTCCTCCCAACAGATATCAAATATCAGAACACTACAACCTTACAACCAATGTATATACCACAGCCCTGGCCTAACACCGACGCCATTGGCACACAAAGCTCTCTGCTTGGCACAAATGCATCCATGCTCTCAACACAGAATACCTACCTAGAAATGAACCCAGAAAGTAACCCACACACACATCTCAGGGCTTTTCACTCTGCATGCATCAGAAAAGCACAAAGCTATCTTGCCTTTAACTGCTTTTCCCAGTACCTAATGTAGGGGAAGTATGTATGGGATTGATAAAGTGCAAACCTAGATTGGAAGTAACATAGCACTGTACAAGAAGACACACCTAAGGGTTTACAAGTAGGGTGCAAGGGTAGCATAGGAGCTGGAATGTGTAGAAGAATGGGAGGGAGGACTGCAGAGGGACAGAACTAGGGAAGAGTAGATGGAAGGACCTGATGCCCCATTGAAGAGCAGGGTCTTCAAGTCCTTCCTGAAGTGTAGAATGAAATGGGCAGTCTTATCTGCATTAGTAACGTGTACCAGAGATGGTGCATAGAACAACTAGGCCTATTTCTTAGTGTTTACCCACTTGTCTTCTTTGTTTCCAACCTGGCAATATTAAGGCTTCTGGTGGCACACTGGTATCTGGAGATGGTGAGTTTCTCAGCCAAGTAGAGTGGTGTTTTGGGTGTGACTGCTTTGTAGGTGTTTTATTTATTGTTTGTTTGTAAGGCGCTTATACAATAAGAATAGGTGATGCAGGCAGTCTTGAATATAATGCCTGCCTCAAGGGCTAGCCAAAGCAGCTCCTTCAGGGAGGCAGTGATGTGGTTCAACGTTCTTTTCCTGTAATAGGCATGCTTCAGTGTGATGGATGGCTTTCTGGGACTCCAAAATGTAGGCATTGCCATCATCCATGTGAGAGAGGACATAGGCTTGGACTACTCGTTTAAAAACCCAGGGCAGTGATGAAAGGTGTCACTTTTTGAGTACGTGCAAGCGGGTACCATGCTGCTTGGGTCTTCTTGGAGATGTGTGTTTTGAATGAGAAGTCACAGTCGAGAGAACTTGGACTGGGTGTGAATTGATGTGTGACGTCGACCAGCTTCATGTCAGTCAGTCAACTCTATACTTGGGCATGCGTAGTGGGTTTTCCTGAGAGAATCAATTCTGTCAGATTGAGCTTTAGGTTGGCACTTCACACTGACACTTGGATGAGGGAAATACAGTGCTTGTGTTGATTATTTCAATGATACAATTAATCTTTAGGTAAAGCAAAAAAAGGAAATAGTTGACAGTATGCACGAATCGAACCATATGAATAGAGGGAAGCAGAAACAAGGTTGGGATGTTGAAGATAAGGACAGGTGTATTTTCAGGGCTGTAGGTGGGGCCATTCATGAGCTGGATAATGTTGAGACTCAGCACGTTATTGTCGTAGAAAAATGACCACTGACTATTCCGGTTGATTGCTGAACAATTTGTTAGTAAAAAGCTAAGTAGCAGGACAAAAAACAAGCCAATGACAGTACAAGACTTTGACCAAAATGAGACCCCCCGTCCCTCCGTGCACCGTTCCCTTATACCCAAGAGAGCACATGCATTTAAATGGAAGGGGAAGTCCAGGCAGGGCAAGGAATCTTACTAAAACAATGTTACAAGCAAGGAACAAAGCCCCACTATAAAAGTCTTTGAAACCAATTTAGAGGTTAAGGCAGTATTATCAGGGAGGACTGCATAACGTGATACATTTAGTTAAACTGGATATATGCTCCTGAAAGGTTCACACGTAGTCTGAGGCAGGTGAGCACACTTACAGTATGATGACTTCTTTATGCTAAAGTTGCTTTTTTTCCTAAGAAAGCTGAAGCCTAAAACATGCTTACATATGCCAAAAGGGAAACACGTCAGAAGCAAGTGATGTGAAGGCGAGCATTACTTCACACGAGGCGAAGAGCCTTCATCACAAACACATGTGCAGTAAAGCCTGAAGACTCACCTTGCACAGGCAATAAATAGTGTTTAAACATGGCAGTTTGCATTACCTACTCAATATTATAATGCAGAAGTATGCTAGGGGAGTACATAGAATTTCAATTCCACAGTATTGATAAGGAATGGGTGGAAGAGAGGGCAGGACAGTCGGCCCAGACATTGAAGTCATCTACAACTATCCGATTGGAGGATGCCACTGCAAGGTGGGAGGCGGCATCCATAAAGGTGTGGGCAAAGAGGCTGGCAGTGCAAGCGGGAAACAGAGAAGACTACAGAGAGAGTGAGCAAAGGAGAAGGAAAGCCCTTGGCAAAGAAAGGTTCAGTGTTGGGGTTGGGGGAAAAGGAAAGTTTGGTAAATTAATGGAGTTTATTGCAATATCTCTGTTTATAGAGCTTCGGTTGAGATGGATCAGATGAAAGCCAGACAGGACGGCAGTCGATACAGCAGGGCCGAGGAGCGCCAAAGCCACGTTTCAGTAAGAAAAAGAAGGTCATGGCTGCCTTTGGTAAGTAGGTCAAAGGTTCCAATAGCATATTGGTATAGGAAGAAAAACATTGATAAAGGTAGATGAGAGGAGAGGGGTAGGGGAACCAAGAGAGAGGAAGAGATGAAGGGGCAGGGGGTGTCACAGATATGGCGGAGGGTGACTAAGTTATTATTGTGAAGGCAGGAAGAAGTGGGAGGGGTGAAGGAGTGTGGTGGAAGAAAGATAAGGTTGATAGAGGGGGAGTGAGGGGTCACTTACCTTCCCCAGGGGTCGAAAAGGCATAATGGGGAGTGGGAATTTCAAGAAGGCACAATGTGATCCACTGCCCGTACTCAGCATGGACAACCCCACGCATGCTTGCCTTCTGTGAGCCATGCACGGGCACTCTTCATAGAAGTGCATAAGGATGCACAAAAACAGTCAGATGTCAATTCTAGCCAATCAGAGGCTGGGAACAGCAATCTTACAGCGGTAAAGGAGTAGATAATAATTATTGAGCAAAGTAAAGCAAACACGGTGGCAGTGTCGGTCAGGCAGCACTCGGTCAATGCAAGGAAAGCAATAAAAGAAAGATAAAAGAAAGCACATTTAAAACACCATAGGAATATGAAATTAGAACGTGGCAACAAAAGTATTAAGTCAGGTCTGAGATGTTTTTGCAGCCTCATATTTAATAACAGAATATTAAATCCCCACCAAAATAGAACAGTGCAGTGGGGATCATTCTGCATAACTATTCCACTGTCCTGCCTCACAGAATCTTTATAACCCCGCTATGCACCATCTGCTGAGCCCATACGTGTTCCAGCCATGCAGGGTGCAATCGTTTCACTGACTTCTGCAAACTAAAGTGAGGTGTGGTGTCTCCCATTTGATACCAATAAGTGTGATCCAAACTCACTAGAAATCAAAAACCTTATTCCTTTTCCTGTGCTGCCTTACGCCATTGCTATTCCAGGCTATTATTTTGAAACCTTTATGGGTTTTTACTCTTGCATTTATTTTATTTGAATAAAATATGTATAATATTTAGATTATTTTCCCCTAAATTTCTATTTCTAGTATGCCTGCCTTTACTCTTCTTGCCTCCCATCTCGCACGTCCCTTCCCCACTAAGTGCTTTCTACCACTCATTCTAATCACTGTCCCATCCATCTAGCGTTTCAGTCCTGGGTACATGGTTCTTTTTCTACTCAGAACGCCTTTCAAGCCCATGCCGCTGGCTAGACCCAACCTTACATCTTCCTCTTGACCCCAACTTTGAGAAGTCCCACCACCCCTTAGATGGGTTCCATTCGGGTTTTCAAAAGACACCTCTCCGCTTCTTCTACTTTCTTGATGTGATGCATAGTATTAAAATACAGAACTTTAAACTCTGCAGTGAATGTCATTTGCAATAACACACCTTCCTATCGTTTTGCTTTTATCCTTTTTCCCTTAAAACCCTATGGTTGTTTCCGTTTCCATGAACATGTTTTACCCTTACTGGGTGGGGGAGCGTATAGGTGCCTTATTGACTGTTAAAGGGAATATATTTTCTCTAACTGCAGCATTAAGAGAATTCAACAAGTTCTTCCCTGGGTTTTGTCACACTTGCATCAGTTTAAATGTAAGTTCCTGTCTCATTCTTTCAAGATAGTCTCTATATTCTTTCAATGCATTTCTGCCCTAGTATGACCAGGGCAAACATTGCCCTGGTGTATAAATGCATTCAAAGAAAATGTTTCTTGCACTGTGGCAATTTGTTGTGTTTAATACTAAGGTAATCACCCCTGCGTCAGGGGCAGACATGGCCTTTAACGGCCCACCACTACAAGCCGAGGCAGGCCTGTGCAAAGCGTGAGGGCTGTTGACCATTACCGGCCATGTCCGCCTCCCAACAAGGGGGTGATAGCCATTTACACTCCAGGGTTCATTCGTGGTGCGAATGGTTTATTATGTTTATTGTGCAATGCCAATCTCCAAAGGGAAAAACAAAACAAAAGATGGCTGCCGCCATAGGAAAAGGGACTAAGTCCCTTTTCCATTTCTTTGGTGGCCCCAGCAGAAGGAGCACTGGATCCGGAGCACAATGTGCCAGTCTAGCAGCTAAGTAGGGAGGGAGGGAAGGAATGGGGAAGGGGTATGTTTTGCTTTGGGTGGATGTGGATGGAGAGGCAAAAGGGAGAGGCTCCCTCCCTGTTGACTCGCAACATTTGAAAAAAAAACTTGCACCACCTAAGGAAGGTATTGGGTGGCTGGAAACAGCAGGCGTTACACTGTGTATTCTCGCCTGCTGTTCCAGCCACCTGATTGGCTAAGCGCCCATCCCTTGGTGCGAATATACAGCAAATGATGGTGTGCTATGCCATTGTTCCATTTACACCCAATTTTGTGAAATGCAAGACTTCTTTACATTTTAAGTCAGATATTAAGGGGGACCTCGGTATGTGTAGGAAGAAAGGCGACATAAACATACAAATCAACAACGGAGGCCAAAAAAAAACACAGTCCATCACACCATAGTTTCCAACAATCTGCATAAACTTAGTTTGGTATAACAGTAGCGTAAGAGGGAAAGTTCCGCCCTGCACTCGTGGTGCTAGTATTTATGATTTGTCCCTAGTGAGTCCTCATCAAAGACCTTATAATGACTGCAAATGTTGATTGTGCACCTCTGAGAACATAAGACTGTCCCTTCCCTGAGGGGTGTCTTTGCACAGATGGCTCTGTAGCAATGTAGGCACATTGTCTCTACAGGGTGGGTCTGCACTCTACACACTTGGACGCAGAGCAGGGGTCTCCATATGGAAAGAGTTATATATTCATGTAATTGCACGGTTCCCTTTGCGTTTCCCATGAGCAATGCATCTCAATTGCATTCCAAACAGAACATATTGTTTTTGCTAAACGAGACTCACTTTATCAACTACTGGTGAAGTTCAGAAAGGTCCATGCCAGCATTTGAACATACAGTATGCATGCCTGTCCCTCAACGATCCCGGTCCCTCAACGATCCTGGTCCCTCAACGATCCCGGTCCCTCAACGATCCTGGCCCCATAGGTTGAATCCCCTCAATTGGCCTCCACTGCCACACTCTCCTCTTGCTCTTTCTCTCTATCCTCCCATTTTGTACTGAGCTCTGTTATCTGGTAACAGGTTCATACTATGTAAATCACATATAAACATTCATACGTGCCTGCATATGCACGCACATAGGTTGGACCCACCAGTGTCCCCTGTTATCACCATGCTTCTTCATTCTCATTCATTGTTGTGAAAGCTATGGTTAAGTTATATTATGCATACTATGCTATGTTACAGGTCTTTATACTGTGCTGGATGGCCATTTGCATGGTCTCCAGGCGCTCTGGCAGGTCTGAAAGAGGAGGGCTGATTTAGGCAAGTAGGGAGAAAGGATAAATGCAAACTAACTTTGCTGTTGATGGGAGCAGGTTGCGAATACCCTGAACTCTGCATTCAGGAACATTTCCAAGTGCTCTTGGTCAAAAGCATAGATGCATTTGTGTTGAGAGGGGAGCCTTGTGCACACATGGTGTGTGCATACATTGACTGTGGTATGTAAGTTGGTTGCAGAGTTTACTGTTCTGCAGTTTGGTGCCTTATGGGAATTTTCAATTGCCATATACAGATGTATTAATAAGTTGGTTTGTGTACTTTGTGTGGGAACATATAATTGGAGTGTGCTACTGTGGGATGAATTCCGTGGGGGCTTCAATGCACAGGTTGCGGAGAGGTTCAGACAAGCTTGAAGACTCATATAGCAAGTCTAGGACTTGCATAATATGGCATGAAAAGGCACGACGAGCATAACAAAGCATGTCCAGTCATAGCAAAGTATGAAAAGGCCTAAAAAGGCAAAATAACCTGGTCACCTCCTTGCACTCCTAGTATTGACACTCCAGACACCTCCCATTTTACTTTCTCACTCTGCCGCTGTGAATTATTCTCTCGCTCACGCATGCTCTCTTTCTCTCTCTCTGTCTCTCTCTCTTTCTCTCTCTCTCTCTCTCTGTCTCTATCTCTCTCTCTATCTCACTCTCTCTCTCAGTATCACAAAACGATCAATTGCAGCCCATGCTCAGCACGGATCTAGTAATTGGTAGATGAGGGGAGGAGGGAGTCTGGAGACTCCCTCACTACAATAACCGAAGTGATGATGGCATTAACTAGTGTAGGCATGCTATAGGCTTGGTAGAAATATTTGGGGGCTTAAACCTTTGGATCAGAGAAGGAGCTGCTATGATAAGCCTAGGCTCTCATTTCATGCCCCATAGTATGGTGTTTGGCAGGATGCGAGTTGCCTCAACTCCACGCTCTGTGGGCCGCTTGGTCCATTGCATGTGCAGCGGGCAATGAGCGGCATTTGTCAGGCGCTCATCGGGCAATCAGAGCGGAGCCCAGAATTCCTCATCAGTTCTCACAGAAGTCTAGCCCAGTATCTACAAGCCTGAAACCTCTGTCACACAGTACACATAGCCACAGGCCAAAATTAACTCTGAGCTGAAACCGAGCTCTCAACCCCTGTTGTGTACTTCCTGACATTATGTGCACAGTCCATAATGTATCGCTGTGTGGATTGTAGATACAGGACTACACGTACCAGAATGCAATATGATTAGAGCATAAAAGTAAAGAGTAGTTGATTTTTTTTAAATGTGTATATAGTTCCCAAGAACCTTTCCAAAAGCAAGAAGAACAATAAAATCTGTTTCAATTAAAATCAAATAGTTATACTTCAATACACATTTTAAACGACCATGAATTGGTATAAAAGTTCAGAAAGAAAAAAAACAAATAAGATATTACATAATTGTGAAATAAAAGATTAAAAATACAAGAATTATATGATATGATATGATGATATGATATGGCATTTATAACGCGCCTATACATTAGTGCTTCAAGGCGCGATGACGCAAGCGAGGGGAAACAGAGGGAAGATAGACAGCGATCCTTCTAGGCAAGGTGACATTGAGATCATGCAACTGCAGGGTGGAGGGGAAGGGGAAAAGTGCTGGGGGAAAGGGCAGGGGGCAGTGCAGTACATAGGATAACAGTAAAATAAATAAAGACATAATAAAAGTGCGGACACTACATCTACAGTCCTACAAAAAAGATGAGCATGTTTTTTGTGTTTCAAATAAGCACATATGTGCGCGCATCTGCCTTCGGCAAATACTCAAAATACAGCTGAGCTATATGGTCATAACGGTAGGCTGTGGCTGGAGGAACTGAGAGTGGGCCGTGCCCCTCATGCCAGTCTGTGTCCCTGCATTGTGGCCTTCCCCTGTGTGGTCAAAGCCTTGGCTTCATTCTTGTGGGCTGCAACTTGAATGATCCCAGTAGAGTCCCTACAGGGATAAACCTGCAGGCATAACTGCTATGAGTAAATGCGTGGCATACAGATGCTGCCATGCATGGCCATGTCTATTGCCACCCGCAGAGAGGGGACAGGGGACCATTGCCATAGATGGCCTGCTTGTGAATAGCTCATGTCTCTGACTTACAAGATGAGCGATAGAATTGATCTGGCTTGCTTATTGGCTTCTGAAGACGGGGAACAGGGATTTGGTACACTAGGCAGCATGGAGGCGAGCCATGGCTAGGTTCGGAAGGGGTTTGATGACTGAATAACCAAAGTAATGCTGTCAAAGATCACTGTTCACATGATGCTCTGAGCATAGGTCAATGTTTCCTATGCATTCTGAATGTTACAAGGTTGATGATGTACTCCTAACTAGTCCAACAAAGAGACATTTAGTCTGGCTCGCTCGCACTATTGTTTGTAGTGTGTCGGAGCAGTGTGACCTCCATAGCCTTGTGTTCCAGTGAGCATATCTTTCACTCCAGGAGGTACATTGCATCTCACAGATTTGCTGCACAGCACTTGAATGCTGAGCTGGCTAATATGCAAACATTGGAACTCCATGCCCCTATCGCTTCGCTCTGCTTCATCTCTCTGTATCTTCCCGTCAGATCTTGAAACTCCTCTTTTATCTTCTCTTCTTCCCAAATCCTCTTCCTCTTCTGTTTTTACCTATGTTTGCATTTTATTACGATTGTACCGCTTTATTTTATGTACTTTTGTTCAGCGTCTTTGGCGAAAGGCGCTTTATAAATCCAATAAAATGAATGAATGTGCATCCCAGCTGAGCTAGGCACCAGTTCAACGCCAAGGCACCTGCTCTCCCGTAGCATAATAATACCAAGCTATAGCCAGTGTATCACACACCCATCTTGCCCTTCCTCGCTCTGTCTCGCTCTCTCTCTCTCCCGCGATGTCTGTGTCTGCGCGAGCTGTGTTGCCAGCTGTGCGTTTGCTAGGGCCTCCCTATTATTTGAGAAAGCAGTGTAACAAGAGAAAAAACACAGTATATTAAGCGGGCTTTTAGTTTGTATAGTTCCAAGTGGATTGTGCGAGTGGCATCCCTCTAGATGAGGACAGGCCTGGTATTTGGAGACATATGTTGTCATCATGTGTGTCCTGCTGGAATGTTGCAGTCACTCTGGGAGCACAGTTTTTAGTTTTGTTTTTTTTGTTGCATTTTTAAAGTGCTCACACAGACTGCAGGCATCGAGGCGCTGTTACAGGAATTGTTTGTTTTGTTAGTTACATAATTGTTTTGTCTTAGTTGCATATTTGTAACGCCCTTAAATACCCAGAGGTTTCTAACCTGTGTTGCTTCGTGTCATCTTGCTTCCAAGGCGAGCACGTTGCCGCTGAGCTATCTTCCCGGACGGTGCCCTTTGGATGGAGGTGGGGTGGATGCGATAGGCTCTGTGGGGTGTGCTGGGGTTCTAACAGATCTTGGAAGGGACCAGCAAATAGGTTTGGAGGCTCTACAATTGCATTAGTTATGTTCCATTTCTTTGTTTACTATTCGTGTTTGGTCATAGTGCACCAAATGTGTCGATTCAGCAGCACTATCAACCATTTAGGGGCCATCACACAAAGGTCAGAATTAGCTTGTTGATCACATAAGAAAACGGTCATTGGTTTAAATATGAGTGACCCTTTTCAAGAAGTAGCGACATTAGCATGAAACAGCTGCAGTATCTGTCACGCCACTGGGAACCCGCAGCTGTCCTGCTTCCTGCTCTTGGATTTATGAGCCTCGTGGAATTTTAGAAGACGAGGGGATGGATATAACTTTGTGTTTACTCAAACATGTTAAAGATGTGTGTGTATATAGGAAAATGACATCCTATTTTATGTAGCACTTTATGCTAAATCCATCCCTACTACCCACTTTATTGGTTCTCAACTTGGCAACCTCAGAAGAATGAGTTTAACTTAACTTGGTTTCTAATGAGATATCCTCCCGGTTATTGGCGACCAGCCATCACAGGGTCATCGAAAAGAGCCTCAAGACAGAAGCACTTTAAGGCATGTCTCATTAAGAATTGGGATGCATTGTGATAGGCAGCTGACGCGTTTCCTTTGTGGCCAGGGTTCCTGCGTCTTTTCTGTGTATCTTTGCACGCAGGTGCACCGAACACTTTACACAATCAGTTGTCTTATCGCTAATTGCTCTGGTTATGATGGCAATGCTCAGACGTTGGATTTCTTTAGATTGCAACGTGCATTTTTCAGGAAAAGTATTTAGGTCATAAAATAGTTGTAATATATGTTTTTAAAAAATATCGGAAGCTGGTAAAGGGTTACGTTTTCGGATTTCCAAATTCATTCCCAAATTATTTTTAAACGTTAAATTGTACTTGAATATTTATTTTAAACACTGAATTGCAGTTGAATGCTACATTTGCTTGTAACTGAAATGAATCCCATCTGATCAATGGCCCTGTCCAAGCGAATCTGCACTGGCACCTTGACACTGTCTGCTCTCCAGCCTTTCTTTAAATGTCATCTAAAAGCGCCCTTCCTGGTTCGCGCAGCTGCATTTCAGCTCTGTCTCTGGCCTCTGCACCGCTCTCTGCTACGTTGGGCGTCACCTCGCGCATGCGCACGGGCCTGCTCTCAGACAAGGGTCTTTAATCCCTTCTTTTTATGATGCCACCTTAACCAGGCTCCAGACAATCTAATCTGACTGTCCGCCACTATAAATAGCGCGAGCAAACTAAGAAAAGAACACACGGGCCGGTCTGAGAAAATCCTGCCGAATGCTTTCCAACTATATTACTGGTCTAGTGACCTAGTTAATGACGGTGCCGCGGTTTTAGGAGAACGGCGGATGAAGGCTGTTTTGCAACACAGCTCCCCTTCACATGGAACCTGGCCATATTTTATTAAGACCCCTTCAACCTCACCACTAAAACTGCACTCCTCTGCCCACCTGTATACACGTTATAATGACTGTAATTCCCCAAAAAGGCTTCTCTCTCTTTTTCTATGTTTACATTTCTGTAGTAAGTATCTACCTATACAAAGTTATACGCCGGACTGAGGAAAATCGTTATCGGAGATTTCACTGAATGCTATTTAACCTAATGAGATTTCACCAAATTTATTTGACCGGAAATGGTAGGTTAAGTGGTATATGTATAGTGCATAATAGGTGGGGTGTGGGTTACGGGTATAAGTTAGGGTAGGGAGGGGTGAAGGTGGCTGCAGTGTCTCTGCCCACATTATTTTAAAAAAAGTAGAAAAAGGTAAACGTTCGTTTCGTTTTTCAGTGAAATGGATTCTGTGAAATCTCCAATAGGTAAAATATTTTCGAAGAAATCACATACATCCGAAAAAAATACCCAGCTTACGTTCTGGTAATATCATTGAGTCCTCACCTTCCTTGTCCCAGTGCTAACGTAATGAGGCAGCCTGCTTCATTATATTAGGTCTGCGACGAGTAAAAGGTACAAAAAGGTAATGCCCATAGGGCACATTTTTGTTTGTGACTGTAATTCTATTAGCGGCAGTGTACTACAGATCAAAAATATTGGTCATACGAATTGGATTTCCGAAGCGCAAATGTGGGTTGCACACGTGCAAATGCACTATGAATCCACCCCTTGCCTGCTATGTATAGTGCTCTGTAGCTATAACCATGGAATGAAAAAAGCCTCAATAAAAAAGACAGGTAGATAGATATTACTACTAAAAAATGGCAAGAACGTAGTTCTCTCGTCGTGTTGGTTTCCTCTGCAATGGAATAGCCTTGCGGAAGGATGCCATCTGCTGACATTACTGCTGAACAGTTAATAATCGATCAATAAGGGCGGGCAAAATCAAGTCACACAATATTAATTTGGAGGTGTTGACTAAATGCTCTACTGTGAATTTAGGATCGCCGCCACATTCTCTTGTATGTTCCTTATAACAAAAAGGTGATATTTTAGAAAAGCAAAATAATTTATTAAGAAAGAGTATGGTTTCCTTAAAACCGCATTGAGTTCATTAAAAAAAGAGTTTTTAATGAATACAAGTTAATTTATTTGAAAAATGTAATTTTTACAAAAACTATTCATATGTTAAATGATGTTTGTGGATTTTAATCTTGGGGAAAATACTACCCAATTGACTTTTTGGATATAAAGCAGACTCACTGTTTTTTCAACCAGGTTAACTTTTTGCTTTCATCTGACTTATTTTTTTGAAAATGCGTTTTGACTCATATTACTGCAAATGGGTGACAGAGTTCTTCCAACGCAGTTACTAAAGTGGTTGCTTAACTCATCATGGTCAGTCCAAAGTAGAATTCTGTTCTGGGGTATTTTGATTAACACACAGCTTGTCTACTTCTGATTCATGATTTAATAGCGGTCATTTTAGTAACAACGTAAACTTTTTTGGGGTTTTAACAATATGCTTTGGATTACTGGTCATATGTTGTGAAGCCCATGTGATGCGCGATAGCCAGTCTTTTTCCCCCAACGCCACCCTGAATAGTCTCAAAATCCAGCTCTCTCCAGTGTTTGCTCCTTATGTGGACAAGTTTGTTAACAGCGACTACATAAAAAGCAGGACCTGTGATATCAACAATTTGATATGCATGTAATCGAATGATATCTGTGATTACTCTTTGTAAAATGTTTTTTGTGAGCATACAAACTAAGGTTTCTTTGCACCATTATTGAGCTTGCATTGGAACAGTGTACTGCTGTCATTCATTTTCAAAGTAGACACATTTTCGGTAAATTCCTAAAAGCCATCATTTCCTTTCATAAACCTGACCATGTCCGGCAAATTTAGAAGCTCAGCTACTGCCAGCTAAGGTTTTGGTGGCTCAGCTTCAGACCCTCTCCAACACCTAACATCATCACTGAACTGAGAAGTGTAGAGCAGTGTTCCATTTGGTATTTAGCGATGAGCGCTGGCAGTGTCAAGTCTATCATCCCGTCATCTCAGGGGGGGCGGGAACTGCCTCCATCTCCCTGCCTGGCCTCTGGGAATCCCTTTGGGGTCTACAATGCCTGTGGGAGGTTTGGTTGCCGCCAGTATCCCCAAGCCGGGCAGCTAGTCAGTGAAGGCACTGCCAGGTGGTCTAGATGAGTCACCTGGTAGTGTGAGTATTCCACTTAGTTGAAGTTCTTCCATCTGGCTTATTACCAACGCTGTTGGGGGCCGATTGCAATATTGAACAGAGTCTCTGCCTTCCAAACTGCCAGCAGGGAAATATAACGGACTCCAACATTACTCGCTACAGCCTTTTTCATAGATCTTTAAAGAAAAAACTAATTTTTGGAATTACTTTCATGAATAGAAACAGGCCTCTGGGCACAGCATTGGCCTTAGAGACTTAGGGCCTGATTCATGGAATTTTTAGCGTGGTGCAAAATGACTTTGCACTGCCAACAAACACCGAGATTCACAGAGCGGAGTAAAGTGTATTTTTGCACTGCTAAGTGACTTTGCACTAACTTTGCCCTGGTGCCAAATCACTATGCACTGCAAAAATACACTTTGCACTGCTCTGTGAATCAGGGTGTTTGTTGGCAGTGCAAAGTCACTTTGCACAGCGCTAAAAGTTCCATGTATCAGGCCCACAGTTTCTTTATGAAGGAGATGAACATTCTGTTTTGGGGTTCAGCATTGGCCACACATGATCGGGATGGATGCTGGACCAATTATCACCTCCCTCTTTCCTGCATTTAACTTGTACCATCTTGCATTCTTCATATACTATACTACAAAACTATAATTCCCTTCCATGCTCTAGCCTATATCTTCAACCTGGATGATTCAGACTTTGCTGCATATAAAGAAGTTGCTGAAGTAATTACCCTGTCATTACGAAATCTTTCAGAACGGACCCCGTCCATGCAATTTCAGAACCTTCTTGCGAAAGCCTCCACTAAGGCTGCAGTGATTTATAACTTATTCCAACATGTCAATTGCCAACCAATAAGTCGAAAATGGATGGATTAATGATCTTTCCTGCCAATATACTACTAGCACATGGGAACAGGTGCAACTGCAAGATGTCTAGTGCTACAAATCTAACTCAAACTGCCTCTTTTATTTTGAGTAGTGTTTACCTTACTCCTAAACGAATTTCTAGATTTGCTTCCAACTTGACAACCGTATGCTGGTCTTGTGAAGAATGTACTGTTGATTTTAAACACTATGGGCCTCATTACGACCCTGGCGCTCCCGTAATGAAGGGGGCCGGTATGGGACCGGCCCCCTTCATTACGGGAACGCGGATTACAAGCTTCCCTTTGTGGGAACCGGATCAGATGCCTGATAAAACCAGGCGTCCTTTACGGGTCCCGCAAGGGGAAGAGGGAGGTAAAAACGGCCAGTTAAAATCTGCCCGTTATTACCTCCCTCCCCATTCCCATTGAGCCCTATGGGGGCTCAAATGGGGATGGGGAATAGTTCCTGCAAGGAGGAATTACCGGGTCCTCCTATGTCGGAATGACCCGGTTATTCCTCATTGCAGGAACCCGGTAATGGAGCCCGGTTTGGAGGCAGCCATGGAGCTTATAACTCCATGGCTAACTCCAAGCTCGTAATGATGCCCTATATTAATTACTGTAAATGTGTATTTTCATTCCCGGAAAGGATTTGGTCAACACTGCAAAAAGTGTTACATTTTACAGCTCGGCTCACTCTTGACAATCTAATTGTTGGATCTCATGGCTAGTCTGATTTAACCAATATCTCCTCCCCCAGGCTGTTCCACCTTCTAGTCTTCATTGGTTTCCATCTAATAACTTCTAACTGGAAATGTTTTGATTGCTTAACTTATGCTCCTTAGTGGAATAATATATGTTACATTCATAGTCTAGAAAAAGGTTGTGCCACTTCTGTAATTGATATACAAAATGTAATCAAAAGTGGAGTCCAGCAATAGAATATCTTAACGCCTCCTCAATAGATTATTTGTAATGATTGCTTCAGTTTTAGTTCGGTTTGATTCTCCCTTTCCTCATGTGTCTTGTATTGTCCTGTCTATTTTATTCTTCTTTTGTGTTCCTGCAATCCTTTTAGATTTATATTTCTCATCTCTTGCTCCAATAAGTTCTAATGTTAGAGTTTAGCAAATTCCATTTTAGTGAATTTCTGCATTTATTGTAACCTTGATGCCTTACGCTGATGCCTTTTGTCTGTTAACTCAAATTACATATTCATACTGGATTATTTGATTTGATAA
The DNA here is from genome assembly GCF_040938575.1 of Ambystoma mexicanum. NCBI lineage: Eukaryota > Metazoa > Chordata > Amphibia > Caudata > Ambystomatidae > Ambystoma > Ambystoma mexicanum. Next base: position 300,346,071 of record NC_090930.1, on the reverse strand, counting down.
ATCTTATAATTGCTGTCAACTACTGATTATTTTATTCTGTATGTTTCATTACAAAACTTTATAAAAAATAACTTGACAGAAAAAAAACATCCGCAGATAGCACCGAGACTTGTCTGCAAATCACCCACAGAGGAGTCAGGCCTATACTTTAGCCTTACAATGAGATTTGTCTCATCTGAACATGCACAGACCTGGAATCTGAAAGCTGAAACCAATTTAGTAAGGAAACAGAATAGAATATTTTGAAACATGAGGAGCCGTAGTAATCTGGCCACCCCGTAATCGAGGGTAGATGGTGAAAGACAAAGAAGTGAGGAGACAGATGTTGCATTGTTAATATTGTCAATACTGAGTGGCAAATTCACAGAACGTTTACAGGGACGTCGTTTCACCAAAATGCCAGGGAGTAACAGAAGTGACATTACACGACCCTTGACCCCCTAATGACATCACAGGAAGTGATGTAATTTGACCCCACCCCGAAGTGACATCACGGGAAGCGATGGAACACAACCTTTCACCCCTTGACAAAACAGGAAGTGGCATCACATAGCTTTGTTTCTAAGTACAATACGAAAAATATGGTTACGATATCACTGTAAAGTGATATATATTTCATACAAGAATGAATCACCATATGTAACGTTAATATCAGCGCGTATAGGCCGATATTACCAAATGACTGTGAATGCAAGCAGACATCGAAGGCCAAATGATAATGATTTGGTATTATATAGCACTTATGCTTAAGCGCTTAATATATAACAAATATACATACAATATCACCCAACCTGTGTTGGTACTCATTTATCAACTTCAGCAGGATAAAAAGCTGAGTTGCCCTTGCCGAGAGTAGAAACTGCAACCTGCAGATCACTCACACAGTGGAGCAGCGAGCGCTCAACCCAGTGAGCTATCTTACCCACTATAGTTTTCAGAAAACCAGCCACTGCAGAAACAAAGAGCCACATGCTACTGGCCACAGGCCAGTAACCTCAATTTAAAAAAAAGAAAAACTTTTTTCTTTTTTTTTTAGTGTTAGCAAGGGAGACCACAGCGGTAACAAGGTAGACCTCAGGCGACCCCTAAATGCGACCCCCTGGCAACCCCTAAATGCCGTTCCTGAATATTTAGCATGGTACAAACTGATCGCACTGCAAAAATACACTTTGCACCGATCAAATTCACAAACAGTAGCAAAGTGATTTTGCACTGCAAAAGTACTCTTTGCACCGTGCTAAATAGGCCTAATTTAAAATGCACCAACTTGTGCTACTTAGTGCTTTTTGAATGAATTAGGCCCATTTCACACCGTGCTAAAAGTTCTGTGAATTAGGCCCTAAGTGTCCAGCGCACACCCAAAGCCCAAAGAGGCACTGACACCCTTCTTCCACGTGGGAGGGCTGGTGCTTGCAAGTGATTGGTCTGAGAGGTCCGTTCAGACGCAATGTTTTACATTGCAACCTCTGTTTTGGAGGATGGCATGTAAAATATGCTGTGTTCCGCAAGACCATTTCCATTCTGCACTGGGAAATGCAGGCACGAGTCCCACAAGGACAACATCTGACCTGCGCTTTCCCCTGCACTTGCTCTGCACAGGATAGGCCAGAGCGCAAGGAAACCTCTGCATAGGGAATGCGTTCTTCCGCACATACTCTTTCCACTGTGGCTGTGCACAGGGATGTGCCTTTCACCAGACGGCATGCCCGGAACATGCCTAGTGTTTGTGTGTCCTGAAACCAGTGGTCGAAGTGGGCGGGAGCGCTCCTCTACTTTTTTCATTACGATTCACTGTTCCTAAACTTTATATATATATTTTTAAACGGTTCCGGAATGATTTTGTTTTAAAATAAAAGTGGAGGAAACAGTTGAAACTTGAACTTTCCCTTAAACAGTAGGTGTGTTTGCTTGGGGGTTTGTATTGTGCGTGGGAGGGGGCGTGGCAATGGGGTTTGTGTGGTGCGGGGGGCAGGCCATCAGGGAACATAGTTCCACTACTTCTTTTCATACTCTTCGACCACTGCCTAAAACCATATGCGTGAAGTCATTTGTAGATGCAGCTGGTTGCCTGGCTAATGGCGAGGCTGCCCACGCGCAATATGCATGTGTTTTCCCCACGTCTGTGGTCCCTTGGCACATGCGAGTGGGAAATTATATCCATGACCCTTTGCAGCTGTGTCTGTGATCAGCACTGTATTAAGGATAAGGCTGTTCTGAATACATCCCTAACGAGGATCATGTCCCGGACTGTACTGCTCATTTACCTCCATTAATACGCACTGATTCAATGTAGAAGTGCACAACCACCGTTTCCCCCCAAAGTGCAAATACCCTGCAAACAAGAACTGCAACATTGCAAAGTTCTTTAGTATGTGTCCAGGTAGTTGCATGTTTAACTCTTAGAAGGGTTGACTGAGATCATCGTCCTTATCTAACACAATGCATTCAATATTGTTAAATTATGTAATACGAATGTATTGATAATAAATTGCATATTATACATTCTAAATAAATAAATTGTTAATAGGAGCTTATTTATTCTAAATTAAATGTATTATACATTATAATAATTTATAATTTATAAATTGTATAATAGGAATTCATTTATTCAAAATTATATTAATTTAAAATGATAATATATTATAGGAATTGTGTAATAGGAACAGCTGCAATTCATTGTGATGCATCATTATTATTATTCAGTGTTTATTATGTGTGGCATGCCCGTAGGTCTCAGGGCGCACAAAAAACATAAAAGTGTACAAGAGAGACGCGAAGAGTCGGGGGGGGGGCGGCAATGAGGGTCAGGATCACGGGAGCAGGACAGCAGACTGAAGTCTGAAGGCTCAGCTGGGCTGAGGTCAAGGTTAAAAAGGTGATGTTTCACTGGTTTCTTGAAGCAAGTTATTCTTTTTTTGCTCCACAGACAAAATATATCATGTTCTTGGCCTGTTTTCATGACCACAGTCCATGTCTCCTGCATGTATCATGCCACACGATTGTTTTCTAATCGTCCCAATATTTTGTGATGGTAGGTGGTATGATCGACCTTCCTTTGCACCATCGCAATTCACAACACGTTCTGAAAAACTAAAATAATCTGTCCTCTGTTGCTCACTGTACATACACTGTTTTTACTTTTTCAAGTTGTGTTTTTTGATTTGTTCAAAAATCTATTTCAGACTTAGTTATCTGATGAGAGCTGTTTTCTTTCTTTTGAGAAAGACCAAGTAAAACCAAGAAAAATCCCTTTTTCATGAGGTCATTGGTCCAAGTATCTTTATTAATTTGGGTTAAACAATGTATTTATCTTTTGTATTTTTGTATACGAGAGACGATAAAGAATGATCATGTACATACAGATATGAATTTCCATCTGCATGTCTAGGGGGAAGCAAGGGCTGATATGCATATCTCCCATTCCGTTTCAAATTGATTAAATGCCTGTCTTAAGAAAGTGCATTGATAGATAGCTGTAATTCAAATCCTCAACTATCAAATGCATACATTGAAACGGTACCTAGGAAAACCTGTATTTTTTATGTCTATATAATTCTCCTCTTTGTCAATAAAAGTTAACTATTGAGATCCGCTGGCATATGAAGTAATCCAGTAGAATATCAAGTTAAAAAACAATACATTTGAATTAAAGTAGATCAAATTGGAAGATGGGAGTGTTCAAGCAACACATTAATCCAGCTCATTACTCCAGCAGCGCAAAGGTTAACAAAAGCTCTCACTGTATTAGGTATTTCATGGCGGTGGACGATGGGGGGAGGCGAAGACAGACCATGGCGAGGACACAAGCTTTATCCGGGCTGTAGCCTTTTGCTGGAAGCTCGAAGAGAAAGCTAACGAAAGAAGAGAGAGAAGGTGCCTGAAAGTCTGGGGCAATAAACGGGCACGCACAACCAAGAGACTCCATCATTGGATACAAGTTTTTGAATGTGGGGCAAGCAAGGGTGGCAGCCAATCGTGTGAGAACGGTCCGAGGTTCATAAAGGGGCTGGAACACTGGATGAGCCTCACTTTCACCCCGTGCTCCGCCGAAGCAGCTTCTAACTCAGACAAAGCAAATACCTCCCTCCCACCTGACTTTGGAAAAGGATTAAAGGATACTTTAGGGATTTTGATTAACCAAAGAGGCAACTGCCGTAGTCACAGAAGCGGTATGGGAAGACCAGTAGGAACGAAGTGGCATAAGAAACGAGTTGTGAAGAATTGAAGGGGGTGTTTACCCCATCCATGGTAAAGCCCCCTCTGATGCCAGTCAGCGAGGGGCTTTAGTAAAAAGGTGAGAGCTCAACTTCCCTCCGGTCGTGAACGGAGCTCCTCCAGCTCAGGAACATCTGCAAGGCCAGGCAGTAAGCAGAGACATCCCGCTGGGGAGTTTTAGCCTAAATTAATGTAATAAGTCTTGATGGAATTGCGAGGGAGAAGGATGAAGGTTCAACTAGCCGGGTGGTCACCGCCTACATTTGGTTATCCAAATTATCAACAAAAAGCAACATTTCCAAATTACAGATTGTGCAGAATAAGGCTATCCGCATTATCAAAAATGTGAACTATGGCGAACACATCACGAAACACAGAAAAACCATCCACTGGATGCCAGTCAACTCGAGAATCCTCTTTAAAACCCTTACATTGGTGCAGAAAAGCATCTGAGGCGATGCCCCTTCATACCCGAAGGAGAAACTTCAAAACGACTGTCTGCAGAGAGCACTTAGATCCCGCGATAGTAGACTCCTGGCATGCCCCAAAGGGCTAATGGAAACGGAAGGTCTTTCCTACTCATCCCAGCCAAAGCCTGGAACAGCCGGCCCTTGACACCACGACAGGAAAAAGCCTACAAATCCTTCAGAAAGCAACTAAAGACAATCTTATGTGAGTAAGAGTGGCTGTCCCCCTTACATTTTTCCTCTGAGCTGTGCCTCTGTTGTCCTTATGTGTTCTTGTACCGCGCCCTGATGCCTATCGAGCTCCGGCACGTACCAAATAAATAAATAATAACTAAATAGTCAATCATTTTTCCATGTGATTATTGAGACATAATGTAATCATGGCTGTGATTTGCAGAGATGTTAAGCATTTGAATGTAGACGTTATTTAAGAGTTTGATGTGGTGTTAATGTAATGAACCTGCAGCCTTTTAAACCACAAGGAAAAAGGGGCCTTCGATTGCATCACTTTTGAGGTATGTTGCATGCGGCAGGCAGAGGCGTTGATAGAGGAGGCCTGGGGGAGCTATAGCCCCAGGTCTTTTGGTTGTATCCTCGGATATAAGCTCGGGCTACAGCGAAAAGGCTAGCGAGCTCTGAGTCTCAACAATCCTGACATTAGCGTAGCCCCGGATCTTTTCCAGACCTGGCAACACCCCTGGCCGCAGGTATGGTGCGTTAGCATGGACTCATGGATGGGAAACGGCTGAGAAGTGGCTTAGTCCAGGGCCAGGGTTATGAGTGTGCTTAGAATGAAAAGGGAAGACACCCTCAGAAGGGATTTTGCCCAGACACTTCAAGCTGGTGATCTTCAGAGCTGCACTAGAAGATATCTGATGTTATTGGTGTGTATACTGAAGACGTGCAACAGTGAAGACTAGGGGACAGAAAAAAAGATGGCAGTGCTAAACATGCACACGTGACCCATTCCAGGTTTCCCAAAACCCTTCGATACAGTAATGTGCAAAGAGCACTCGGTACTTTCATTCAGATCAGAAAAGGGAATCAGTGCACGGACGTGGGCATGCCCACCCAGTTTCACTATTTAATGCAGAGTGCACACAGCACGGGTAGGGGGGGGGGTTCTGGGGGAGGGGCTGGTTCATGTCCATGCATATGCCTGATTCACACAGGGATGTGATTGCAGTTGTGTCATTCTCTGCATCAATTCTCCTTCGCCTGGTCCCTCTTGTTGCAAGCCAGGTGCAGAGGATTGTGCAATACTTACAGCGGTCTTTCCTGGCATTCCCACTGCCTGAAACAGAAACCCTCATGCTTGCCATGAGTGCTTCTTTTACCTTTTACTTTTCCAAACCCCAAAGAAAGTTGGACATTTCCAAACTGTATCTCTGGTGATGGGCCCTCTGCGCACCTGGATCTGATGTGAGTGGCGTGTTGATTCCAGCCCAGGGTGGGGGGAGGTGGGGTGGCAGTAATCCAGGGGCTGATTGCAGGTCCTTTATACCCGCAGCCAGCCTATCCTAAACCTCACATGTTAATTTTGAGAAATAAGGGCTTGCTGCACCTGGGATGCATGGGCTAAGATGAAAAGGGCAAAGGACCCTTGAATTCTGGAGCCAGATTTCATTCTGGAGGCACCTTTGTTAGCAATAAATGCATGGATAATACGGAAATGCAATAGTCATATTACATCACTGCTGAGCATCCTATATGTCAATAACACTATGGGCCCCATTTACAATGAGTTTTTCAATGGGAACTTCCCATTGAAAAACGGTTTTGTAAACCAGGCCTTATGTATATAAGGCTTTATGGAAAGTGCCAATGATCAGGTCTCCCTGGCGCAAACGTCGAAACGCTCAATTGCAGGCTCACTGGAAGTTGTGATTGTTATTAAAATAAGTCTAAAACAATTTTCAAACTCTAAAAAAAAATAGTATAACTCAAAAAATGTGACTAAAACAACACTGTAGAGTGTTGGAAACAATTGGTCATGTTTATCTAAACCTGCTGCGTGCACATATGGTATTGATTATTACAAAGTCTTTGTTGGGGGTAAAATTGTCTTTTTATGGATTTCATAAAGAAATAGAAATTTGGCACAGGGCATTTTTGTTAGTAGTCAAAAGGTTTTGAAATGTGTTTACAACTTTTTTTTAAATTTCGAATTATCTGACAATGTTTCCCAGGACACGTGGAAAAGTTTGAGTTTACATTTTTTGAAAAAGATCGCATTAAAAAATAAGTTGCACAGAGCCTGAATGTGAGCTGTCGATAACCGTTGGATACACTGATAGTGTTATTCTGCGACTTCACGAGATATGCCGATGTTTTAACTGGTTGCCAGGGGATCAAATCACCGAGGCTGTTATTCAATCTTCACAGTTGGGCAAAGTTGAAAATCGAGTGCAAAGCGCGCATGCGTGTGTGTATCCAGGGATGTGGCTGCCCATTGGTGCAGCACTCAGGGGAAGGCAAGCAGGTGCGGTCAGCATGTAGCTAATCTCCTTCCTCCTTCCCAAAGTGGTTCGTCCACATATGGGTGGATGCGATTGCAGGGGTATCCACCCACCCAGGGCTCGCATTCACCTGAGCCTAACCTGCGCAGCCCAACAGGAGTCAATACTGGCATATGTCTGCTGTGGCCTGGCCCAACACAGCAGCACCTATCTCCTGCAGCAGCAATTATGTACCCGTTTCATTTTGGTTATTGTACTGTGGATAGAAATGACATGCTAAGCATTTTAGAGGACATCACGTTAATGCCCATGCTGTGCAAACTGCTCACTGTGCCCACAGGGGTAGAGATCTCAGGCCTGCTGATGCCAGCAGAAATGCCGCTTGGAACCTCACCTGCTCACAGGGAACATTTGCAGGTCACCGCTTTGGAAGTTTGGAGTCTCACGAATATTCCTTGGTCGTTTTTCGTAGGGTGAACCTTGTGAAACCCGCCCCAATGCACACATATGCCTCCCTACCGCCAACAGCAACCCAATAATTACAAATCTTTTTTTTCTATTTCCAGCGCAAGGGCCATGATTGGTAAATCATGGGTGACCTTCGAACATTTCCAGACGAATTGCCTGAAAAGTTTGAAAGTTCGCGGGACCTCGAACCACACAAAATTCAGGTGGGTCGAGTTATCCTCTAAAATAGTTTGGCCGGGCCTCAGATCCGTCCCCAGTACCTTTGCCAACCTAGGTGCAGGGAGCCAGGGCGTATATTAACATTTGGGCACGGACCTGACATTTAATTAATGGGAAGCAGGGCAGTACAGCATCCTTGCTGGTATTCGAATGTTCTTCAATGTGCATGCCCCTTTCCCTCGTTAAAGTTCTGCCCCGTGCCTTTAGTGATTACAAGGTTTGGTGAGGGAATATCACTTTATGTTAGATGAAATCAAAGAAAGTGGGGAATCCTATCAGATACAAAATCCTATTTTAGAGCTAACGTATGGTGCAATGCTTTCATGACTATTCAGGTTTAAAAATAATACAAGATGCCCGTTTTTACATTAATGATTTTGTCAATTACTCACCCCAAAAAATATCTGAGTTTTGATGAGCTGCTGTCAGGGAAGTCTGGATAAAGAGGTATGCCGCCTTTGTAATTGTAATTGTTTATTTATAACGCGCTTAATACCCAGAGGTTTCTAAGCGCGCGGACCCATTAATCCTGCTTTTCTGGTTAAAGGAGAACTAATCAAGGTGCTTATCTGCTGCTGTAGATTCACTCGCTCTCAGTTCATTCTTTAATGGCATCTAATATGCTCAATGCGACATATAAGAACTTCACATCTTTTAGAAATAAATCATTGGGCCTCATTATGAGTCCGGCGGTAGCCCTGCCGGGAAAAACGAGTCATATTTTTTCCGGCGCCCGGCAATGGGGACTTACCAGGACATTACAGCCCTGGCCGTCCCTGTAATTGCCCACTGCCGGGCGCCATAAAATATTACTCCCCATTCCCATTTGAGTCCCATAGGACTCAATGAGAATGGGGAGGCCGGATGCACGGGCACTGTAAGCAACAGTGCCGGTGCATCATCAAGGTCTACTGGCGGGTGCCTTTCCACCCACCAGGTCAGAACTGGCGGGCGGGAAGGCACCCGCCCGCAGAACTCGTAGTTTGCCGGTCCGGTAGCAACGATGTCAGTAGCTTAACTGCACCACTGTTACCGGACCGGAAACCTTCTAATGACCCCTATTGTCCACCCAGGGTTTCTATTACAGACATTTGCTGGTTCATTAACCCGTGTTGGGAACCTGGGCAGCCTGGCTACTGAGTAGAAGCCTCAGGGACTCCAGCACATTCTTTCGATAAATGTCTGAGATTCTCTCCCTATCCGGTTGGGTATCTGGTGTAAAGTTCGAAAATAAAAGTTTGAAAGATTAACATTTGAAAACAAATTTTGACATCATAAAAGTTTGGACACTGCATTTATGGCCCTGGATGCATGATGCTGGAGGTAAATCCTCCAACGCTACACTGGAAAATCTGCAGAATTACTTTAGTGGTAATTGCGCCAAAAAAAACCACTAGAGTCCTATGGGCTCATAAACAATTGAGATTTATACCGTCACTTGCAATACAGCTGTAAGTCCGCCGGGCCAAGTAGCGGTAATGGTAATTCGGTTGTGCAGTATACCGGCGGATTTACAGCTGGAATACTGCACAGCTCCTAATGAGGCCCAAATTACAAGTTTTGGCGGAATTACCACAGGTAGAATTACGAGTGGTAAATCCACCAATTGTTGGAGGAAAAGTGGAGGATGTACCTCCAGCATGATGCTGGAGGTGAGTCCTCCACCTTTCCTTCAAAAAAATGGCATAATTACCACTCGTAATTCCACTGGTGATAATTCTGCCAAAAATCTGCAGATTCTTGAGATTTAACTTTCAAACCTTTGTTTATCAAAGCAATCACCTATAATCTTCTTTTGCTGATTCCCAAGGTTTGACTTTTTTAGCCACCAGGTGGATAACCTACAGTATAGGCAATTTGATGTGCAGTGTCCTCTATACAAATGCAAAAAAGGGTTTTTTGGGCTGGCTTGTCAGATATCATGGCTCACTAAATAAAGGCATTCAAATACATTCGCCAATTGCCAGTTTCCAATTGTCTTCAATGCTCCTCCACTAGTTATATAAGCCTTGCATCACCAATTTGCCCAACATGTTTAGCAGCCATTTCTTTACAGATTTCATGAAGTAATTTCCCTTGGTTGGCTTTATCCTTTCTCGTATCTAAAGTGTGTATGCTGGTCAAATTTATTCTCACTTCTCTGTAAGTTGCCATGCTTAATTTTATTGTGCATGTTGGTTTCAATGAATGGTTGATTGACAAACGCCAATCAACTCCATGAGCAGATCATCCGCCACGGCCTGCTCCGGGGCTGCCAATCTTGTTTCCATCCCAAATGCAGCACAGAAACAGCTACTATCCAGATGGTTGACAATGCTCTCCAGATCATGGAAAAAGAGAACCCTTGCCTCCTGGTCCTTCTGGACCTTTCCGTCGCCTTTGGTAGTCTGGACTACCACACTCTGATCAGCTTCCTTGCACAAGGAATGGGTTTCTCAGGCACGTTTTGCAATGAGTCCCCCCTTACATATCAGACAGAGACCAGTTGTTCAGATGGGCACCTTTAAATCTGACCACCGCCCAGCTACCTACAGATTTCAAGAGGGCTCAATACTCTCCCCAGTGATTTTCAGCAGGTACATGGAACCACTAGGGTAACTCCTCGATGATCGAAACATCCCTCTACCCCAATACATGGCTGATAGACAGCTGTACACCAGTTACCTGCTCCCAGGGCATCAAATTCCTCTGGAAAGGCCTTACCGCCCTTCAAATGTTGATGACAAATGCATACCTAAAGCTTAAACCAACCAAAACAGTATTTCTTCTCCTCAGTCAACCATTCAACAAGGAAATCATGCAAGGATGGCTGAATGACGTGCTCTTGGATGTGTTCACATCTCAAATCGTCCCCTCCATCAAATGCCTCAAGTTCAACAAAGACAGTTACCTCTCCCTCTAGCAGCACATTAGGCTTGGACTGCTTTCTATCAGCTCACATTTCTCAGCAGGCTCAAATGCCTCCTACTGCCACAGGCCTTTTAGACCCGGGTACAGGGCCTTGTGATTGCACACATTGATGAGGGAAAATGCGCTCCTCGCTGGCCACACTGCCATACATCTGGGTGCCCTCAAAGAGGTTCACCATGCTGAGGAAAACCTCATAACAGGTTCCAATAATCAGACGACATACCCCCATTTTGCATGGTTCTACACTGGCTACCTGTCCCAGCAAGGATTCTCTTGCTTTTATCACATAAATAGCAACCACTAACCGAGCGCCTTCCAACCATGCTGCCAAACTTACTATCACTGGAGGAACACACTCCTCCCAGAGCCAGACCATCACAAAGCTTGAAATAAAACTGGCATGCAGAGAGAAGTCCAAGGAACAGTCTTTCTCCTGCTACACCCCAGCATTCTGGAATACCATCCAGGTTTCAATCAGGAACGCTCCACAACACTGCAGCTCATAAAAGAACTTACGACCCTCTTTTTTAGGGAATTCCTAGGATGACTGAAGATCCACTGTACCTAGATTACTACTGCTCTGGGAATATCTTGCAAATGTACCCATCCTCTTCTCTCTAATGCATGTAGAGGGTGTGCAGTTATAATGTCGAAAACATAATGTCGAATTGCAAAAATGTCGAAAAAAGAATGTCGATTTTTTTTTTGAATGCTTTCTTTTTTTATTTACATGTTTTTTTTGGGTTCCGCAAGTAAAAAAAAAGGTTAAAACAGAAACAAAAATTCAAAAACAGGGTTTGGGGGAACCCCCCCATTTAAAAAAAAAAACAAAGAAAAAAAGACATTCGAAAGGTTTTTTTTCGACATTATGTTTTCGACATTTTGACTTTCGACATTATGTTTTTCGACATTATCACTATAAACCATGTAGAGTGCTCCTTTGATCCCGAGATTGGTATGCACTATTTAAAAACACAAATACAAAATGCAACTGACTTAGAGGACCACTAAAGAGAAGAGGAGATGAGTAATAACGAAGAGCGAGAGACAGAGAGAGTCGGGTCCATGATAACTTTAAAAACATAGATTTTCAGGCCCTTTTTTTGTATTTGCAAAAGGTCAATTTGTAAATAAATGAGTACATGGAGAGAGTGATGGGGGGACATGCCTTTACCGCGAAAGGATCATCCACCCAAAACATTAAAGATTGGGAAGAGAAGTTAACATTGGGCTTCTGGTCAGCTGGTAGAACAGCACTAGTCATTTGCGGTAGCATGGGCGATAGCATGCAGAGAGGGATCTGTTAGGCAGAGGAGTAAACTCCTCTAGTTGCCAAATGTGTATTCAGTGCAAGACTGTCAGCACAAGAGCATCTCAGGGAAACAATAGCAGAGAACAGGACGAATTTATGCTCTTTGCAGCTTGCTCTAAATCCTGGCAGGACAATAACTAGATGCCATCGAAGTAGTCAAAGCTGGATTATGGTAAAGACCAAGTGGGTCTAATGGCAAATAAACAATCCTCTTAAAAAAGCCACATGTGTATGTGGGAGGGCTAGGCTGCTCTTGGCGTTGACCTTCAGATCCCACCAGTATTTTGTAATGAATCTGGGGAAGTCAGTGCAGAGTCTAAGGAGCTGTCGGAGCAGAGTGCTGTCTGCTCAATCTGTCTACACTGTCCTCTACTGCTGTGGGCATGCCTGCATTCTACAAAGACTCGACTCCCCAGCGGAGGCGGGGGCAGAGTCAGTGCAGAGTCTAAGGAGTCCGATGAAGTCTGTGTAATTAGTGGACTAATTCCCTTCACTCTCCCTAACTGAACTGCCCAACCATGAGAGGCAGCCTGAAGGCACTCTCATTTTCAAAAACCCGTGCACAAAGAAGGCTTGAAGCTGTGTCACCGATGGAAAAAGACCCTGTCAGTGGCGGGACCGGGATCTCACGGCCCCCTCCCTATCTGCAGGGCCGGGTGCTTCGCCAAGTCCATTACCGGCACATCCAAAATCGGCAACTACACTCGTACAACAAGTAAGTGCTAACGTGGAGGGAGGCTCTGCGACATGTACGAATGCTACTGTAATTACAACTAATGATGACATCAGTTTGTCTGAGGCGCAGCCCGACCCGAATGTGGCCCTGTTCCTTGTAGAAATGGATGCCAGTATGGTTTGCACGCTTCCGGCGGCGGAGTCTGCGGGGGGGAGCGGGGTCAGCACGATTACCCCTCTGGCACCCGTCGAACTCGGGGAACTCACTGACGCCGTGACCATTGCCAGATACGCGGCACCGGTCGATGGCGCAGTACAAGCCACAATCGATTTGCTGACTTTTCCATGCGGTGACCGAGGACACTCTGTGTCGGCAAGCATTAAGGGACAGCCCTCTAGCATTCCCGCACGACACCTGGAGGAGGTACCTGACACCTCAAGTTGCAATGCCTTGAACTCAGAACCGCCTAAAAGTGCAAGCCTAGAGTCACCTCAAAGCCGCTTTTACAGCGCTGTGGACACCATGGGCAGCCTAGGAGAAATGCCCCCTTTCATTTGCGCCGCTGTCCCTCATGGCGGAGAAGACGGTGGCTCCGTCAGTGAGGACGAGGTTGCCGTGTTCCGTTTCCCACAGGGACGTGTGGCAAGTGGTGGAGAGAACCTCCAAGACGGCCTACGGCCGCAACCTACCAGGACTTACCGCTCCACTGCTGAAACATCATTTGGCCTCGAGAGAAGAATCTCAATGGATGAAGTCAACAAACTGTTGGCAGACCTCAATCGTATTAACAAAGAAAGAACTAATCAAATGGCGGATGGCCATACAGGCCGTGCAGGACTTGGAAAAGGGAAAGACTGATGGTGAAAACGGGATTCCCCCTAAGCAACCGCAGCCTCAACCTCCTAGGGCTAAAAGTTTAACCAAACGTAGGAGACCCAATGAGAGCATCTTGGCCAGCATATGATGCTCCCAGAACAAAAAGGTCAAAATTTCTACCACGTTTTCCAAAAACTCCTTGACCTCTCCATCTGAGTTCTCACTACCGGAACAAGGCATCATTGACGCGCGCCTGGCCACAAGCGATTCCACTTCTGATCAAGCCTCTTCAGATTCCTTGCTAATGGAACACCCTTTCCCGAAGATCAGACGCCCTGTAAACCGCAGAAGAAGAGGCTCACGGCCTGGAGGCACTGAATCAGGTGCTTTGGGATCTGTTCAACAAATGAAAGACCTTCAGGTGCTGATAATGTCTTCCATGTCCATATCCATCGACCCATTTATCAAACTGTACGAGCATCTCAACAAGAACATCAAAGACCTTTCGTCTGTAGTGGCGGTGATGACCAGTAAACTACGGAGCATAGAAAACGAGAACACGTACTGGAAGGAAGTACTTCAGGAGATGCACAAGAAGGCGGATTGGGCTTTTGCAGCCATGACGGACCACGCCAAAAATGCAAACACGGACAAAAGACTGTTGGCCGAAGTAGCAACAGAAGCGCTGCACCTTTTCTAACAAAAAAGGGAGCATGCCAGTGCAGCGGCTGAAGCCAACTGCTTAAAGGGCCAAATTACGTCATTTCCTGTCAAGGCTCGGACCCTCAACTGCCACATGGTGACTCCCATTACTAAGAATCCCGAGAATGAACCGAGCTGCCAGGAGGCACAGTTCCGCCCCTAAAAGGTGTGGACGCCTCACTGGCGCAGGTAATTGCCTCTCCCTCGACTGAGAAGACCGACAACGCAACTTCTCACTCTGATCCTGGCTTGTCCCTTGCAAACACAGCAAAGGAAGGAAGCGCTGCTTTTCAAAAACCCCAAAACGCAATAAGCGTGGAGGCATCCCAGCCCAGTAGTGGGTTTGCCACGGCCGTAAAGGAGTCGCAGGCCGCCGCCAACTTAGTCTTACAAAATCCACAAATGGCCTCAACCTCAAAGGCAACCACCAATCAGGAGCTGCCCGCACAAGAAACGCTACCAGTAAAAGAGGCCTCTCCAGGCAACTCGACTGCCCTATACGATATCTTCAAAGACTCGGCGGACATCCAAAAGGTGGTCACCCTTAAAAATCAAGGACCAAGTGGTCCTGCAAAAAAAAAAAAATCTTACCAGCAAGGAAAGTGAGACACGGTAATGACTCTCGCAAATCCCTGCGTAATATCAAAACAGTGAACGTAACTGTCAATGGTCCTATCTCCAAAGACAAATTCTTTGAAAGAAGGCAGTCCGTAAAAGCCACCAAAGAGGTGGTAACTGAACCAGAGCGGTCCTACACCTGCATCAGTGATGTCTCCGATGACCTGATGAATGTATCTACATACGAAGAGGAAGAAGAGATTCCCATTGTCTCGAATCCGGCCTCAGCACAGGTTAGTCCCTCGACGCCATCAGACCTACCTCCTCAAGATGCCCAGGTTGAGAACAACCCAGTTCTGGGCCCCGGCAAGATGACAAGTATCCTATCGTTGAAAGTCATAAACAAGTGGCCCAACGGCAAAGCCCACCCAAAGAAAGCAGCAAGATCATGTCAACTGATTCAACCACTGCTCTTGCCTCAACCAGCAAAAGTCGCTCAGGAGCCGTAATTTTTGACTCTGCTGCCAAACGAACACTGCTGGCAGCGAAGCTCAGCAATTCCTGTGTAACTGAGGAAGCGGCCACAGTCGACCTGACAGGCAGCAACAAGCTGCATGCCAACGGTCGGACAGCGCTTACAGCACCCAACGCCTCACCAAGCGAGCACAAACAAGTCAACAGATCGACTCGAACCCCATGTAGTCAGCCAAAGACTCAACCAGACATGTGGAACAACACTACCTCGAACCGCCAAATCCCAAATGCGAAAGGGAGAAAGCAACAAACACACTTGCATCAAGCCCCGCATCGGCTTACTCTAGAACGCACCGAATCCTCGGTCAACCTAATCTTAAATCATCACAACGTACAATGGCTGTGTCACCTGATTCCAAGTCTAAGAGCGATCGAATCAGAGGACTTGAAGATTGTCGAATTCCTTAACGAAAAGAAAAACGATGCTGTGATACTGCACCTACAGTCTAAACTAATAGCTGACGCATTGCTTGATGCCGGTCCCGTGCTGATGTCACTGGGGTTCGACATATCAAAAGTAGATGAAAGCTTTCGGCCCAAAGGGCCCAAGGTCGACTCCAACAGCAGAACAGATCCCGCAGTGAGTCGAGTATGGTCTCATCAAACTGAACTAAGAGCATCTGATGTGTTGACACAGGGTCCGCTGACCACAAACTTTCCCATCGCTGACTCCTTGGAGTCACCATATACGGGGGAACTTATAAGGATAACAGTCAACGTAGTGGAAAGTTCACTTGCCATGAGAGACGATGACAAACTAAAAGACAACGCGACTCACAAGGCGGGTGACTGGTCTTGGCTGGTGGCAACCTTAAACACGGACTCAATCAATTAACACCAGGGATCGGAGGACCTCAGCACTTGTACTATGGGCTCTTGGAACACTAGAGGCTTTACTCATCTGTTTGAAACACAGTGGGCAACCAAGCTCGACCTCTTGTGTTTACAAGAAACATGGCTAAGTGAAAAGCCACTTCTAGAAGGGTTTGAAATAGCAATCAACCCAGCGATTAGGCAACAAAAGGGCAGACCTATGGCCGGACTGCTGTTGGCTGTCAGAAAAGCGTCAGGATTCAGGCTATTGAAATCCTTCAACTTAACGCCACTCATTCAGATGTCCATAATTGGCGTCCCACAGAAAAACAAGACCAAGGGCTTGCGCCTCCATATCATCAATGTATATTGGAATCACTCGTCGAAAGACGCAATGTCATTCATTGATCAAGTGACAGCGGTGATTGACAACTTACTCGAAAAGGAACACCCGCTAGACTTGATTATATGCGGCGACTTAAACATTGTATGCACTCCAAGCATAGAATCTTGTGGCAGCAAGAAAAGTCACTTAGAACAAACAGCGTTCCAATGGTGCTTGGAAATGGATCTCCGCGGGATGTCGATGCTAAATGGTAACACCCCGGCCCAGCCAACGTGGAGACGGCTTGATCAAAACTCAGTCCTCGAGTACATATTCATCTCCGAAAATATCCATAAGAGAGCTCTGCACCTAGAAGTCCTCAAAATGAACCATAGTGACCACAACATGGTACAACTCACAATCAATAACTATAACTCCTGCGTCCACGAGAGCTGGCCGTATGCGGTGAGTACGGGCTCCATCAGGATTCGCCTAAACCTTCTTGACACCGAAGTATCAGTCATTACATCTAACTTCGAGAAGAACACAGTGGGCCTGGAATATCAACATCTCTTGTCCCAATTTGAAGAACGCAAGCACACCCTGAAGCACGTCGAGCAACGGCCAAAACACAAATTCGGCATGACTGTTCTCCAACGGAAAAGATCTATGAGACAAGAATTAAGGAAACTAAAAGGACTAAACAATGAAACCATGAGAGAGAGCAAAAGGGCGATCAAGCAAAAATATAAAAACTGGCTTAAAACACATGCGGCCACTATGCTTCAAAATGACTCCGAGGACATGTTGTTAAAAATGGAAGGAAGAAATTCAGTGGAGTACTGGAAGCTGATAAACAATAGCCTTGCACCGCAGCATGCTTTACAGGCCACCGCAGTCACAGAAAAAGAATGGGCAAAGTTGTACACAGCCCTATTTTGCAGAGATGCCGTAACTGTAGACTGTGAACACACTGCCGTAAAACAATGGGAGCTCGCGTTTGAGAGACAAGACATCTTACTCGCAATTAAAAACGTGCGTGAATCCAGAGCTCCAGGGCCCGATGGATTAACGAACTATACGATCAAGCGTAACCCGGGTCTAGGGGCAGACTTCTGTGTCACTTTATTCAGCAGAATTGTCAAGAGTCGCTCCACCCCTAAGTCATGGAAGAGTGCCGTGGTGGTCCCAATCTTTAAAAAGGGGGACCGAACCAACGCAAAAAACTATAGACCAATAGCGCTCCTTGACGTCCTGGGGAAGATCTACGCTATCCTCCTCCAACAAAAACTCCTAAAATGGGCCGAAGTCTCCAAACATGTCGACCCAAGACAAGCGGGGTTCGTACGAGTGGTTGGCTGCAGCTTAAACCTGCTCCTACTGAATTTATTAAAGATGGAAGCAATCAGATCAAACTCAAAGATCTATTTGGCACTGATAGACCTCACTCATGCTTTCAACAGTATCAACAGGGAGATGCTGCGGAAAAAACTGACCAAGTGGAACTGTCCTTCTAGTTTAGTGGACGCAATTCGTGAATTACACACGGACACTTCCATCAAGATCCGACTAGACATGAAGGGCACGCTGTCCGCCCCAATCAACACATATAAGGGTGTGAAACAAGGCTGCCCCTTGGCAGCAATTATCTTCAACTTGTTCATTTCAGACGTAAAGGAAGAATTTCACGGTGCAACCACGTTTCCTCCAAAAATTCACGGCTCTCCCATTGACTACTTAGTCTACGCTGACGACCTTATCCTGGCAGATCAGACTCCAGTAGGTCTCCAGCATAAACTGAACCACCTGGACGCCTACATAACATCCATTGGCCTTCACATCAACAAACAAAAATGTGAAATTCTAATCCTGGAGAGATTATCAAGTCCAAGTGGGAAAAGAAAGAAGATGAACTGGCACCTTGCTAAGGAACAAATCCAGATTGTAAAAAACACCACATACCTAGGCATGAGGATTAGCGCAAGCAGGAACGATGCACCTTGGGCTGAAGTGGCTAAAAGTAAGTGTCGGCAGTTGGTGTGTCAAGCCTTGCTGATCAACAAATAATTGGACAAGTTCTCGTTAAAACCAATCATCATGTTTTTTCAGCAAAAAGTCGTCACTGCTCTAATCTACGGAGGGGAAAACGCTTCTGGGTGCACGAGTGACCTGTGGAGCTCACTCGAAAACACTTTCTGGACCCGAGTGTTACACCTCCCGAAAGGTACCTCAACTGTCTGTATACGGTTCGAACTGGGCCTCACTTCAATTCACGTAAGAGTAACATGGAATTTACTGAGCTTGTTTCAAAAAACCATGCTGAAGGTTCCGGTGGCCCAAACCCGTATTTTGCACAAACTGGATACGGACAAAGAATACACCACCCTCTCCAAATGGAACCGCCTCTGTCAAGACCTGCTAAAAGAGTATGACATCACTCTCTTGACGCTAATAGAAAACCCAGATATGGCAAAGAGGAAGATCTGGAGATTAGACTGGATTAACACCTGCGACTTAAGACTCAAATCGAAACTGATGCACGAGGTTCCAGGAGAAGCAAAAGCTTATAGCCGCCACACTTACTTAACCCGCTTGCCAAACCAGTATGCTAGAGCTCTATACATGCGCTATAGACTAAACATATTGCCAACGAAAGAATGTCTAGGTACTTGGGCTAAGCACGCCAAAATCGACCTCAAGTGTCGTTTTTGTAACAACGCTAAAGAAACCCTAAAGAAAAATGCCCGGAACTTCAGCATCTAAGAGGACTCAATTTTGGTCCAGTGATCAACATCCATCAAATAAGAAGCACTGTGGAGTGGTGGAAAGTCCTTTTTGAAGGGTCTAATAGAGCAGTATTGTTTGCCCTGTTAAACTTTCTTCAAGTGCTAAAAACTAGGTTAGACGATACGAAAGTAAACTGATTGTTCAAGCAAAAGCAAAAAGACTGTTGATTAAGGCTGTGACCCATGGAGTATCGAGCGAAAAATTGGACCTGTCAATGAAAAAAGGAGGGAGGGAGGGAGGGAAGTCGCTGATGTGTCACTTGTCTTCTTATTTTTAAAGGTTGAACAAACCAATAAAAAACAAAAAAAAATGAATGAATCTGGGGATCATATGTTCACATATTATAGACATAATCAATGCATACATTTCCCATGTGCTAGGTATAGGATTGCCTGGGATCATACATGTGTACACCAAAATCTACTAAGTTGCATCTTTAAATATTACAGAGTATTGCGAGCCCAAATATTCCTGGAAGTAAAGTAACATGTGCTTCCTGTAAAACATATATTTGCATCTGGGAAAGGGCACGCAGCAAATCACGTGGCTGTAAACGTGGACGAGAACTGCCAGTGTCCTGCCTGCATTCCAAATGACACCAAAACCCCGTCCTCGGGTTCTGTCATCTTTTTTTGGTGCTTCAGCCCCAGACCTACCAGTCCCCCTCCTTAACCATCACACTCTGCCATGTGTCCTAAAACACCCCTCCCCCTACTTACCATTAAAGCTCCACCCAGTGTCCTTTCCTTCCTGTCTGCAGAGGGTCACCGCCATCAATTTTCCATCGATATTTGCTATGGAGGCCATCTTTTTTTGTATGGGACATTGGGCACACACACGCTATACGCAGCCAGTCTCACATAAAAAAAGAAAAACATTTAAACTATTCACACTCCAGGCGAAACCCTGGGGTGCAAATAGCCAAATAGCTATCTGCCGTTTGTCCAGGGGTGAACAGGGCCAGTAACAGCCCTGAATCTTTAGGGAGACCAAGGTGTCAATATGGCCATACCTTGGCTCGGGCTAGCGGGGTGTTACCACACCATGCTATATTCATATGAGAGAGAGAGAGAGATAGAGAGAGAGAGAAAGAGAGAGAGAGAGAGAGTGATAGAAAGAGAGAAAGAGAGAGAGAAAGAGAGAAAGAGTGAGAGAGAGAAAGAGAGAGAGATAGAGTAAGAGAGAAAGTGTGAGAGAGAGAGAAAGAGAGAGAGACAGAGAGAGAAAAAGAGAGAGAGTGAGAGAGAAAGAGAGAGAGAGAGAAAAAAAAGAGAGAGAGAGAGAGAGAAAGAGAGAGAGAGAGAGAGGGAGAGAGAGAGAGAGATCATTTCAGGCACATCCACATAGGCAGACCTCGCGATGTTAGTTCGTTAGAAGGATTTTAAAGTTTTTTAAAACTAGATCTCAAGGCTTGCCCCAGGGGTCTTTGTCTAATTTAATTCCATGCATTTTTAAATGAAGTTTTTTTGTCATTATTTATCTTAGAGATCCTTTTTGAAATTGAGATAATTGACTTTAGGGCTAATTACAAAATAGAATAACAGTCCACAGGGGCTCTTAGAAAATGAGATGGCCATCCTGTGAGAGTGCTTTGCGATTAGACATCAGATTGCTGAGGTTATTGGGGAGGGGGAGAGAGTGGGTAAAGGAGACAGGTCAATGCTGGGAATGCCCTCAGCTACTGTGCAATGAAACCAACAACAGTCCAGGAGCTTTCACTAACTGGAACTGTTTTATAATTATTATGACTATGTGTACGCCCTGAAAACCTGTGCATCTCTACTAATTCCCTTGTTTTCCCCCTGAAGAGAACAGTGGCTTCTCAAAACGACATTGAAACATTTCATCCGGCTCTCACTATATTGATTTTTATTAAAGAATGGCACTAAGGCATCACAAAAAAATGCAGGTTTCCCAGGAGATTCAAAGGCAAGGAGAGGATCCGCAGGAATCTCTATAGCAAGTTCAGGTAACTCTTAGTTTGCGTGAAGTATTCTCAAGCTTATCACACTGTTTTGCAGTGTTGTGGTGACGCAAAACAATAGTGACGATTCTGTTTGTAGTATTTGCAAAATTGAGAGAAAACCCACAGATCTACTTTAGGACATAGAGAAGGTGGGCTTCAGGTGCAGAATTGGAATCTTGCATCAGATTAACAGAGCTTTGGTGGATCTTCGGGGATCTACACTTAAAATGAGTGCACGACTAAATGCCTGGCACAGTCAGGGCTCAATGGCAATGCCCCAGTAGGGGCAACACCAATGATACGTGGGGTAGACGGGCAATGCCATATACACTGCCATCTGCTGGCCACACCCCAGGACAGTGTTTTTCAGTCTGTCCTACCGTGTTCCTCCAGTGGGACGCTGCATGTTCCAGGCACATCAGTGCACGAGAGGCGGGACAGGTAGACGGGGCGCGTGCTGAGGGAGTCGGTGTCCAATCGTCCAGACAAACCTCAGCCCCCGAGCCTCTGAATACATCGCACGGGGGAACCCTGCTTACACCCTTATTCTATTATTTGTACTGTGCTGCAGCTGACTCCTTCGCTCATTCTATCTCTCTCAAGACCCTAGAATCCTGTGGGGGTGGGGGAAAACGACCTATCAGCCCCCTCCACCCTTCTCATCGCTAGCCATGCCCCTTGCCCCTACCCAGCTGCATTGACTACTCCATATCTAACCACCTTCCCTATCATAACCTCCCTGCATGATGAATTATCATGACAAGGTGGCATTGATGCGCTCTTTTCAGCAGCATCCCTCTATGCAGGGATTTTGAAATAGCAGGACAGTATATTGTTCAGAAGATCTTGCGAGAGACTCTTGCAGCAGGAGGCTATTACAGTGCTGCGTGTGAGGACCAGCTTACCCCAAATAATGCAGAGGTTTTTAGAATTGCACCCTTGCTATGGAGGACTACATGAATATCTTTTGGCCGGAAGGCTATTCAACATCTGTATTGGTAATGGCACTAATTATATATTGTTAGATGCCCCAGCTTATGCCCTTAGGACAATGTTAAAAGTTACCCCTCCTCTTTTCAATTGCTGTCATAGGGCCTTATTCTGGAAATCTTTTTTTGGAGCAAGTGAAGAGATGAGCTAGCTAGCCAATAAAGGGGGTGCGCTCCCCAAACCTATGTATGCAAGGGGGCAGGACAGCACCACTATCCAGCCCTCCTCTACTGAAATGCTCAGGTCACCTTTGTGAATAAAAGCAGTGCAAATGAACCAAACGCATTTTCTGCACTCCTTTCATTTCCGCAGCTTTGCGAGAATCTGGCCCATAATGGTTGCACATGTAGCCTTGTTCTGCTTTTTTTTTATTCCCGCATGGATAGATCATGATTCACACCCTTGCCTCTGACATGGGGCAAGACTTCACTTCGCAAGTTCGAACCCTGACCGGGCCGGCTCCCTCTGAGATCTATAAATGGAGTACTACGAAATTGGGTCATAATATCTATTATTATAACATTTACAAACAGGAGGAATCCAGCATGAAGGGTTACATACCAACCTTAGGGCCTGATCTACAAATGCACTGAGAAATGCTGTGTAAATCAGGCCCTCACAGTATTATTATGCAATGCCACTCTTTTACCAAAATTAGATGTTTTTCACAAATATTGCTGGATCCAGGGTTCTGGCAAAACGCTAAGAGATCTCAGAGAAGTAATTTGTTGAGAACTACCTCCCGCCCGTCCGAAAGTGCCGCGCAATGATTATTTAGGTATGCTATTTGCTGGTGCCTAGACCAGCGCAAGACAGCGAGGGTGGCATTTTGGGATCTTTACCAATGGACACAATTCTTTTGAGAATGTGCTCTTACATTAGTGGCAGTAAAAATACAGCGCACATGTGTTCGCACCGACACTAGTTTGATTGCACGTGTGCCAATGCGATTGGCACATGTCCAAATATAACCTTATTTGGCCACAAGATGGAAAATCCTTTTTACAAGGTACATTTGGTCTGCTGCAATTTAATAGCACATTTTCAAGGGCAACCAGCATCTCATTCGAATCTCCATTTAAATAACAAATCCCAAAAGCTTGAGTTACAAAAATGCTAAGCCGACTTGTTAGAATTTTTCAAGCTTTGAGATTTTTTTCTTTTGTCCCCCCTCTACATTTATTGTATACAGGGGACACCCTTGTACCCCCTGAACCCAAAAATGCCGAACTAGGGTGGCAGGGGACACCCCCGCAACCCTCGCTCCCCTAGTTCGGCATTTTTTGCTTCAACATTTTCTGCAATGCCAAATGCGCAGCAAACGCGCATTTAGAATTTTATTTACAGTATATTGGTGCACTACCCCTCACTCCTGACTGTTCCATTTGGGAGGAATCAGAGGACTTGTGTACCTGACTGGCTTATTTTTAGTTCCGAATGCTTTCTTGCCAAGAGCAGTAGGATTTGCCAAATCAATACCAATTGCAGTTATCCATTGTAAATTAGCTTACCAGAGATAGACCTGGCGGCAAGGGTATTAATGCATTGCGCTTGTGCAAAAGAACGGAGCTAATTAATTTAGAACCAATTTTGCTGCTTAGAGAACATGGATAAGAGCAAGCAGGCTTAGCCCAATTTTGATTATCTAAAAATTATTTTTACAAGGAGAATATTGAAGCAGGCTGTTTTAATCCTATGTTTCCTGCGTAAAATGAAAAGAGCTGCAGCATACAACTTTTGTTCTATATCCTGTGCAGTAAACATAGTACACATAGTACACAATCATTGTAGCAAAATCGGTTTCTCCATTTTGTATTATCAAAGTAGTTGCTCAAATTTTTAGCACTCGTGCAAATGTTAGATAATCTGGCCACGGGTCTCTGCTTTGAACCCTCTAATTTATTTGATTAAACATAAAGAAAGTTCAATCTATGGGTAAAGCATGCCGATGGCTATGGTTAGTCTTCGTAAAAGGTACTTATTCTAAATTAGAGACAACAGAGATGTGGCTTTGCCTGGCTTCCCTAAATAATGGAATGCTGCAATCCAACCAGATTATGTGTCATAAAACATTTTTGTTTTAGAAACAGTGTAAATAACAATCTTGTAAAAAATTATTAAAGGTTGAAGTCTTGCTACTTCATATATATATTTATATATATACTAGCAGAAGTACCCGTTCTCCAAACGGGTTCTGTAGCCAAACATGATAACACTGATCCTGTAGGTCACTGTTCCGATTCGCTTATCGCTTCAACTGCACTGAGAATGGCCGCGTGTGGCTGGCTGACGTACCCCGGAGCATCCGTTGGGTGGAGAATTGGTGTGCTGCTGTATACTGGGACCTTCAGTGCTCTCTCCCCACCTGTCGCCTTACCCTGGCGTGGTGCAGTTCGTTGTGGTGCATTGTGGTGCAAATATCTTGGAAGCCGTGCATCCTAGGGTCCGGCGCTCGGGTTTTGTTCCTCGTGTCGGGACCGGTCCTTCTATGACCACATTGATGTTTCTCCAATTTCAGAAAACCGTCTCATGTGTGAAAGTGCTGAAAGCCAGGGAAAGTGTGGGGTGTCCAAATGTCATGATGCCAGTCATATCTGGCGGGTCCTAACAGGTAACTATGCAAAATGTGGTGCAAATTGGTAAAACCATGTGGAATTGTATAAGGAACAACGCTTTGCCAAGCCACAAACCCACAAACAAATTTTGACTTGTGCTGAAATCCGGGGAATGGGGCGGGGTGTCCAAATGTCATGTAGCCAGTAATGTCTGGAGGGTCCTAACACGTAACTCTCCAAAATGTGGTGCAGATTGGTGAAACAGTGTGGAATTGTATAAGGAACAACACTTTGCCAAGCGAGTGCCACATAAGCCAGGTTGCATAAGAGCCGCTCAACATTAATTAGTGAAATTAACAAAAAAATAATTATGGTAACATGTTTTAAAATTATAAAAGGAATATATGTGAGGCTTTTCTCTTTAACACAAAAAATCCCTTGTTGTTGAGATATTTAAAGATTGTCAGAAGACTGGACATGTCAATGCAAGGGATCAACCAAGCCGTATCGCCCCAATGTCTTCCTGATGACAATAATGCATGATATCACATTGCTTTTCTAATAACACCCTACAGGACACTCATTATAAAATCACATATGGCATCACAGAAAGAACATACACAATACAAAATCCACACATGTAGATAATTTTTCCAGTGTCACATTCCTTTGTAACAATTTGCCAGTATACATTATATTATTTAAATTCGAACCATATATCACTTATATGGTGTACAGCATGTCTCATTAGCGTAATACACTGTTCCCATTTCATCATTGGGAATGGACATATTTTTTCCCAAAAGGGCACACATCACAAAACGTTTCCCTTAGTTTCCCTTAGTTTGATGATCCAACTTCTCCTGCAAGTAATGCAAGCAATGGAATGGGCTTTGACTGTCATATGTCACCTTCAACCACAAACGCCTCAAAGGTGCATCCCATGTCTGGTGCAGTCACCATATGATAAATTATAACCCAACACAAGGCATATGCTAAGTGCAGCCAACAAATTGACTAATAATGCTTTACAATGACTGATGTAGTCAATATACATAGAATGTATTCTCTCATTGCCCCCACCATATATAGTATAGTCACTTGCTGCTTCCAGTCTGGGTTTCCATCAGGGCATGGAACGAGGGTAGCCATCTTGACCTTCTGGGATGACAGATGAAGGAAAGGAAAGTATCCTATGCCTGTTAAACCTGTCTGTCACCTTTGACCCAATAGACCACGAGGTCCTGCTGGGTTGCCGCATCTCATTAGCCCAGATGTCCCGCATGGCAGTCAGTTAATGTATCTCTTTCCATCCGGCAGGACCAAACAAGTTAACCGGGGACCTCACGTTGCTTTTCCCTATTGCGTCACCAATGTTGTACCCCAGAGGTCCCTCGTAGCCCAGCTCTCTTTGACATATATATTTGACCTTTGTTTTTCTTCTGAACAATTTTGATGTGTGTTATCATAGTTACAATAACTATACCTATCTTTACAACTGCATGTCTCACTCCCTCGCAAGCCACTTTTCTGGGTGTCTGCCTCAACTCTATTCCAGGCATGTCCTTAAATTTGCACAAGCTCAACAAATCCAAGATGGAAATAATGTTCTTCAGTCCCCCTAAACCTCCTTTTGATAATTCTTCTCTCCTCCTCTTTACCTTCTGTTCTAGCTAGCGTGTCTGCCTCCTCCACGCCCATTCCATTTCTGTGCTTCTTGAGGGATTTTGCCATGTCCCTTCCCACATCAACACCAGAGAGAAGAAATGCTTTTTCCTCCCTCCTTAAGAAACTCACATTCCTTCTCCTACTCGTTGCCACCATTCTCAAGACAGTCGTAGGCACAGTAGTTGCTGAAGTCGCCCCCGTCTTGAGAATGGTAGTGCCCTGTTACCTAGAGTCCAGAATGGTCTGCAAGCATCATCTACTCTCCCTAGGGAAAGAAACCCCAAGAACATCAACACTCGGAGCGGTGTTTGCCAACATGTGTGACTAGATGTTGATTTGATGTACAGTTCCACTCCTGGCTGTGGCGACATTTGTGGAGCGCAATGCGACCGGCAACACAGTCAGAGTGCTCAAGCTCAGGATTAAAGTGCAGAATGGAGGCACGTGGCATTCCTATGTAACTGAACTCTAAAGAAAGATGCAGAGAACCGAGGAACACGTTTACTGTCAAAAATGGGAGTCGACAAGCAAACCCAGGGGCTATCATGGCACTACTGCCTGATCCTACAATCGTGGCCATGACTTTTGTAATCCTCGGACATCAGGGCTTGGGCCACATGCCAATCCTACATTTTTTGATTGGTGAAACACCTGAAAATAAGTGAAACCCAAAGCCAACCAGTGTTCCAGAGAGAGAGTTGTGATACAGTGAGTGGAGAAGCAGAAGGAGTAGCAGAGTTATAACCTGTGATGGTCAATCCAATAAAGTGGAGACAGAACCAGAAGTGGCCGTTCTAATTCAGCGATACTGTGGAGTTAACAAGATTAAGATGACCGGCTACACTAGGGAGCTTGCTAGTAACCTAGTCCTAAATTCTGATGGTGGAACCTGCAAGGATCTTGCAACTCATGAAAACCCAGTTAGGTGGGAGAACATTCTCCCCAGGAGCACTCAGGTGGGGGAAAAGTCCTGCCCTCAAATGCACAGAAAAAAAAACCTATGTCTAAAGGTGCGGCTTGCCCCGGTAACAAACTCAAGAAACCCCTACTGCAGGGGTAGAATACTTGCCCCAGCAGCAGATGTGAAAACACAGACTCTTCCCAAGGACAAAGACAAAGAGAATACAAGGACAAAGACTAAGACAAAGACACAGATCTATAGAAAGACAAAATCAAATTAGTGTGCTGGGACACTTAAACAATTCCCTGTGACTGTATGTCTCGAAGAATTCTGTCCTGGTTGGATGCCCTGGTGATTTGATGTCAGATTAGGGACTGGACTGGACTGGAATGGACTGGACTGGACTAGCATTAGATGTTTGAAAATAGGCACTTCACTGAACTTGATTTTTCCCCATCCCTCCACCACTTACCTTAATATCCCTACTTTGAGTTGATCCCTTCCCAATATGTGCTCCTACGACCAATCATTCTAAGAAAATGAAAATGTTAAACATCCATGCTTGGCAATGTACATACAGCCTAGAATCATGGGCTCACTGCTCCAGACTGATTTTATAGGTCGTCGACAGTTTGTAGCAATAACAACATCCAAGTCCCATCTCATTGCCATCTGAAATGTAGTGTCCAGAGCGCCAGCAGTATGTTATTTCATCTCTACATGATAATCTGAAAAGCTAGTCAATTACATAGTGTATCGATCCACTATTACACTTATAACACGCCACTCTGTGTGATATGGGACTCATTTGGGTATGCTTTAAGCACCATAGAACACAAGTGTAAGACTTCACAATACAAATTGTTGTCTAACTATTGCTGCATTAGTGTATCCCGGCACCTGCTCCCCTGAGTCACCTTTCCACTACACAAGGTCTGTTTCATGTCACGAAGCCAGGCAGAATAAGACATGAGTGTAAAATAACGTTTTATTAAGAGAATGGAATTTTGGGCAACTTAATTACATAATTAACAACCCCTTTTTTCTTTTCCCAGGTCCTTCAGTAACTAGCTCTGATGTTCAACTGGAGGGTGGGTGTTTTCTCCTAGGCACAGAACATGATACCAAACTTCAGGGTGACTTCTACTTGAACAATTGCCCAGGCTCTTGCCTCCTCCACCTTCTTAACCGCCTTAACTGAACGTAGGATAAGGCAAAGTGAGGACAAATAATTCAGCAATGGGATACATTTGCCATGGGGTCAAACAATAAAGGATATAAGAAACTAAAGGTCTCTGGTTTCAACACAGATTTTGTATTTTTTTATTTTATTTATGTATTGTGCAATAGCCAGAAATAGCAGATTTAAACAATACTGTACATACAAAAGAAGTTTAAAAAAAATTAAAATGAATCAGCCAATTTACCTAATCTTTTTACAAATACTCAAATAAAACATAATCATACATCACTAAAAACAGTATCGAAATTAGAAGAGGAAAAAGAAAGAAGAAAAAAAAAGACAACAAAATCTCATATTAACTACATTTTGCCTAGACGGAAGGAATGAGAACCTCTGGAGTTCCTCTCTTATCATCTCTTCCCATATATCTCAGTCAGTTATTAACTTTTATTAAAGTTTGTCATTTTTGTAATCCTCAATCCATGAGGTTCCTTCCATAGGTACAGCCTAACTTTCAATCACTCACAGTCTTCGGGTTTTGGGTGTCCCCACTACTTTGTTGGCACTTCCTCCTATAGACACAGGTCCTTTGGTTCTCATCATGAATTCTTGGGGAGACCCGTACCCTGGATCTACGACCCCTACATGAACCTGTTCGCTAGATTGGGATAACAGCAGGAGCTATCGTGGATGACACCACGATAGGCTCCTGAATTTCCAGGAGGGTCCTTGCCAGCTGAGCTTCCCAGCTGGTGTATTTAGGATGGGGTTGCATGGCTACAAGCCCCAGACTTAACCTCTACACCTCCTCCCCTCGCTTCCCCGATGCCTCTCTTCCTCACCTTCTTCTTTGCCTTATCAATGCCTCACCAAAGGCTTTTATCTCCACCATGCCTCAACTCTTTGGAATGTCTCCTCTCCTCTTCCTCCTCCTCCTTCTCTCCATGTTTTAACTTTCCCCCTCAATGGTGTCTTCCTTCTTAAGGTTCTCCTCCACCTTCCTCCTGATGGTGTTTTCAAACCGCTTATCAATAAACGTCACATCTCCCTTCCTGATATTTCCGCCAACTGCCTCCTCAATATGTTCCTTCTATCCCCTTCAAGGAATCTTTTCCAAATTCCTCCTCAATATACTCCTCTCCACCTCTCCTGCCGTAAATCTTTCTACTGCCACTGCTCTCCTTCTACTGTTTCTGTTTGCCACCTCCTCCTTGTTCTACACATCACTCCTCTGCGCCCTTTTTCGCCACCTCTGTGCACCCTTCAACTTTCTGCTGCCCTTCAGCCGCTTTCTCTGGTTTTTATTTGACAGACTGTTAACCTATACAAAAGCCTTTTGACAGGTAGGCCTCAAATTCTTCAAGAGCGTGCATAGCCTGAATGACATCATCAAGAGTGATCACCACTGAATACATCAAACAAATAATGCAAATCAGGCCAAGTGTGTTGTGCTTAGTGGTATACAGACTTTATGAAAGTGACCTTGCTTCTCACTTAAGTTATGCAGCTTGCACTCATTGCTGAAAGCACCCTAACACTGTTTCCTGGTAGAACTTGTTCATTATACTTTCTATTAAATCCTGAGTCCAAAAAGATTCTTGGGACTCTGTAGATTCGTGTCTGTGCAGTGAATCATCTCTGTTATTTCTTGTCAGCCGTTAAAAAATAATTAAAAGGCAATATCATTTAATGCAATAATGGCAGACATGGAAATAGACCGCTTCTGCTGCTGACATTCTTCAGAGTGGGTGAGTAATTGCTGCAGCATTCAGTATCCAAAGCTATGAATTGCATGGAAATCCCTTCAAGTCAATTTCATAGCCCTTGACGATCTTGAACATATCGCTTGTCCCCTAATGTTTCTCTACACGTGTAAGTTTCCAAAGCACTTAATCTACCCTATTGACCTATGTGAGTGTGAGGAACGAGAATTACGGTAGCTGCCTACTACATATTTGTTCTCAGTTGCAGAAGCCTGGAATCACATGAATTCAGGTGGTAGTCCATGGCCGCACATGCACCGAAGAACATGTGTTCATGGGTCCTTCAGGGATCTTTCAGTAGCTCTGCTTTGCCACAGTGCAGCTTTAGTAGCAGCGCATTTTAGATATGCAGTTTGGTGCAGGGAATGAGCCATTGCAAAGTACCAGTTATTGCCCTGAGCTCTGTGTACATGTCTGTTAGAAGTTCTTTGATGAGAGTGAAAAGGCCCGTGTCCAGGAGTAGTCCATTTGTTACTCTGGTGCTAGAATGCATTGGCCAGGGGGGTGTTTTGTTGTTTAATGAGGTGTAATTTTCAGTTGTTTGTGTCTTTTGGGAGAGATTGTAGATTGCTGTGTATAAGGGCTTAGTTGGCCTTCTGACACTGTGCTGGAATGTGGAAGTTGAGAAGGTTGTGTAGAAAAGTTAATGTACGCCAGTTGGCAATGGAGAAGATCCAACTGATGTGTCCTGGCAATATCTGTGGATAGGGCATCTTGATAGGAGTGCCCTTCAAATGAGGTGCTTGTAAATGCACTTCATTAAGCATCCAGGTGTGGGCTGGTCTCTGGCACCCGACAGTGGGCCACAGCTGGTTCTGGACAGCAGTAGCTAATATGGGAGGCGGGGAATATAGGGAGCAGGCAGCAGTAGATCTTGGTTGAGAATAATTCCTGAACAGAATACAGAGTAGGGATAATATGGAGGGCAAAGTGCAGGGAGGATCTCTATTAGCAACGCTGCATGTTACGAGTTAATTAATAGTACTTAGTTTATGGCTTTCTTAGATTTCCAGGCCGCAATCGACACTGTCGACTGGAGTAGACTTTGGGCCAAATGGCCGGATTGGGGTATCCCTAAAGACTTTTGTAAGCTCTACAATAATGGACATAGGGTTACCATGATGCAGATGCGACTTGATTCTGCGGGCACATTATCTTCTCCACTTTTGACTACCACTGGGATTAAACAGGGTTGTGTATTAGCCCCAGCCCTATTCAATTTGTACCTCACAAACCTAGGTGCTCACCTTCAAGGAGCTGGGAATTATCGCCCTAAAGTAGCGCCCTATGCTTACCTATGGTTGGTTATGCAAACAATTTGGTCCTACTTGACAGAACTAGGATCAGTCTGTAACATTAATTAAATTCCATCTAAATTATTTGTTTTGCAATTCCCAAAACAATATTGTGTTATTGTGTTCTTATATCAGACATGTGGGATACCAGATAACTAACAACTACAAGAAGAGATCACCTATTACTGATATGTTTAAATATCAAATAAAAACCCGGACTCCGCCATGGTGGTTTTTGCGTACTAACCAGTTCCATATTACCAGTTTTGCTATATTATTCAGAGCTCAGCCTTTACATTATGAAGGAACAATGACATATTATGAAAGGTAAACATTGGAAAGTCCTGTTAAATCAACGCAGATCTGTTCCCATATAGGCAATTAGATTGGAACTGGGTTATATCGCAGATATAATGGTACATTTCTTGGAAAGGATACG
The DNA here is from genome assembly GCF_040938575.1 of Ambystoma mexicanum. Taxonomy (NCBI): domain Eukaryota; kingdom Metazoa; phylum Chordata; class Amphibia; order Caudata; family Ambystomatidae; genus Ambystoma; species Ambystoma mexicanum. The sequence goes on along the minus strand of NC_090930.1, from coordinate 300,314,050 downwards.
GGCAGCTGTATCTACTACTCTATGATATGAAGTTAACACCCTTTTAGATGTTTCCAATAAGCAATACATTATATGAGTAATATTCAGCATACTTATACCAAGATGTAATATTTTATGCAATCAAGAAAAATAGTTTACAATGGGATTGCTGTTCTAACCATATCAATCTTTCAGAAAAAAAGTTGATATTTAGAGTTTGCTGCTCATTTATCAGGAATTCATTTAATGCAAACTTAAATACGGAACATTCTGAGTCGGAAAGCAGCAAGGTTTTATATATATTTCCTGTTCAACTTGTTTCACACAAATTAGATATTGAGGGCTTATATTAACCTTGTTAGGAAGGCTAGATTGTGTTGGTATTGTGAAAGGGATGGCACCCGTGAGACCTTGTACTGGTTGCCATGAATTACAGAACCTTAGAATTATTTAATTTAGGAGATCCGTCTATAGTGAGCATGCGTTTATAAGTAACAATGTTTGGTCGCGATGTCTGGCAAGCATATTTCTTTGATCTTAGCCTTGTAAAAATTGTGTACTGGTGGGTTTAGTCATATTTTGTCTTTGTCTTTCTCTTCATTAATAATAACATTGTTGTGTTACTTGTGTAACGATTCATTTAAACCATGTTCACAGTAAACACATGAAAACATTCTGCATGCCTTAATTTACATTTAACCACACTGTCATATGTGTTTCTTAACTCGTTTATTGTCTTTCGGCTGCGAGTCAGTTCTTCTGTGACATAAACCTGTGTCCTCAGGTCGCACACACAGATATCCTAGGCAAGCGTTTACTTCTCTGGACTACCACCCGGTTAAAGCTCGCATTCTAACCTTTGCTCAGATATTTACATTAGCAAACTTTCTATCTGGAATAAATAGAAACATGAAGAGGAGATCATTTTTTATATTTTTCTGTGCAAGGCCAAGTGTAGCTTGTCATTCTTATCTTCTGCGAACAAAGAAAAATTGTAAATGAAAGGCACTAGCACCCTGTGGAAGTCAGGAAATCCTGGAAATGCAGCTACCGCCTTGGGACAACAGAGTAATTCCAATTTCTCATTTCTGGGGCTTAATGGCAAATCTACTGTTGTGGCCACTGCTCCCTTCCACCCTTGTGCTGAAGCATCTGTATTAAGCCAGTGGATAGACCCAAATGAAGTCGTGTACACAGTAGGCCTTACCATTCTTTACTGAGCTATGTTTGTGCCATTTCAGTTGGTAACTCTTTTGGAACAAAAACCTTAAATTGATCAAGGATTTTCTCCAACAATTGTTTGCCTTTATCACACCTGAGCCCTCAATCTGCTCTCTTACTATCCACCAACTTAGTACAACGCCTACCTTTATTTCATTTATATAGCGCACAATGGACCCGAAGGCATGATGGCGCATACAGACATACAACAATAAACATAACAACATAAAAACAGAAAAAAAGATACGTGCTAAAGCCCCTTAATCGAGGTGGGGGGGCCTATTCGAGCTGCCGCTAGGGAGATATTTACATGATCTAAGATAGGTGGGTAAAGTGCTAAACCTGCAGCCCACTAGGACACAGTCACTAGATTGCTGCGAGCACCAATTACTGAGATCAATCCTGCGTACAATCTTCAGGTTTGATGTTCTAACTACTCCAGGTCCAGTTCTTTGACGTAACCAAGCGAGTACCTTATTTCGCAGTGAGTCTCTAGATTCTTTACCTTCCGCCTTCTCAACATTAGTTATCACGAAGCTCCTTTGGTCCAAAATAAAAGATTTAGTATCCATATTGTTAATGTTGGGCATTTGTGCCTTCCTGGTATGTAGGCTCCTAAAGGTCAGCTGTTTGGTGTTAGGGCCTAAGGATTGTTTGACAGAGATTTGATCGGGAGTGGAGGTAGACAAATCGAGGGCCTCCCGTGAAGGGTCACCCACCAAGCAGGGCGCAAGCAGGACAGTCTCCAACTGCCGAGTCAAGCCTGAGCGGGTAGGCACTATAACAGCTGTTTGGCAGTCCTGGGGAACACCAAACTGGAGGGGAGTAGTTTGTGCAGAGTTATCAGTTCCTTCTCGATTAGGCTTCTGCCGGTGTGGTAATGGTGGTATAGGGGTGTTAGTATTCAACATCAATGACTGAAAGTCTTCCATATTGGAGCATGCTGCAATGTCCCGGAGCATCTGCTCCTTAAAAAGACACCAAGACTCTGATGTCTTGAGGTCGGCCGCCCCCCCTATCTATGCTTACTGCTGAAGCACCCTCCGTCTGGTTCCCATTAGCGGATTGTTGGGGAAACCCCAGGTGTACTCCCGACGGGCTGTGACTATCAGCGTTAAATGACATCTTATTTATGGGAGCGTACCGATTGCTCACTCCTAGCTCAGAAGGATTATCGATTTTTGGCTGTCCCATACTTTCAATTAGTCACTATAGGAGGTAGCAAAAGTGTTGATTTTCTTTAACAAAATTCAAACCCACTGAATAATTCAACAGCCATCATTTTGCATGTGTGATTCAGAATTGCTCTATCGTCACATAGATTCTTAATGAGTTTCTTCAGAAATGAGGGCCGCCTTCCATATTTTAAAACTCTTTTGCTAAAGCCTCTTTTGAGGAAACCCTTGTGGAATTGCATGTACTTTATCCATCTGCAGACCCATTACCATTCTCTATACCTTGCCTAAACTTCTTTAATCCCTTATAACAAAACAAATCCAGGCCCATGTAGATTCCATCCAGCTGCTCTAACCTGGTCAATCAGGCTTTAGACCTGAGCCGTGAAACCATACCATAGTGAAACAACACCCTGATGGCCACCACTACTAAGAATGTCTGCCTTCTGGCTCTCCTGATTATTTTGGCAATGGTCAGCACCCTTAATTTAAGCATACTTCCTTTATGACTGCAGATCATCACCAGTCGTTTCTCACAGATCCTTAGTTGTTTCTGATAGTTTCCGGAGGTCATATTTTCAACTATTATGTTGGACAACTTTGCGTCTCCTATTCTTTGTAATATCTATAGGACCCCACCACCCCACTTTATTCCATCATTTGGAGTTGCCTGTCATTCATTATGACCAATGACACTTAAATATATGACATTGTAGCGTCAGTAGTAAGAACTTACTCAGCTCCCTCGATGCTGTGGAAAAGTGGGTGAACTTGAATTGGTTGCAACTCCAGAGAGGGAAAACCGAAATATTTCCAGGCAGCCGAAAGAGGCTAACAATATCTGCTTCAGATCCTACGCGCCATCTTTCTTCCCCAGTAGCTGGGAAGCTAAGTAATAAGATAACAAATCAGCCTGTCTGGTGAGGCAAATATCGTTCACTGACAAATGACGCAGAAAAATCACATTCAGATCAGTCGTCCTTCGGCTGCATGACCTAAGAAACATTATATTCCAAAATCTGATTGAGCTACTGCTGTCTTTGCTAGTACCAACTCTCGTCTCCATTGCTGCAACGAGCAATATGCTATAATTTCTGTCGGCCTAACGCAGCAGCTCCAACTGGCTCAGAACTATAGACGCACTTTTCATTGGCTGCCGGTTCAAGATGGAGTCCAATTTAAGTTAGGATGCCTGGCGCACAAAATACTCTATGAGAAGGCACCTAAATAGCTCATTCATAGAATTGGTGAACATGTCTCTATCCGTACATAGCCAAGGGCTTTTTACCTTTCACAGATTTCAGAAGGAGCGGGTCGGGAATCAGGCATTTCTCGTGCAGTCCTCTCTGGGCCAGCAATGTAGGCCAAGCATCACAGTTTAGGAAATCCCCAACGGGCTACTTTTCTACAAAGCCTTTGTCGGGTTCTAATCAGGATTCCTTTTCTGTGGAATCTTCTTGGTTTCTCGAGCTTCCAATACCTCTACCACATCTGGTGCCTCAAGGTGATTCATTCCACAGTAGTGCGCCCTACAAATATGTTTTTTTCATTCCATTTCCATTCCAAAAACTATGCCACCATGACCCCGGTGTCAGTGGAATCACTGATGAGATTGGATGTTCCATGTCTCCTTACTGTACAACTAATGAGCTGCCAGGCTCACTCACCGCCACGAGAAAGAGTCAAACTGGTCCACTGATTTTCCTGATGTGCTGAGGTGAGTTCCTCAATCCCCCATCTCACAGCATCAAAAATAAAAAAAAGCCCAGATATGAATCCCCTGAAAGCTTTCAGGGGCCACCCTGCTATGCTTCCGCACTACGGTCGTGCTACACTGCACTGAAATCCCTGCATCCTGTAGCTTCTCACGGTATCCCCAGGAGCAGGCCCATTTCTTGGCCAGGGCGAGGCAAGCAGCTGCCTAGGGCGCAATTGCCCAGAGGGCACTATTGCCACAGTCCCTGGAGCCCCTCCAGGCTTGAGGGGATGAAATTCCCCAATTTGTGGGGCGGCGCGATTGCTGTGGGAAGAGTTCCTGGCGCTGCCTCTTCTGACAGTTAGAGGTTCCCTCAAGCACTTTCCCGACACTTGGGGTGGGGTGGGTTCATAAGCACAAGAATAAGAACACTTCAGTTCCCCTTGCAGCTAAGACCAACCCCTCCCATCACAATGCCGACAGGAAAGGGCTAATGATGGGCCATTAGTCACTGAATGGTTTCGTGCCAGCATTGTGATGGGAGGGGAGGTGCAGTGGGGTGTGGGAAGGGGGCGTGCATTGTAGGCAGCTTTGCCTCTCTGAGGTGTGCAAGTTAACACTTCACACTCTCTGACTCACATTCATACAATCAACACTATTGCAGCATAAAAAGTGCTTAAAAACGTTTAACTGTATGCCCCTGTTTCTCTTTCTTTAAGTATTTATTAATTTCTTCCTCGAAGATTGGGGGGATAACTGAACGGTCTTGGCCTTGCAGGGATGCACCGTGGGCCCAGACACGGTACAAACAGAGACCCACGGTGCCCACGGTGCGTCCCTGCAAGCCCAGGAAATGCCCAAAATAATAGTTTAAAGTTGCGCTATTTCTTTCATACTGCTTCTATTCCAAACTATATATCAGTTCCACTTTAAACCACTTCCATGGCACTGGTGATGAGTTACTTCATTAAGTAGATAATAGTTTTGACCAGTGTTGCTGAGTAAATATTCTTTAAGACACGAACCGGTTTATTTATTTATTTATTTATGCAATGTGTGTCGGGTACATGGACACAGATAATTTTTTTATTGATGCAATGTTTGTCGGATACCTGTATCCGTCAAACATTGCATAAATAAATAAATATACATATACCCGACAAACATTGCATGAATAAATAAATAATCTGGATCCATGTATCCTTATAACAAGTCAACAGTCAGACTTTACTGTATCAAAGCAAACACTTGATTCCCATTCAAAGAATTTTAAAGTGATTGTTTATTGGGTTCAGGTGTCTCCTTGTCATTGCCCTTTTGGCTTAGGTTGCCTCCAAACCCCATTCAGCATCTTGTGCTCTTTGTTGGTTGTATATACTGCATCCTATGCCATATTCATGGTATCTTTGTGTGCCCAGTCCTCATTATCTGCAGCCTAAGTGGCACTGGGGTATAAAATTGTATTGGGCACCAATGAAAATGTGGCCGACCGTTGCAACTGGCAATTAATTCCTTGTGTGACAGACTGTCTGACTATGAATTCTTTAACAGTGTAGTTTGGGCGTGGCGTGCAGTGGGAGTGGTGCGCAGGGTGCGGTGGGAGTGGCACACGGGGTGCGGTGTGAGTGGCGCGCGGGCTGGGGTGTGGGGGAGGTGCATTCTTAGGGGCGGGAGATTCAAATCCATCAGTAACAAGGCAGGGCCTATAAAAGAGGGGCATGATGGCAGTAATAGTTGGCAAAGAAGATGGAGGCTGAGCAATAAAAAGAGAAGTGTGTGTGGGGTTTCCGAAAGGTGGCGTGCCATTTGTACGTTATGCAGCGACTCAGGCAGTTCAGTTTCCTCAGGCAGTTCCAGTGACTTTACATTACAGAAAGACTGTTACAAACGCACACACACACACACTCCATATAGTCTGACCACACACACTCCATACAGTCTGACTCATTACTTATAAACACGAACTATGCATACTGAAAAATAGCTATGAAAACAGATTCACATTTAAAATATACACAATGCACCGTTACAAGAGACACAAAGCAAACACAGACAATCACTTTGCAAAAGACACTCCCTGCAAATACACACGGCATGCACTATATTCACAAAACCTGCACACACAGAACATTCGCGTGTGATATATACATGCAGAGACATGCAGACTGCATAAGCAGGAATACCTTCAGTAGAGTGCATACACTCATCTTAAGACATCATCTACTGGCATGCTTTGGGCACCCACCTTTTCGACGGTCATGCCAGGCTGATTTTGCAGTGATGCCAGTCGGAATAAAACATCTCAGGATCCAATTAAGCAACGGCTACCGAGGATATCCAACAGATTGGCACCTCCCTGGGACCCTCAAATACCCTGAAGGACCTTTAAGTGTGCCTCAGACATCCTCACGTGGCCAACATGTACATTTCTGAGCTTGATCTATTAAAACACCTGCAGCTTGCAGATACTTAATTATGGAGTAAAACTGTCATGTTAATAATGATATAAAAGAGCTGTGCCATGTTCTACATGTTAGGATCCATTACGATCTGTGGCACTTGCTCATACCAAGACAACATTGCAAACTGTAGAGTGTCAGTGAAATAGCTTAAGAAATCCCGGCCTTTTTAATGGTCTTCCGCTCCTCAGCTATTCACAACAATCCCATATAACCAACATAAACATCCTAACTGGACCCCCCTGCTAAGGCCTCCTCATCGATTCCATAACTGCTATTGAATGCCACAATAAGCTGGTGTCCACACTGTGCTTGCATTACAGAGACCAGGCTGAAGGCCCTATCGGCACCGGAATCCAATGGAGGTGACCATTTATCCAGCAGAGCCCACCAGCTTGGAATAGGTTTACCCTCACATGTAATGCAGAGTTTCCCTGAAAGTTCAGGCATATGTTTATGAGAAAGACCATGATGCAATGGAGGTGACCATTTATCCAGCAGAGCCTACCAGCTTGGAATAGGTTTACCCTCACATGTAATGCAGAGTTTCCCTGAAAGTTCAGGCATATGTTTATGAGAAAGACCATGATGCAATGGAGGTGACCATTTATCCAGCAGAGACCACCAGTAAATAGGTTTACTCTCACATGTAATGCAGAGTTTCCCTGAAAGTTCAGGCATTTGCTTGTGAGAAAGACTTGTACAAATCATCATCAAGTGCTAGAGGGGGTAACCACTTTCACTGCAGCCACCCCCCCACTTCACAAAGGACCCCATTACTTTAACGCTAAATTCTTTGCCATCGCGCCCCAATGCTTCTCTCCTTCACTTAAACCATCTCAAGGAAGTCACTAGAAAAGCTCCAGTGGACTAGAAAGTAAAGTCGTCAATAGATTTACCTGAACTTCTCCAGCATTCGCTCAGCTGGTCACAAACATGGGCGAACCGGTGGATGTTTTAAGGACTCCTTGGCTCTCTGTGTGATTGCGTGGCCTTGCCCAAGGCTTATCGCTGCAAGAGGTGACGTATGATGCAGGATGCAACATAAGCAATGTTAAGCAGTTAAGAGATAAAGTGGCCTTCCCCTCTAAAGTGTGGCCCAGCAGGGGCACTTCATATTGATGCATTGCAATATTAAACGAATCAGGTGACTGTATTGGTTCATATATTGAATCGCTGATCGGCTTTTATTTGTGATGAAGTGAAACAACTTGATTTGAAGCGTGTGCTATTGCTTTGGATAAGATCTTTAAAGCTGTATAATGCTCCCTGGTTTCTAGGCCCAGGGGATCAGCAGTACAGTTTGTACCATGAGATTTCATTCAATTATTCAGGCTCTCTCAGCAAGTTGACACTATCTCTCGTAGTGAAGCTGCTTCCATAATACATAAATTAAAAGGAACATGTGAGTGTCTGATAGGGAGGGCTTACAATATAATCTTATTACTGGAATTCTGGAAACCTGTCTCCCCAATAACTGCTGCATTTGCAGGCATGGGGGCGAGTTTACCAACATGTCATGCACTAATGTTAATGATATATTCAGGGGAATATTTAGGAATATTTATGCACACTGGTGCTACTATTTTATTCATTTTATTACTTATAGATCAAACCTAGCTCAAGAGTAACACTGCGCTTTGAAGGGGGCGGGTGCCAGCACTGCGCTTGGCATTTTATACAGTAGCACAGTGCTGTTGGCGTCAGGAGGGCGGGAGCTTGGTTTGTTTGGCAGGCACTGTTGAGAAAGGAACGTTGTTTAGTTTTACAGAACTGGAGGATGGAGGCATATTTCGAGCCTCTGCTGGGATTGAGTTCCAGATGTTCAGAGCGTAGTCACCACAAAAGACTTGAAACATGAGGCCCATTCAGAGTTATATCGACTTGGACAGAAATGCGCCTTAGTAGAATTACTCCTAGCATTTATGATCAACCATTTATGTATTGCATGTATAGGCAGCGCCCACACCTGTAAGTATCACAGCACTGATCTTGGTACAGTGGGCACATATTTTAATAGGTACAGAAACAGTAACAGTAGGTACATCAGCAATCAGTGAATCAGGAGCAGCTGGTCATAGTTCTCAAAAAGCAGAGTCTTATGTTTTTTATCGAAAGATGAGGTAGGAGGGTTCTTCTTGGATGTGGAGATCGAGGGCATTCCAAAGGGTGGGCTCAGTGACGGTAAAGCTAGTCCCCCCTGCACCTTTCCTGGTGAATCTGGGAATGGCTAGGGCTCGGGTGGTGGATGATCATAGACATCGAGACTGTGGCTTTTTAGAAATCCATTGGTTGAGGAAGGCTGGTGTGGTGTTATAGATGCATCTGTGTGTGATGGAGAGGATCTTGAACTCAATGTGGCCTTTAATTGGCAGCCAGTGGGCCTCTCGCCTAGAATGGGAGATGTGCTCTGAGCGTTTCAAGCCCCAGACGGCCCGGAGGCCAAGGTTGTGAATCCGTTGGAGTTTAGTAAGGTTTTTAATGAGGTGCCTGGGAAAATGGCATTGCAATAGTCCAGTTTGCTGCCAATGATGATCCGGGCAATGGTAAGACAGTTACCAGTAGACAGAAATGTTCTGCTGAGGTTGATGAGCTTAGTGGTGTAAGACGCTGAGGAGGGGAGGGCCTTTACATGTTTGTGCATGGTGAATTCTGCATCTAAATAGACACCTAGGGTTTTTACATGGCTGGAAACCAAAGTGGGGTTGCCATCAATGGAGAAAGCGGAGTATGCTGGGTCCAGATGTTTTAGACAGTGTGGCTATCCTAGGATTAGGAGCTCAGTGTTGTTGTTGTTCAAGCACAAATGGTGATCAGCCATACAAGCATGAATAATGCTGTAGATGTGGCAGATGTTAGTGGAGTCCGTGAGATGGTTCCCTGTGAGTTGTCGTAGGACTAGGGTGATATCTGCAAACTTAGTGTAAGCTATCCCAAGGTGATCAAGATTGCCAAACAGTGGTTTTGTGTACATATTGTACAGAGTTGATGTAATTCATCGAAACAATACCCTGTGGTGAGTAATGCAAAGCACACAACTACACAAATTCATATTTATTTAACCAATGGCCCTGCAAAGCCAGACAATTCCCATCTAAACCAGGAATGGAGAAAAAGTCCCCACAAGCATTCAGCCAAACAATCTACCTGCCTCCCACCCCCAACAAAGACTCATTACCAACTGTTAAGTACCGAAACAATAACAAAATGCAGCATAACCCCAGCTGCACTGCAGAAAAATCAATCAAAACCAAAATACACCAAGCCGTTCCAATACTCCCAGGGCACTCAAGAAAATGGAGATCCCTGGCCCACTCCTCAAGAGCTAGTTGATCTTTTGTGTCTTACCACTGTACAACAGAGGAAAACTCATATAAACTGGGATATACAAATTCCAGAATGATCAAAAGTTCAAGTGTACCTATAGCCTTAATAATGCAAAATCCCCCATGACCGAAAGAGCTTGTTTCCCTGCATGTATGTATCCCATCGTCCTATAGAAATCTAGAGATAAGTGCCATCATGAACGTGTAGGAATTTCTAATGTTGGAGCTAAAGTTTAGAATTGCGCTCTCATCACCTGCACCTACATTTCATTATAAAGCAAATTCAGTACCAAGATAATACTCCATACTCTTTCAAACTTAATAGTGATACATTTAGGGGCTGATTCATGGAATTATTTGTGCCAAAAAACAGGGATTTGTGCACCATTCTGCCCGCAAATCCCCATTTGTTGAACGGGGATTTGCGGGCAGAATGGCGCACAAATCCCCTTTTTTCGGTGCAAATAATTCCATGAATCAGCCCCTTAATATCACAAAAAATTAACTTAAATCCCACCAAATCAGATGCGCTAAAGAAGTGCTTAATTTGTGGGGGGCTTGCCAGGGCTCAGCCCCGGCACTTATTTCTGAGCCCCAGCACTTTTTTCTGATCATAACTTCATTATGCTGTGGTGTTTTAGAAACTTTATTAATTTAACTGTCAGTCAGTCATAGTAATACATGGAAATACAGTGTGCACTTACCTGGGTCTCTTCATCCAGGGCTTGCTCATTGGTATTCTCAAACTTGATAACCCAGATTGGCAGGGCTATTTACGCATTTTCATGAATAACAATGAGTTCGTAGGTGACAATGTTGGGCACTGATGCTGGCCATGCCCTAATCAACCTGCTTGACATTGCTGCAAATTCTCTACTGTAATAATGAGTAAAGTGGTTTGACAACAACAGGACAGTCAACAGCCAGCAGCCTCAACACAGTGGCAAGGACAGTGAAAAGGCAAATATCAAAGAGGAGTGGATAGCATGAGTGCCAAACCAAGGAAGATGATCTTGCTGCGTTGTTTGACAGGAACGTTCATCAGTTCAGTAATAATTTAGCCTGCATTTGTCCAATAGTTGACCACAGAAGGAAAGCATTTTGGCTATTATTTTCTTTTGATACATTGTTAAAATGTTCCATTTGACACATAGAATAAAAGCAACATATTAACAATAATGTGTTTTAAAGAAACACTTAAATAGTTATATTATTTTAAGGCACAATATGTTGTGTCGATTGCTATCGGTATATCACACCATGAATCCATCACCCTCAATGAAACAATGGTATTTTGTATTTGTATTGTATTTGTTAAGTTTATATAGCGCTTTACTCCAAAACGCTGCACATTTTAACAACATGATACATTTAACAATAACAAAATAACAGTAACAGTAAAAGCAAATTACAATTTTGAATCAGACCAACAAAACAGTATGTAGAGCAATTAGACAGAAGGGAAGAGGGGGAGCAGTGCAGTAGAGCTGGGAGGAAGAGGGAGGGATAGGTAGAAGGAGGAGGAGGGAAACTGAAGAGGTAAAGGGATGAGAATGGGGTGGAGGAGGAAGTGGAGGGAGATGATTATGGGGAAAGAGGGGGAGGGGGAGCAAGTAGGGGGAGGGGTTTCATGGGTGGGAATGGAGAAGGAGAGATTTAAGGGACGTGCGGAATGAGGAAAAGGTAGGAATAGAGTGGATTGAGAGAGGTAAGGAGTTCCAGTGCAGGGGGGCTAGGAGTTGGAAGGAGCGGAAACGGGAGGAGGCACAAGGGGAAGGAGGAACAGTGAGAAGGAAGTGGTCAGCTGAGCGAAGGGAGCGAGAGGGAGTGTAGAAAGAGAGAAGAGAAGAGAGATAAGGGGGAGCGAGACCGTGGAGAGATTTGAAGACTAAGCAGAGAAAATGAAATTTAAGTTGGGAGTGAAAGGGAAGCCAGCGAAGGGAGGATAGGGAAGCAGAGATGGAGTCTCGGGAGGTGAGGATACAGAAGGTATTTGCAGCCTTAACACCAATTATGTTGATAAGGTATGAAGCAGGCATGGGTGGTATCATTGGGCTTGTTGTTGATGTTTTCATCTTAAAGAGCCTTGTATGTAAAACATTGATTCTGTCTCTCCTATTTAGGCTTTCTGAAGGTGCATGATTGCTTAAAGATAAACATATCATTAAAGACCACATTAGGTTGTGACTGCCATATGTTTCCTGCAGTTCTTCAGATGGATGGATGTGTTTTAAACAAGGTCACTTTCCTTGTTTGCACATTATTCAGGAATTTGTTCCCGTAATCCTTTTGATAATTTTTTTTAATGGGGGCTCCACCCAACCCTCCAAATAACCCACCCCCCAACACCTGCATCATGATATTTTTTACCCAAATAAGGGGGTTGCTGTAGTCGAATTGGGTCTGTCAAAAGTAATCCAACAGAAGGAAAAGTTATCCAAAAAATCAGCATACACTGAGCAAGAAGTAACGCAAGTTTATTGGACCCAATCAGCTGGGAAGCACGTTTCAGACAGCCCTGTGCAGCCGAACTGAATGAAGTGAGCTGTCAAGGCCACCAACTGGGGCAAAACATTTTATACGAAATTTGTCAAATAATCATACAACATTTTGGTTACATTTTAAAACAGATCACAGGCGCTTATTGGTGGATCTACGTCAGTCCCCTATCTAAATATTTGTTGAATGATCCTAATTGGATGATACCATTTTTTGGCCACAGTTAAATTAACACCCCTCGTGACATCACAACCTTTCCCACATTGCCCCTCAATTACATGATTTTGCTGAATTGTCAAAAACATTATTTTGCCATTGGTTGGCACTGTCAAATATACAAAATAGCTTGAGATGTCAAGGGGCGAAACATTCACACCGAGTCTGACCAGTAATGTTCCCATGGGCAACAACGAGGACAATGTACAATTGCACCCTAGGGACACTGATACCTTTCTCCACTGATTGGCTCCACATCCTGCGCTGCGTAGTCCCAACAACAATGTTCTGGCCCCCCAGCGCCTCTCTCATGCATTGCTGCCCAATGTAGTCTGACCACACTGTGGCTGGAGTTCAATTAACTGCATTTAATTTCTATTTCTCTGCCAATTCTCCTCGTGCACCCAGGTGTATAGCTCAGTAGCCTCGAAAGTAGCTTTTAAACTAACTTTGCTGTGGCTGCGTTCTCCTGGGAACTTTCAGCCGTGCAACATTTCAGCACACTGTTTCTGCTGAATGTTCCCAAAAAAAATAATTCTGCTTGTCACACAAGGGCCTGCAGCTCTTGTCTTATGAGCTGTATGCGAGAAATGCTTTCTTACCATGTGCTTACAACCAAAATAGCTTCTCTGCTGTTCATATGTTGCTCAAAGAAAGACCCCCATACTGTAAGTCCCTTACAACATTGTGCACCACCACCCTATTCCTGCTCTATACAAGTACCACATTCTGATCCAGAAGCTTCCACCCCTCTGAGTTTCACTCTGGGACTTCTCACGCTGTGCCTGCTTCTATGTCATTTTATGCCAGCAGCACTGCGTTCAATGACATCCTCACCCCCGATGTCACCCACCACAATAGTCGCGGCATCACCACTTTACTTGCGCAATTGGTACGTGTGCCTCCGTTGGTAGCGTTCGATCTTGACCTTTACAACATAAACAAGACTTCTCATTTTAAAACTGATCCTGGCTTCCAAAGGTAGCCAATCCAACTCATACAGAATGGCTGAAATCGGATCACATTTTTCCTCCCCGTGACAAGCTAGGCACAAGCATGAAGAGAATATTTTAGTGGGCAAAGAGAACTGTGAGCTGTATAAAAAAAAATGTCACCACTGCAATAGAAATAAAGCCTGTATAATGCTTCAAAATAGCTCATGAGGGTTGAAACGTTTGAATTTCCTCTGCAAAGACAGTTGAAAATGTGCAATATGTGATTTTTTTATATTCGGATCTTTCATAGTTAACTTGCCATCAATTTGAGTGCCTAATGATCTTGCTACATGAGTATGGTTGAGACAGCTGCCATTGTGGAGATATGCACATAGCTGTACTTGTATCATAGCCATTTGGTGTGACTAGCATAAAGCACAGACTCTTCCCACCGACAACCAGGTCCCATGCAACTTGCATGATTCAAGCCCTCAACCTAGAAAAAAATCAAGTTAGTTAGAAAAACAAATCCAGTCCTACTAACAAATGAGTCTGCAACCTTTGGCTTTCCAGATGTTTTGGACTACAATTCCCATGATCCTCACCATTGACTATGCTGGCTAAGGCTGATGGGAGTTGAAGTACAAACCATCTGAAGAGCCAATTAACTAAAGAGAACAAACGTCCTCTCACTCTGCATATAATTAGCAAACATTACAAGAATAATAGAAAGTAGCAGGTCTCAAAATAAAAACTGATGAATTGCAAAATCACTTACAAACTCTTGTAAATCGATGAAAAATTCAAAATGAAATTACGTTGTCAAGGCCAGTTGCATATTTCAGTTTACAAATGATGTCTGTATGGGCTGATTTCACAGTATTATCCTTTGAGGGCCAGGAAAACATGTCTGCTTTGAAAATCTCCAATTAATGTTTCAGATCATATTCTACTTCTGTAACTAAACCCCTTTGGATAGAATAGGATAACCTCCGTTGAGCTTCATCAACTCCTCCTTCACTCAAGGCATATTTGCCTCAATACTGAAAATAGGTGACATAACACCCTCTTAAAATAACATCCATGAACCAAAGATCTCTTAGTACTACCACCCTATAACATATATATTGAGACTATACATGCATTGACTTCATAGCTGAGAACACCAATCTAATGTGACACCAGCATTCAAGTCATCATTAATTTACTCTGCATAGCAGACATTGGTGATGCTTGCCTTTTCATCCTATTAGGCCTGCTGTCAGCATTGAACGCAGTAGAGCATGATAAGGATCTGCATGGCCATTGATGAAAAATGCATAAACTATTCCGATTTATCAAAACTGATGACACCAAGTCCTTACATGTGCTCATGCCCTTCAGTGAATGTTGACAGCCCATGTCATTCCCAAGAGCATACATATTTTCTTGTGGTCAGAATATTTAACATTTGCAGCAGTGCTAAAAATTGAGAAAATGCTTAGATAATACGGAATGGAGCACTTGGTTTAAATGGCTGAAGCACCCATTCAGTCCCAGGCTGCTCTCAGAGATACAGGATGTCATTTCTGGAGCCAAACGTAGGCTATTCAAGCAAGTGTAGAGAATTTAGAATAGCTGGAGGAGGGATATAGTGTGTGGGAAGGGATGTCTTGCTTCTTTCTGACAATAAGATTCGGCTCATAAATTTGCCTCTGGGAGAGCGCAATTAAAATATATCCCCTTCATCTTATGATCCCAAACTTATCACTACTAGGCTGTAGAGTAGATAGCATTCGCAAACATATTGATAATTTACATTCAGAAAGAGTGTATGGCGGGGCATAGCCACCAAGCATGCAACGTGACATCTCCTGCCCCCAATTATGCCAACAATTGAACTTTACCATTTAGTATATTTTGTGTAATCATAAGGGGGTTGTGTACCATCTAAAAAATTCCTGTGTATATTTTTTACGTAATTGAATGTGGTACGATAACGTAGCCTCCCTCGCCCAAACCTGGGCCCATACTAATTCTGGCATTTGTACAACCATTTCTTCCTCTCTCTTATGTATAGAAAGTGTTATGATATATCAAGAATCAGGCATTATAAATGCATGATACCAAATGTTTAGTGACTTCTTCATGATAGAGTTATTCACATCATGTCAATTGCCTGTATTACACCTGTCTAATATCTCCGGGGGGTATCCAGTGTTGCAGCCGGGAGTAAAAGACTCTGTCAGCTTCTGAAATCCCAAAACCCCATTGACAAGACATGAAATTGAATGGCGAACCTTCATGAAATATTTACACTAATAATGATAGCACCCTGATTGCCATTGTTCAAATGAGAACCATGTGAGCTCAGAAGAGAGCATTACCCCATATCAGTGTCAGAGAGATACCATCTCCAACAAGGGATGGTGGGAGATCAGCAGCGTTGCATTATCCCGTTAATCTCTATGTATATTGTATATAAGAGTGTCTTTTTATTATCCATTCTTGTTGAATTACTGCAGAATGTCTCTTCTCAAGATATTTCTGCCAACTACTATCAACTCTATAAGATGCATTGGCATACTCCATAAATTAACAATATATGTGCCACCACCTTCACTGCCTTCACTGCCAGCATCGCCAGGACTACACAGTTAAGCTTTGTGGGTGGCTTGATCAGTCCTTCAAGGGCTGCTCAGTTATGGATTTATGAGAGTATTGCCTACGAAGATATTTTCTGTGAGGAATCCGGGAGTGGTGTTGCAATTTTTTTCGATTGCCATGACAATAATGCTGTACCAAGTCTAAACTTGGAAACTGTATTTCCCGAGCTTATTCTACATCTATACAAAGCCTCTGCATGATTTCTATAGAGCCTAGGAGCAGCGTTCCAAAATCATGCAGATGGTATGCATATTATGTTCTATCCCAATGGAGATTTTCAGACCAACCTAGTTATGGTTCAATCTGTCCTCCAGTGCATTGAGCGCTGGATGTCAGAAAATTGGATTGGATTGAATCAAGATAAAGTTGAGATGATTTTTGTTGCCTCACCCCATTCCCTACAAAAACAAATCCTATCCAGACTTTGCTTTATCCAGACACACAATCAAAAAAGAAACTAAAGTCAAGACGTCAGGCATTTCATTTATTTCTACATTATCCATGACCTTACAAGTCAAGAATATATTACAATCCACTAATTATCACCTTATGGTCCTCAGACAGATCAGTCCTTTATGATGGGAGGTGCATTGCACCATAGTAGTCAGAGCTATAGTGGGTGCAAAGTTGGATTATTGCAGCACCCTCTATGGGAGAGCCACTGATTTTACCTTCCGTCGTCTGCAGCTGTTACAATATCCCTAAATACATGCATATTACTCCTGTATTGAACCAACTGCACGTGTAGTCTACAATCTACCCACCCTGACCCACAAAGCCTTCAGTGGGCAAGCCCTCAAGTATAGGTATCTTAAGCAGTGCTTGAAATGGCACTCAAACAGCTGTGTCAAGATGCACGATGTGATTCGATCGTCTTCCATGATCCAGAACTGTGAATAGCTCCGGTCGCCAAAGAGTGGAATATCCTCCGGCCGATCAGCACAGCATTAGTGATTGACACATGTTCAAGAAAAGAATCAAGACTTTTTGGTGTAACCATTTGCTACATTGTATATTTTCACTGGCTGTCAATGGCTAGGTCAAGAGCTTAGCTACCGGTCAGGTCTTAGCGTCTACCCTTCCCCCAAATAAATAGAAAATAGAAATGCAAGGCCTAGGCGATAGATGAAGTACACCTACTAAAGGTACAGTAGAGTTCTTTTTCTTAAGTGCAAGTGAGTTACCAAAAACCTACATGTGTACTTCTTGCCATAGCCTAAATTCTTAGGCATTACCACAGACTTAAAATCCTGCCGCAAATTATGGTTTCAAGCTTGATCCTGGTGGCACAGCCTGAAATCAAAAAGCACAGGCATGGGAACCGTGACTTCACAATAATGAAAAAAGGTTATGATGGACGAATTGGCTCATTCTAATGTGTAATTCAATAGACAGGGACCTAGTCAAGCCATCACAGTGTGTGAACAAAAGGAAGGTGTGAAATAACTGCGCCTCACAATCCATCCTTTCATTTATTCAGCAATGTTCAAGGCTGCGGATTCTTTTCAAACAGCGGCAGAGAGCTAAGATCTGAGAACGACGACGCATGCAGTTCATGGAAAAAGGCCATGTTGAAGTACTGCATTAGTGTAGTGATGTGGCCGGGAATGTGGCTCCAAGCAAGAAAGGTCTCTACATACACGAAGGAGAAAATTACCAGAAGGATTTATCCAATATCGCTTCACTTCAATAGTGTAACTTGAAACTGGGGCACATTAAAAAAAACTTCTTTTCAGCGTTTATGCAGCAATTGCATTATGATGGACAACTGTGGGCAGCTTAACTTACATCACCATGTACTGCTCTTAGTAATTCCAATATACTAACACATCAGTCATTGAAACACATAATTTCTTTTAAAAAACTGCAACTAAATAAAAAAGCAATAGATTGGATTTTGACTTTGAGTCATTTATATAGCTCACCTAACAACCCAAATTGTTTCTGGGCGCAGCTGGAATCTAAATACACTCAAGCAGCAATACGGGAAGAGCATCTCTACCAGGTTCCAAACCCTACTGCTAAAAAGACTCCTACATTAGTCCTGAGGTTACTTAAGCAGATGGGTCATCAAAGCTTTGTGAAAAGGTCTGAGTGTTTTTATGGCCCGAATGTCAAAAGGGAGCTTGTGCATAACTTTGGGACATATATGCAAACCTACAGTCACCCCTAAATACACAACTTGAGGGGGGGAGTTTGCAATAACAATTTATTTGAGGACCGCAACTGTTGGGATGGTAGGTACTGAGTTATTTTATCTGAGCGGTAGCTGGGGGCCAACATGTTTACACATTTGAACACCAGGCAAGGAATATTAAAAAACAATACGATCCTTCGCCGCAAACCAATGCAAAGATCGGCACAAGCTTGAGATCGGGAGGAGTTTGTTACTGCGAAAAGAAGTCTGACAGCCTCATTTTTGCCTTTTTGCGGTCTCTGGATTTGTGTAGAAGGGATGCCTGCCAGCAGCCCAGTACAGTAATCTAGGTGCAAATTCACCAGGGATCCCACCACCACTGCGTGATCCTTGGCTGGGATGAATGGAAGGGCTTGTCTCGGGAGGCGCAGGGTGCAGAAACCCTTAGCACTAACCTGGGCGTTGCTTCCCAGGTACTCCTGCCAGATACAACCCAGATGTATTATTTCTGGGGCAAATACTAGGTATGAGCCCAAAAAGCAAGGTGACCCTGGTCGCCTGCTACGCTCCAGGAGGTGGTTTTGGGCCGAACAAGGCCACCTCTGTTTTCCCACTGTTATGGTTTAGACCTTTGTAAACATGACAACATAAAGAGATATCTTTTCATGCTTACAGACGGTCATTAAAATGTGTGCAAGTAACACAACGTGTTCACATGAATGCGGCAATACAAGCATGAGGGCTCAGATTGAAAGGCATGTGCTTGGTACTGAAGCCTGTGTTTGCATTGGCATGCGCATGGCCAATGCGGACCACACTGCAGAACAGAACGTTCAATAACTAGGGCATTTAAGAGGTGGCGTTCCAGAATCTCTCCTTAGAGGCTGGCGTGTTGTAAAATACAGTGAAAGGGGTCTAGAATTGAATTCCCCTCTGTCTCCCTGATGGAGGGTGATCAGTGTCCCAGTTAGCCTCCAGGTATTCAGTGACGCAGTTGAAGTCTACATGTTCAAAAGCTTTGGAACAGGGAGGCAGAAGAGAGTCTTGTCGATAATTGGATTGGGTGATGAGGTCAGCATAGGGCTTCTTCAAAATAGCTAAGATGGCCACCAATTCAAAACAAGCTAGGAAGATGCCAAAGAAAAGGGAAAGGTTTAATAGAGAACTGAGATAGGAGCCTGGCACAACTGCCCTCTCCTTGACTTTTTGCGGTACGAATGGGCCATCAGGAGCAGAGGAGGGGGTTGGGCAGCTCAGCCCAGGTAAGTGGGAATTCCTATTGTGAGGAGAGAATGAGAGCACGCTGGGGTTTAAAGGAAAAACAAGCCAAGCCACCAGCTGAGGACAAGCTGTCTTCAGACGTCCTCCCTTGCTGTGTGCTGCTTCGCACACTTCTAAACTAAAAGAGAGGAAGTGTCTCTGGTGACCCTGTCCTGATTAGGCCACTCCCCTTGCTGCACTAATAGGCTGCTAAACGTATAGCGGAACTCCGGAGGAGGGGGCGGCGGCTCTGTGCCCTCTTCATCTACCCTGTGTGTGCTGATTCCTCCAATCAGTAGAGGATGTTGCAGACTTTGCCTGGAAGCAGGGGTGCCAAGTCTACAACATAACTGCTGAACCCATATGCATGCATTAGTAATGGCCGAACCCCAAACCCTCACCCATAATGATAGGCTCACAACTTGTTTCAAGTGTTGGCAATAAAAGGCCGTAGGATTTTATTGTACAGATATGGGTTATAACAATAACAATATCACATATCATGATGGTATCATACTTTTGGGCACCGGGTCCTGAGGTTACCCCCTCGGACCCGTGCCGCCTTCTTGTGTCCCACGACTTGTTGTGGGCACCGTATAGTGCCTTGTACTTCTTTTTGTTCTTCTCCCCTTTTTGTAGGGTGGGTGGGTTCTGTGGTAAAGAAGCAAGAAGATTTGGAAGACACTGAGTAAACAGTGAACCTCCTGGTTGCTTGGGTCCCCGTTCAGGGTCCACAAACAGATTGTGTTTGCTCTGAGCATGCTGCTCTCATTTATAGGACCCAGGGAGTCCCTGGGTCTTTGTTGTGTATGTGGTGGGGGCTGCTGTTGTCGCAGCCCCCGGCCGGATAGCCGACTGTCTGACCCCCTGGTGGGGGCAGATCTTTGAACCTGGGCCCTGTCTGATGGTTGTTTCCTTGTGGCGCTTAGCACCGTGCTGTTTGGAGGAAGGGTGCGATGACTGGTCGCACCTTACCCTTCCATGGCTTTTGTGCTGCCGAGACTGCGTGTCTCCGTAGCTGGGGGGAAGAAGAGGAACAGGTGCGGGGGGTTGGGGCTGCCCCTCTCCCGGCGGCCGATGGTAACAGCAGTTTCCCTGCCTCGCTTGTGGGATGCCCATGCAGCATTGCCCATAACTGCTGAACCCATATGCATGCATTAGTAATGGCCGAACCCCAAACCCTCCCCCATAATGATAGGCTCACAACTTGTTTCAAGTGTTGGTAATAAAAGGCCGTAGGATTTTATTGTACAGATATGGGTTATGACAATAACAATATCACATATCATGATGGTATCATACTTTTGGTTACCGGGTCCTGAGGTTACCCCCTCGGACCTGTGCCGTCACACACGGGCAGGTTCCCGGCTGACCGTGTTCCCCCAAGAGTATGCCCTAGAGACAGCCCCTGTGAGCTAGAGTTGTATTGATTTCCCGAAAGAAATGCTCCATGCCCTGGCTACACAGATGGGTGCCGTCAGGGTGAAAAAGGTCTGGGTTGCCTAGTGTAATGGCTGGGTGTTTTATGAAACCCAGTCCTCTTGTCATACAGAATCTCTCTATCGTCCTGTTCAGTTTTCTTCTGGATATGTCTATAGATTTGTAGCAGTTGGCCCCTAGCCATTTCTTTCTTGGTAAGATGGCTGAGAAGTATATTTCCGTCCCCCTCCAGTTGTGCGAGATGCCGGCTAGGGAGGAGCAGATTTCTTCGCATAGGATGCATCTAGCTGTGTTAACTAGGTCGTTGCCCCCTAGATGGATGATCAGGAATTCTGGGGGGTCCCTGTATGCCACGGGTTCTGCTAGTGTTTCGTGGACGTCAGCCCAGCGTAGGCCTCTGTATCCCCACCATGAAGTAATGGTGTTTCTGAAAGGTGGCCCTTCTTTGGTCTCTTCTGCCCATCTGCCTGTCCTCAAAACGAATGAGTGGCCAACTATCCATGCTGATCGTAGTGTGGTCCTCGATTTGCCTGTTGTTTCTGTGGTGGTGGGGAAAAGAAAGAAAATGTTTAGGGCGGAAGGCTATATCAATTTTGGTCTGATATATCTTTTATAACAGTCTGACTTCCATCCCCCTATGTTTTTTAGTAGTTGTGGTGCTAAACCTCCTTGCCATGCTGCAGTGGCGGCACCTATCCTGAATGAATGAGTGCCGAATTGTTTGGGATCCCACCCTGCTCTGCTGATTGCTTTTATCAGCACTCCTTTAAATTGATAGCGGTTTAGGGCCGATGCATCCTTGTGGATTAAAAAACTCCCCCTTACTTTGGGTCGTTGCGCGTAATAGAGGTTTGCGATGCAAACCGGGCAGTTTGTTGCCTCATCGAAGCAAAAAATATTGATGGTTCTTTTTGCACCCGTTTTCGACTGTTGCATTTCTATGTTAACACTCTCCTGCCTCACCCTGATTTCCATGATGCCCAGGCCGTTTGTGGCCTTGGTGCTGGAAGCGATGAGTTCTCCTACCCGGAAAGCCCTGAAATAGGCTAGGAAAAAAGCTGTTTTAAATAACGTTATCTTGTATGGGTGCCAACATATGGCTTCTAAATGGCTTGCTATCTGCACCAGTTTGCTGAAATCAAGGGGTCGGCGGGTGTCCACTTGTGGACCCTCTATTCTGCCCCATCCCTTCATTGCGTAAGAGATGAGGGCGTTCTGGGTGTGGTCTGAATCGCCCCGTATTTTTGTAAAGTATGAAATTGCCACCAGGTGTCTTTTTGCCCAATCCCTTTTGAAACCTTGTTCCCGGGCCCATTTTAAAAATACTTATATATCTTTAATCGTTATAAGTTCTACGTGGTTTACACCTGTGGCCTTAAATACTGTTTGCAAACACTTACTGTATTGTGCTGCAGTGGTGCTTGCCACCGCCCTCTCTGCCATCTCTGTTAGGAAGCCTGTGAGGTTGTTGGCACCCGTTGTTGTTGTGCCTGATTTTTGTTGGGCATCCCGCCCTGGGCTCTCTGGCGCTGGCGTCGATGCCAATGTGTTGCTGGCACCCCTTTTAGAGGTGCCTGCTTTGTGTTGGTCATCCCGGCCTGCACTCTCTGGTGCTGGCGTTGATGCCGAGGTGTTGTTGGCACCTGTTTTAGTGGTGCCTGGTTTTCGTTGGGCATCCCGACCTGTGCTCTTTGGCATTAGCGTTGATGCCGTTATTCTTGTCTTCCCATTATTGCCCAGCATTCTGCTGATATTGGCGTCATCTGTTCTTGGGCGTGCAGCGCTAGCTCTCGGAATCTTGTCCACTGGAAATGAGATAAGGCATCAGCAATGTTATTATCTGCCCCTGAAATGTGCTTTGCTTTGAGTACAACGTTTATTTGTAGTGTGACTGTTGTAATGGCTCGTAATACTTTTATTACTAGAGGGCATTTCGTAGAGCTTCTGTTTATGGAGCCCACTACAGCCATGTTATCGCACCAGATCAAAAGTTCCGTATTCGCTAGTCGCCTGCCCCAGATGTGTACTGTTAGCCAGATGGGGAATATTTCTAGTAGGGTGATGTTTCTTGTCCACCCTGCTGCTTGCCATGAGTTGGGCCAGTGTCCTGCCACCCATTCGGAGTCTAGTATGGCTCCAAACCCCTTGCTCCCAGCTGCGTCGGTGTATAGGACCCTGTTTGACCGGGTATTTAAAGGCGTTCGCCAAAGTAAAGACCCGTTGAAATCTCTGAGGAATTTTCCCCATGTTTCCAGGTCCTGTTTCACCTCTCTGCCTAGCCGGATATGCAAGTGTGGTTTGGTTAGTGATTTGATTTTGAAATCCAGGCTTCTGGAAAATATTCTCCCTTGAGGTATTATTTTGGATGCGAAATTGAGGCTGCCTGCTAAGGATTGTATTTCCTTTACAGTCCCCTTTTCTCTCATTATCAGGTTTTGTATTTTAGACAGGAGTTCTGATATTTTTGTTCTAGGGATTCTGCAGAGCCCCTTTGCTGAGTCTATTTCGATGCCCAGAAAAACTATGTTTGTGTCTGATTTGGTGTTTTTTTCCTACGCTAGGGTAATTCGCCACTGTGCGGCCATGTGCTCAAGTTTTGCTAAAGCCCTGCTGCATTCCCCGGAGTTTGGTGGCCCTATGACCATGAAATCGTCTAGGTAATGCGCTATTTTTGTCCCTGGTCTCTGCTTTAGGAAAGCCCATTGAAAAAAGGAACTGAATTGCTCAAATAGTGCACAGGATACTGCACACTCCATGGGGAGGCATCTATCTACGTAGAATTTGTTGTTAAAAGTGAAACCTAGCCACTGCTGAGACTCTGGGTGGACTAGCAAGAGTCTAAAAGCAGATGCGATGTCCAGCTTAGCCATCAAGGCGTTACTGCCGCACTCTTGTATGAGCCTTACCGCTTCTTGGAAATGCGTGTAAGATACAGCGGATTCTGTGTGTGGGATGCCGTCGTTTAAAGACTGGCCTTTTGGGTAGGATAGGTGGTGGATTAGTCTAATTTTTCCGGGTTCTTTTTTGGGGACCAGGCCTAGTGGAGATATTAAATAGTCCTTTAGGGGCCTGGTGTCCGAGGGACCTGCTACCCTGCCCAGTTGCAGTTCTCTCTTGATTTTGGTTTCTACTATCTGAGGGTTGTCCCTGGCTGACTTTAGGTTCATCGGGATGTGTTGTGACCCAGTGCCCTTAAATGGGATGAAAAACCCTTTGGTGAAACCCTGCAATATTATCCTGCTGGTTTCCTTGTCGGGATAGCTGTTTAGGGCGTCCCTAAAATTGCCCGGGTTGATGGGTGTTAGTCCTGGTCCTAAAACTGGGAAATCATTCTTTCTTGGCTGGTAGTCTGGTGCAGTTGCTTGCTGCATGGTCGCCGTTGCAGTTTGTGCAGGCATATTTGTAACAGCATTCTTTGCCCCATGTACACTGGTTTTTCCCAACATTTCTGCACGGGATGTTGGATTTGACAGCCTGGTGTTTGTTCTGTCTGTGGGCATTATTTTTCGCCGCCCCAGGCTGGTTCCTCCGAAAGGGCTGCTCCCCTTGTTTGGATTTATCATTGTCATGGGATTTGCTTACTTGCAAATTTTTGCTATTTTTGGTAGAAGAATGCATGGTATCTTCTTCCTGGGGGGGTTGGGCGTTGAGGGTGTTTAAATCGTTCTGGACTTCATCCCACTCAATGGCCAGCCTTTCTGACATGCTCCTCCTAAATCTGATGTCGTATGCAAGCCATGTCTTCCCCCTCTGTGTTACTTTTACTTCCCTTATTTTATCAACATATGCCCAGATCTTGCTACCATCCATGGGGAATTTTTCTTCATATATTGTTGCTAAGATGGCAAAAGCCTGTAATCAGTTGTCCCAGTTTTGTTCGACCTGGGCGTTTCTGGCAATAGCTTTTTCTTCAATTTTTTTTTTTTGGATCTCTAAAAGCCTCTTTCCCTTTGCGCTGTGTTTCTATTAGGGAAAAGATTTCTATAAATTCTTTGGCCCATATGGCTTCTTTGATTGTGGTATCAATGTTCCATGCTATGCATTTTTGTATCTATTTAATATCTCTGGAAAGATTTCATTTTTTGTTCTAATTGTGCATTACAGATTGTTACAATGTCGTGCCCGTGTGTCTGTTCTGGTGTTGTCCATGCTTTTAGGGCACCTGTTGGATCAGTTGCTGGAGTTGTGGAAGCTGTTGTATTTATAGCTGTGGGCGCTGTTGGCAACTGCTGTACTTGTTGTGGCGGGATTGCTATCGGTAGCGTTATGGGTGGGTTGACAACCGTTATAGTAGGTTCTATTGCGATGGAGGGGTTTGAGGCCCCAGGTTCCCTTGGGGGCGGCGTCTGTTTCCCCCTTATTTCTACCATTAGTTGCTGTAATTCCGCTATATTCTCGCATCATTTTTACAATTTTTTGGTACTTTTCTGGCGTCTTCGGATATTTTTCTCCTTTTTAATGGTGCAAAAACCTCCTCCTGGCTGGGTGGGCTGGTAATTCCTTCCCTGGGTAGGCCGTACATGATTTCTCTAACCAATGCCCATCCGTAGTGCTCTGCCGCTTCAATGGCTGCTAGCAATTGTGGTGATTTGGGCTTCTGCGCCGGTGTTGGGGGTGCCCGTGTTTTCCGTTTGGGCCCCATGTTTTTCTATGCCTGCTATAGGAAAAAGAAAAAGGGTTTTATCATGGAATTAAACCGTTTGTTATCGGCGAGTTCTTTGCGCCCGTTCTGTTTGTTGCCCGTGCTGGGTAAATGTTGACTGGTGCCTTCTTGCCCGGGTTTCAGAAAATTGGGCAGCCCTCAGGCTTGATTTACTGGATTTAAATAATTGGTTTCGCTGTGAGGTCGCCCTGCAATATTACAGAAACTATTTTAAATCTGCAGTCTTTGGGCTCGCCGAGCTTGGAACTGTGTTCGCCAGCTCTGCGTGGCTGTCAAGCAAAGACGAGCTCCCAAGCTGGTTTGTGACACTGCCCAGTTTAAAATTCGCTTGTGTTATCCTGCCCCGTCTGACTTATAACACAGGGGTTCCGGTCCACTGTAATAAAATGTATCTCTTCTGGACATAAATGTCTATTTTTCCTCCCTCGTAGCCCCAGTGCGGTGGCTCACCTGTAAAGTGTTGAATCGGAAGCCGACCGCGCCGTGCTGTTCGAGTGCCGCTTCTCCTTCGTTCGCACTGGTTTTGGGGATGATTCCGCAGCACGCGTCTTTGTTTGTTGTGTTTTGGACACGCTCACCGCTCGCTTTTCGTTCTATGCCGAAAATGTTGAAGTTGACAGCGTCCGCACTGGCCGTTCGGTTGCCGCTTCTTCCTTCGTTGAAGCTGCATTGCAATTGCTTTGAACAGTACAATGTTCAGGAAGGAAAAAGACACTGCGATGTACAGCGAACTTCAAGAATTGCTAAAGAAGCAAGAAGATTTGGAAGACACTGAGCAAACAGTGAACCTCCTGTTTGCTTGGGTCCCCGTTCAGGGTCCACAAACAGATTGTGTTTACTCTGAGCATGCTGCTCTCATTTATAGGACCCAGGGAGGCCCTGGGTCTTTGTTGTGTATGTGATGGGGGGTGCTGTTGTCGCAGCCCCCGGCCGGATAGCCGACTGTCTGACCCCCTGGTGGGGGCAGATCTTTGAACCTGGGCCCTGCCCAATGGTTGTTTCCTTATGGCGCTTAGCACCTTGCTGTTTGGAGGAAGGGTGCGATGACTGTTCGCACCTTACCCTTCTGTGGCTTTTGTGCTGCCGAGACTGCGTGTCTCCGTAGCTGGGGGGAAGGAGAGGAGCAGGCACGGGGGTTTGGGGCTGCCCCTCTCCCAGCTGCCGATGGTAACAGCAGTTACCCTGCCTCGCTTGTGGGATGCCCATGCAGCATTGCCCGTTCTATAGTGTAGTGATTGGATGAATGCAGGAGGAAAACAAGAAGCCAAATCACGTGTTCATAAACAAATCCACAAAGCACCTTTTAGTCAAAACGCATCAACTGCAGCACATAAAACAAAACGAGTGTTTCACGGCACTTAAATCCCATGAAACACCCTATTCCATCTTTACAAATGTATACTAATAAACGTAAGGTAGAAATGTGATAATCGTGTGTGTGTGTGTGTACACGCACGCTCAGTCTCTAGGTTTGAAATTCTTAAAGACATTCTGTTGCAGTTTGTACCCCGTTGCCTCTGCTGCTGTTTACATGCTGCAGAACCCGGGGCATGTGAACCATCTCCCGAAAAAAAACTTGCAGATCAGTACAAAAATAATCCCCAATTTTAAAAAACGAAAAACATAAAAAGGTGATGGAGAGACTACATATGGCAAACAAAATCAGAAACACTGTACAACTGTAACATACACTTTTTGTTTTTATGTCTGCTGTGAAAGCTAAGGTTTCCTTTTCGAAAGCTACAGTGCCCAGACCTGGTAAATTGTCCATCAACTATAAAATACTTCGTCCAGATGGAACCAATTGCCGACCTGAATTCCACATCCCCGTGCACCCTCCTCGCCCCCTGAAGTGCACCTCATTAGTATGCAAATTAGCCTATGCTGGGGCCAGAGCCCTCTCCTGACGTTCTCTCCCTGTGTCCTGGATCTCCTTTCACGCTCCACCTGAGCATCATAAATCACGGTTGGTTCTTGCTCCCTTACTTCAGGGATTATACCCCTTGGACACTGCTGAAAAATTGCAGGCAGTGGCCCTGGCCATGAGCGATTCGGAACACCTTGTTCAGAGTCCTCATGAACCTCTCAGCTTCGCCATTGGCATGGGGCCAGACTGGTGTAATCTTCCGATGTTGTATGCCGTACTCTTCCATCAACTGGGCGAAACTGTCCCGTTGGAATGGCTGTCCATTGTCGGACCACAGGGTCTGAGGCAGTCCGTGAGTGGAAAAGATCGTTTCTAGGGCAACAACCACCTTGTCAAATGACACAGATTCGATGAATTCGACCTCGGGGTACCGTGACCACTCATCCACCACCACCAAGAAGTGAGTGTCCCGGCCCGTGGACCCAAAGTCAGCATTGATGTTCTCCCAGGACCTCGTTCCCCAGGCATCGTCTCAATTAGGGGCTCTCTTTGTGCTGGTTCAGCTGCCTGGCACCACACACAGGCTGACACAAGCTCCTCCACCCGTCTCTCGAGGTCAGGGAACCATACTTTCTGGCATAACCTTGCTTTCATCGTGGCAGTTCCTTGATGACCCTGGTGCGCTAGCTCAATGACTTGGGGAATCTTACACATCGGTATCACTATGCGGTCTCCCCTGAGCAATAGTCCTGACTCAACAAATGTCAGCTCTTCATTTACTGTCCACAGCTGTTCCAGCGCCAACCTTGCCTCTTGGGTCCTTTGTGCCAGTGTGTCCATCACAACTTCCACAACCCTTGCTGAAGGGCTGCCTTCAGAATTAGGAAGCACTCATCCTCGGCCGCTGACCTTTCAAGCTCTTGGAGAGGCACTAGGTTTGGGGTTGCTGCCTCCACAATCAGCTGCACATGCTCGTCAGCCTGCTCCCCACTGATGTCTTCACGTCCTTCTGCCCCTCCTCTATGATGCCTAGACAGATGGTCTGCTCCGTTGTTGCTGCATGGCCAATACACCAACAAGACCCCATATTCCAAGAGTGCCAGTATCCACCTTTCAATCCGGGCCTTAGGTTTGGATGACGAGACATGCCATGATCAGCAGCAGGGGCTTGTGGTCAGTCACCACTGTCACTGGCCATCCCAGCAGGTACAGTTGAAAATGCTGACACCACCACAAGACTGCCAAGGCCTCCCTGTTGATCTCTGTTTGAGTGAGGACCACACCCAGACCAAATGGACTAGCGTCCACCATGATCTCTGATGTCAAGGACGGATCAAAAAACAACATGGTGTCTTCAGCCATCAGTGCTCCCTTCACATCTTCGAATGTGGCCTGTTCCAGCTGGCCCCACTGCCACGTTGCCTCTTTCTTGGTGAGACTTCTCAGGGGCTCAGACCTGGAGGCTAGGTTCCGGATGAACTGAACACAGTAGGTGACCATCCCAAGGAAGCTTCAGACTTCAGATACCTTCTCTGGGGTCCTTGCCTCCACAATGTCTTTGGTCAGGTGAAACACCTCCCTCCTTGAATACATACCCAAAAAACTCAAGGTTTCTTTTGAGGAATTCGCATTTTTCCTTGTGCAAGGTCAGCCCCAATGCCTTCAACCGTTCCAGAGTCCTCACCAACCGCTCCATGTGTTCCGCGTCCATCTTTGCGAGTACCAGGATGTCATTGCTGATGTTGAGGACACCCTCTAGATCCACTAGGGCCCCACAGATGGTGTTTTGGAACACCTCCACCGCCGAGGACACCCCAAAGCTCAGGCGCTTGCATCTGTACAGGCCTCGGTGTGTGGTAAAGGTGGTAATGTATCTTGAGTCCGGGTGCAACACCACCTGATGATATCCTGCCCGTAGGTCAAGCTTCGAAAAGCTTTGAAAAGAAATGCGCCCCTTACAGTTCAGCAATGATGTCATCAATCGTGGGGGTGAGGTGCCTTTCTCGCTTGATGGCCTTGTTCGGGAGCCTCATGTCCACACAGATCCTCACCGAATCTGGTTGCTCTTCTTCCTTGCGATAAAAAATAAATATTGGCAACACCCATGAGGTAGGTACATCCACCTTCTTGATGATGTCAGCGCAACCAAATTTTCCAGTTCTTTGTCTACCAGGTCCCGCTGATGGAATGGGATTCTGCGGTACTTGAGCGCGATCAGCTGTATGGACTCATCAATGTGCAGCCTCACAGATTCACCGGCCATACAGCCTATTCCTTCAAAGAGCTGGCTGTACTTTGCGAGAAGCCCTTGTACATCTACCACATAGACTGCATAGGCAAAACACACAATGTCCAATGCTTCTGCTGCCGCACAGCTCAGGGAAGTGTTGCAGCCTACACTCGACACATAGAATCAAGCTTCGATGGATTACCCTCCATGCTCAACCTTCACCACAAACGCTCCGGCCAATTGAATGGGCTGCTCACCACCAAAAGTGAATATCCACACTCTGGGCTTCTGTAACGTGGGCGGTGCCACTATGGCATCATAGTGCACCCTGGCCATTACATTGACTGACACCCCTGTGTCCACCAGCACCAGTACCGTCAACTCGTTGACCTTCATGAGGCGCCGTGACTGCCTTCTGGTGGTGGCACACAGTGTACTGACACTGGCAATGAAGTCGATGTTCTCCTCCTCATCCTCCTCCTCTTCTTCGTAAGCCATGCCAACTTTCCCTTGGTCCACTTGGGCAACATTGGGCGGGCGCTGTGGCATGAAGAAACCTTCCCTCACCGGCCCCCTCTGCACCACTACTAGCAATGGTGCCCCGCACATACAGGCATAATGGTGTAGTGTCCAACAGGGTTCACAGGCCTTCCCCTGCGCAGGGCACTCTGCAGGGTGCGAAAGATCATACCCACACTTGAGGCAGGACTCAACGGTTCTGGCTCCTCTGATCACGCTGGTCACCACTTGGACGTCAGGCCCCTCTTCCTCCTTGACCTCTATACAAACCTGCTCTTTCTTTCCTGGCTGTATCGCTGCATCCATTTTTGACACCCGCACCTCCGACAACTACCTCCAATATGTGGGGAAGCGTGAGTCCCGGTTCCCGCAGCACCTGCCTTCTCAGCTTTCCAGATGAACAGCCCTGTATGAGCTGGTTCCTGAACCTGGTCTGGGGATTCTCCCAGGCACACGACAATGACATCCGGCGCAAACGTCCATAGAACGTGTTCAGAGACTCATCAGCTTTCTGCCTGGCGCTACATCTAACGAAGCGTTCATAGTCCGCATTGGCCAACGGCATGATGTGCTCATGCAGCGCATTCTTGCCCACCATGTACGATGCATCTGCTGGTTGTAGGGACTGAAACACTTTGTGCACTGCTGGTCATGCCGAATATAGGAGTTTTGCCACTTTGCTGACCTCATCTGTCTAACCTGTGGACCGGAAATACATGTCCAGACGATCTATCCAGAGCCTGTACATTGGTCCAAGTCTTGATGGGGCACCAGAAATATCAAATTCGGGCATTGGTGTGAGTACCCCTTGCTGTCTTGGCACACACGTACCCACTAGGCCCACTGGTCCTGCCTGCGCCGCCGGGGCTCCTGCACCGTCTTCCTGGTCACTCATGATGGTGAGCACATGAGCACCCCACGTGAGCACTGGGGCTGCAACTCGCACTGGCCCTCCTTCAGGCAGAATACCCCACAATATTGGGCGTGCTGATGTTAGCCAACACTCCCCTTCAGGCTAGTTATGATGATTGCCCCTCCACCAAGTCCACACAGTCACAAAATGCATTTTCCAGCACTCAGTGCAGACTGTCCAAAAAGTGAGCGTGCAAGCACTTGCCACCACTCCACCCTCAGGCTTGTTGTATTGATTGCCCATCCATCAATGTCCAAACAGCCAGGACTATGGAGGAGCCTCCCTAGCCCATAGGCCAGAAGTTCCATAAATTGAGTGTGGTGGGACAGAGGGAAAGAAAATACTAGGCCTCCCCTCCTCCTCAACTCACACTTTACGAGAAGAAAGTGTCCAAAACACTCCACAAAGATTTTCCAGCACCAAAATTCCGCCCCCTGCGTGAGGGGTTCCAAAAATGTATGTGGGAGGTGCACAAGCACTCCTGATGGGAGCCACAACCCTCACCACCACATGGACAAAATGACAGCCGACTGCATCAACGTCGCCCACTGTGCGGCATGAAAATTCAGAGAAAAATGCCCCCAAATAATTCACTGCTTCAGCCCTGCGGGTCTGTGTCGGAATGACCACGCAACCTCGTTGCCACTGTTACAGGTCGCCGGTGTGCCCATCCGGCCCCGTGAGCCCCTTCAGCCACAGAGCACACAGCATGCGATGCTTACTGTCCGAGCTCCACGGTCGCACTGCAGCGGCCAATGCAACACCTTGTTTATTGCGAGCACATGCAGCAGAGTTACACCACTCCTCCAAGTGTGTCCCCTTAAAGGGGCAGGCACCACAGAGGGAGGGCCAAGACTTCTGTATCCATGCACAAACATGGTATTTAGCTTTATTTTGGTCGCCAAGCATCACCTCCCAGTCAAAAGTAAATATGGTTTTCAATTAAGTTTGTAGGCTAATGTATTGAAATCTGTGCATACTGAACTGTTCCCCATAGTTTTCCTCATTTGTTTGTAATGTATCTAACACAACTGATTAACCAACTATCTTCTGAGAACTTGAGACTGGTATTGGGTAGATGCCATCACTGCAGGAAAACTAAAAAAGAATTCACATGTGACGGAATAAAGCAATAGCACCATAGGCCATTGGTCGTCTTAGAGACCCCCAGTGATGCTTAACAGTGCTGAAGGCACCTAATCCATGGCATTGGCCATGGGATGAGGGTGGTAGGGCTTTTATCACCAATCACATAGATTCACATGACTCCGGAGAGCAGAGTGAGTGGGGTTACCAGGGAAACATTGGCAAGCTGGTGCTCTGCCTCATAGGTCAGCACAGCGTGGTACGGAAGCTATCTAGAGAAAGGTGGGGCCCTCACCATGGCACTGAGAGTGCAGAGGGGAGCATATCAGTGAGACAGATTGGTGCGGGCCCCCAAGGATGGGAGTGGAAGAACAAAGGGTGAGGCAAAGAGACTCCATGGCAGCAGGGCAAATGACTGTGAGAGGCCGCAATGAGGAGTGGCAGGCTGAGAATTCTTTGGTTGACCAAGTCAGTCTGTATGGAGGAACTCCAAGCAACTGCCAGGCAGTAGTGCCTGGACTTTAGGCTGAATCCTCGATCCTGATTGGCTGAGCCAATCAAAACTTCCTTAAAAGAGTTCTAAAATGAAATAATATCATGGAAGTGAAGCATCTTGCTTCACCAAAGTTGCAGCCCATGACTTTTAAAGGGCTCCTCTTTGAATAGTTTTGGTGTTATACATTCTTAATTGAACAACAGTTATCTTCAGCAATCCCTCTACCATAATTGGCGCTAGTAAGGGAGGCCTAGGATGCCTGCAGGTGCTACAAAATGATGCCGTCTGCATCCTGAAAAGTGTGCGCAGACACGTACAAGTATCGGCGCACAGAAAAAGACTGCATTGGCTTGCAGTTGAAGCCAGGACCCACTTTAAGGCGCTCACCATTGTCCATAAATGTCACTATGGACAGGCCCCAGCAAATCTAAAAACCTGTATAAAGGCCCACACTCCGATGAGAACCACTAGATCTAGCGACGGCATATGTTTGGCGGTTCCTAGAAGTAACCGGACTAGAGGCTTGGCAAGATCTTTCCCTGTTCAGGCCACTCGAACCTGGAACAATCTGCCTAAAGAGCTACGTGCAGACCCGAACCTCCTGAGCTTTAGAAAGTGTTTGAACTCTATCCTATTTGAATGACTGGAGCCCTTGAGCCAGACCCTGCTTCTTCATCCTTCTTTTGTTGTTCTCTGCGCCCTGATGCCTGCGGGCTCCGGTGCATTACAAACAAAAACAAATAAATAAATATAAACAGTCATGATAGCCATGTGTTCTAAACATGCTAAGAGATGACAAGAAGCAAACATTTTCACCTCACTATACTTATGCTCCTAAAGTGGTTGTATATTGTCACATTGGCAATGATGTTATCATAATGAAAGGACAAGCACTATAATTATAATTGTTCTTTTATAACGCGCTTAATACAGTGTTGCTATGGCGTTGTCTTGCTGCCAAGACACATGTGTTGCCCCTGAGCTGTCCTCCCGCCTGGTGCTCTGTGCTTGACTTTACCTTTGAGCAACAAGAAAATAATCTTAGAACATATGCTAAAGTCAGTCTCTAATGTCTATATTGTATTGTCAAGAGGTTGGAAGTTGTTTAAGTAAAAAGGCATTGGGCCTCATTACAAGCATGGTGGTCCATCCAGGAACTACGGTACTGGTAATCATGCCGTAGTTCCCGGACCGCCATACTACGTGCGCTGCATACGGGTGCCATTTCACCCGCCAGGTTTTTCCTGGCGGTTGTAACAGCACCCGCGAGTAGAGCTCGTCGGATGCACCGGCACAACTCTGTATGTGCCGGTACATCCGACCTCCTCATCCCCATTCAGCCCTATGGGGCATAATGGGGATTGGGAGGCCCTTGATCCTGGCACCCGCAAATGGGCAATTACCGGGTTTGCCGAGCTCGGCATGACCCGGTTCTTGCCCATTCGCGGGTGCCGGAAAAAATGCAACTCCAGCAGCAGCCGTGCCCTTAATAAGGGCACGGCTACCGCCAGAGTTGTAATGAGGCCCATTGGATGAAACATCCGTTTTGGTGCTTGTTGTATAATAGTTGTAAGGATGACAGGAGGCGTCTTAGTTATTGTGATGTCCTTTATTCAGCATACGACATCAGTTGTCACATATAGACGTATATGTGGGGAAATCCAACTGGGCAACGTGCCTCTTAACTAATGTGTTGCAGCTGGGAGGCTGTCTTGTCTCTTTTTAGGCTGAGGGCCTAATTCTCGGAGGAGCTGGGAGGACACATCCTCACGCGTCCTCTGCTGCTCCCGTAATGCGCGCTGAGCGCGCGGGGGCGGCCCTAGTGGCCGCGGCCGAGATCTCGCAAGAGTTGCGGCTCTCGCGATATCTCTACACACCTCCCGCTGATAATGCAAAGGCAGTTCATTGCAATACATAGTCATTGTATCTCACCGGTCTTCTGTGTTCTCTTCTTGGCCGGTCACTTTTCTCGCTGTGGGCATCCTGATGTTCCAGTTCTCGTTCTGCTGTGGGTGCATCCGGTTCCATCTCTGTTTCTTCCCTTTCTCTGTCATCATTCTCTGGCTCACGTTCTTCTTCTTGCTTGTAGTCCATTCCTCCTTCCGCTTCTGATCTCTCCGGGGTCCTTGCTCTCTCTTGTCTCTTCTGGAATAGGGCTACTCTTTCCAGGTTCCAAGTGCGCCCGTCTTCGGTGCGGACGTGGTTGGTTCCTCTGTGAATCACTTTTATGGGTCTGCTGAACCGAGAGCCCGTGATTTGATCCTTTGTCGGTAGTCGTATTTTGATCCAATCTCCCTCTCTAACGTCTGACGCTTGTTTAGTCCTTCTTCTTCTGTCACTCCATGTTTTCATGCGTGCTTTGCTGTTTTCAATTCTCCACACCACCTCTGACATGTCTACTTCTTCATCTTCTCTTACTTTGGTCAACCATGGTGGTATAAGCGTTGAAGCTGCTCTCCTCCCTCTCAACATTCGAAACGGGGATATTTGAGTGATCCCGTTGGGAGTAAGCCTGTGGGCCGCTATGGCCTCTTTAGTTGTTTTGAGCGGGTCCATTCCGGAAGCGGTTGCTAGCTGGATAGCACCTTTTATAAACCTGTTGGCTCTCTCTACCAGCCCATTGGCTTGGGGATGATACAAAGCTGCTTTCTTCTGGTGTATGTGGTGCTTTCTCAGTAATTTTTCCATGTCCCTTGAAATTAGTTGTACTCCATTGTCCGTTACTACTTCGTTTGGGAGTCCTTCCCTTTGAAAAATTTTGGTGAGGACTTCGATTACTGTCGCGGTGGTGATGTTTGGAACAAACTCAGCCTCAACCCACTTTGATAAGTAGTCCACTAGCACTATGCCATAGCGATGTTCGGGCGCCATCGCCTCCAAGGGTCCTATAAAGTCTAGACCTACTTTTGACCACACCGCTTCTGGTACTTCTGTGGGAATCAGAGGCACCTGTCTGACCTTTAAGCGCTTGTCACTGTTGAGGCATTCATGACATCTCTCTATCATGGTGCGAATCTCTTGATCCATGGACGACCACCAGTAGGCTTCTCTCACTCTGCGACGGGTCATAGTGTTCCCTAAGTGGCCCGCATGGGCTCTGCAGAGAATGGTCTTCCTCATACCTACGGGTGGGATTATCTGGTCCGTTTTCAATATTATTCCATTGGTTTCTGATATCTCATCTGCCACCTTCCAATAGGGCCTCATGCCTTCTGGCATCGCTTTTTCATTCGGCCACCCTTCCTTGATCCACTCTCGTATTCTCGCCATGGTTGGGTCCTTTCCGTCTTCTTCCAACCAGTGCTTCTCACTGAGTTCCAAGTAGTCTGGTGCTTTGAGATCTGTGATGGATGCCACGATGCATTCCTCTTGTAGAAACGTGGTGGCCTTGTCTTTACCCTCTGGCAATCTTGACATGCAGTCTGCCTGTGAATTCTTCCATCCTGAGATGTGCTGTACCTCAAACGTGTACTCCTGCAGTTTGGCTGCTATGCGTGCCAATCTGGGTGTTGACACTTTAGTGCCTCCTGGGCTGAGTATGTGGATGAGGGGTTTATGGTCGGTTACCAACCTAAATTTTGTGCCCCACACATATGTTCTGAAATGTTCTACCGCCCATGCACACGCTAACATTTCCTTTTCTATGGTGGAGTAGTTCTGTTCGGCCGAGGATAAAGCTTTCGAGGCAAAGGCTACCACATGTTCTGTGTCACCTTACTTCTGCGTTAGGACAGCTCCTAATCCGTACGCACTGGCGTCTGTGGTGATGACTGTACCCCATTCGGGGTTAAATGGTTGTAGACACAGCGCTTCCATTATGTGGCGTTTTATGCTTTCTACCGCTTTCTTTTGGGGTTCTTGCCACGAGTACTCCGACCCTTTTTTGAGGAGTTCGCGGAGGGGTGCTGAGGTTTCCGAGAACTTGGGGATAAATTTTGCATAGTACTCCGCCAGTCCAAGGAATGACCTTACTTCATCTTTGCTGGTGGGTTCCGGTGCTTTAATTATGGCTTGCATTAAATTTTGTTTGGGACTTATCCCTTGCTCGGATATTTTGTACCCTAAGTACTCAAGTTCTTTCGCTTTGAATACGCATTTCTCGTAGCATAACCTCACCCCCGCTTCTTGCAGCTTAGTTAGGACTGTTCTCAATGTGGCATTGTGTGTCTGTTCATCCCTTGCATAGACAAGGATGTCATCCTGAAAATAGGCCACGTTTTTGACTTTCCGTAGTAGGACATCCATCATTCGTTGAAAAGCCGATGCAGCAGAAGATAAGCCAAATGGCATCTTGGTGAACTGATAGGTGCCAAACGGAGTGAAGAATGCTGTGAGGGGTTTGGATTCCTTGTGCAATTGTATTTGATGGTACGTGTTTCTCATATCCAGTTTTGAGAATATTTTGGCTTCTTTCATCATAAGAATCAGTTCATTTATGCTCGGTAGCGGGTAACTGTCCGTAATGACCTCCAAGTTTAAACTGCGAAGGTCAATGCAAACCCTTAGCTCTTGTGAGTTGGGTTTCTTTATGAGCACGACTGGGCTCAGCCACTCCGAAGCTTCAATTTCTTCAATGACGCCATCCAACCTCATTTTGTCCAATTGACTCCTGAGTGTGTCTCTCGCGGTTGCTGGTACTGGTCTCACGCGATGTTTGACTGGGACCGCATTCCTTTTGAGCATTATTTTGTGGACGAAGCCTTTGA
Source organism: Ambystoma mexicanum (assembly GCF_040938575.1). Classification (NCBI taxonomy): domain Eukaryota; kingdom Metazoa; phylum Chordata; class Amphibia; order Caudata; family Ambystomatidae; genus Ambystoma; species Ambystoma mexicanum. The sequence goes on along the minus strand of NC_090930.1, from coordinate 300,276,581 downwards.
TATGTCCCGGCTCCTCCGAGAAGAGTTTAGGATAATCACATTTGACTAATGGCACACTCCTCCCGCAGACAGAGAGTACCTGATCTTCTGTGCTGGGGTCCAGTTTGATTTTCAATTTATCTTGGTTGTCCCATCCTAATACTGCCGGGCCTTCTTGGCTGAAATATACTCTGGTGGTGGTTTCTCTTCCTTTAAACTCCACCTTCCCATTGATATAGCCCAGTAGGTCAACTGAGGCCCCTCCAAAAACCATGGGTTTGTGCCGTGTGGTGAGCACTCTAACCTTTTCCGTCCCCAACATTTCTTTGTATGTACGTAGGGGTATTATGGTGAGGTCAGAACCTGAGTCCGCCATGACTTTTGTTTCCACCCCGTCGATTTTGATTATGCAATGGAGTTTTTCTCTTCTGGCCCGTGTACTGTTCACCATGATGACTGTGGGTCTCCCTTCATCTTCCGAGGACGAATCTCTCTCCGTGTTGCGATCCATGTTGACGTTTGTGACTTTCTTGTTTCTCCACCGACACACAATCGAGAAATGGCCAATACGTTTGCAGATAGAGCACTCTTTATCTCTGGCTGGGCACTCCCTGTCAAACGCCAAATGTTTCATGCTTGTACACCTGTGGCATTTCAGTAGTTCTTTCTTGCTCCATTTTTCTTCTTTCGTGTTCGATACCTGTCTCTCTTTCTTCGGGCGAAATGCGACTGCTTGTATTTCAGTGGAACTATGGCTTCCCGTGAGTTCTTTTCGTCTCCCAGCTGTTTCTTCGACTGCTCTGGCAATCTCAATCACTTTCTCTAGCAGCAGTTCCTTCTCCATAATGAATTTATCTTGCACTTTCCTGCTGTTGGTGTGAACCACCAGCATGTCGCAGATGAGGCTCTCGGCATTGTTACCAAAGCTGCACAGCGCTGCCAATTCCCTCAGCTTGGTAACGTAGTCGTCAACGGGTTCCGAGGCTTCTTGTTTGCGGCTATAGAAATGTATTCTGTGCAGAACCGTGTTCTCTTTACTGGCAAACCTTTTTACAATTCTTCTTACAGCTTCCTTGAAGACGTCATCGTTGTCACCAACCACCGGGCTCGGGGTGAGACTTTCAAACACCCTCTGTCCTTCTAAACCAAAGGCGTTAAGTAACGTTGACCTGCGCCGTGCCGCCGTGAATCCTGCACCGCCCACAGCCTCTACGTACGTCGTAAATAAGGGTTGCCATTGCGGCCACGGGATGGCAGGTTACCTGGAGTTTGTAGGAAGGGCGGTGGTGGTGTCGCGCCTTGCATGGTTCACGTGGGTTGTAGCGGTGATCCTTGTCGCCAATTTATGTTGTATAATAGTTGTAAGGATGACAGGAGGCGTCTTAGTTATTGTGATGTCCTTTATTCAGCATACGACATCAGTTGTCACATATCGACGTATATGTGGGGAAATCCAACTGGGCAACGTGCCTCTTAACTAATGTGTTGCAGCTGGGAGGCTGTCTTGTTTCTTGTTAGGCTGAGGGCCTAATTCTCGGAGGAGCTCGGAGGACACGTCCTCACGCGTCCTCTGCTGCTCCCGTAATGCGCGCCGAGCGCGCGGGGGCGGCCCTATTGGCCGCGGCCGAGATCTCGCGAGAGTTGCGGCTCTCGCGATATCTCTACAGTGCTGAATTGCATTCCTGTGTTATTTCACTTTAAAAGTGCTAAATTGTACAGGGCAAGTTAGCACCTGTTGGTGGTAAATAACGCTGGCGGACATGTTGCACTGGCTGTGCATATGTTTGTATGTTAAACAGGTGGAGCATGTCACTAAGATAACATTGACATGTACTAGGGGTTCTATTTGCACCACCCTGTGCAGCTTGTGTAGTTTGGCCGATGGTCACTCTGATCCGCATAATCGAGTTGGTGCAACTATCTTGCGTGTCCTCCCCGTTCCGCTTGTGGTAGCTTGGGGAAGGGTGGACGATGATGCTCATGTGAATGCCTACAATAAATGTATAGTAGCAGGGACTAGTCTGAACAGCCAAAGGGACCTTTCAATCGGTAAATGCTTGGCTCCCTAAAGGGGGTAGGGAACAGGAGGAGTGGGCTCACATATTCCCCCAATGCTGAAAAATCATCAGGTTGGCTCTGCTATCAACTTCAATTGCAATTCCACATTCTACCTCCGGCACCATTTTATGGTTTAATCGATTTTATTGTTATCCGCTGTCCTAGGAACTATTGATTCACCCAACAACTGGTGTGCGTTGATCAAAGGCCCTGCTTTGTCCACTGCACTGGCATTGCCCACCATTGACACACAAAACTTAGCGATCACGGACACCCCTGGACGAAACTCCCAGAGGTAGTAGAAGTGGTGCTGCTCACTCTGCTGATGGCCTTATAGGATTTGCCGTCACATAAACCGCGAGCTTGAATATATCATAAGCCGTGCCATCACACAGCCTTTGACTCTGGTGCAACTATTTGAAACCAAAAAAAACAGAACATTTGAAATAACCTATATAGAACAACAAATTTAAAAAGCAAACACTAGCAGGGATGCTTGCAACAAACGTAAAGCACGTGTTAGCTCACCTTACATACAATAATATTCTATTACACAATTATCAGATCCTGCCCTAATTTTCGTAGACTTTCAGAATCCTACTGAAATAGAACTCACAAATGTAAAAGTAGCAGATAAAAGGGATGCATAAACATCACAAGAGGGAGAAAAAGGGAAACGCAATTACAACCCGTGGCCTCCATTGTATCATGCCCCTTCCTTTCGCTGCTGTAACACAGGAGCGCTGTGCGGTGCGCGGTGTGCATGAAAGCACCCATACCCGTCTTGCGACGGATGCTAAAAGCTCCAGAAATTGCATATGAGAAAAACTGCTACATCCAAGACCAGAGGGGTGGGGCTAGAAAACCCCATGTATCACATCTGCAACCACCCACATCAACCAAATATTGTCATTACAAAGATGAGGCACCACTGTGGCTTGGTGTGACCATGCAGTGATTCAGAATATGAACCCGTTGATCCTTCATCAGGGCTCATGTCTTCCTTAGAAATGTTTCACCTCTCTGCCAAAAACAATGGTGAGTTACCGGCGTAGTATTGAAATTGGTGCATATCTTTCGATTGGCAAAATCCCTACCATGCCTAACCAGCCTTAACCGGGAGGTGTGGTTCACAGTGCATTCTATTGCTTCGTGGTTGGATCTGAATCCTGTACATTTCGTGTGCTTTGCAGAAGACATTCTGCATGCAAAACCAAGAAATGGATGATACTTCTTACATGCAAAAGTGCCTATCACGCCTGTGCCTCCACATCCCGATGCTACGCGATCTCACCTTTCATGCTTTCACATTTAAACCAGTTATACTGGTCAGACCCGCTCTTCGGTTTACAGTCTCGTTAGCTCCGGCCCAGATGAGTGCAATACTCAAAATATGGTTGGTGCCTCAAGATGCTGTATAGGGTGTGGCCACCTCTTATGGTGGACTGGGTGTTCACAGGACATTTTTGAATTATGTGCTGGAAGTCATCATCCGCAGGTGGTGGTCAAAACATTGAATCATCTGAGCGGCGTGTGGTAAACACATTCCTTACCCTGCTGCTTTCTTTATAATCCAGTCTCTCTTATGACTCAGTGTTGCTCAAGAGGTTCCACAGAACAATAGATCACACATGTACACATGTTGCCTTTTATCTTGCAACACTTGTCCATAGATAACCCGAGGAGGTGGGCTGACCCAGTCAGTAACGTCCTGCCGCCCAATTTAAGAGGGGCAGCAGCCTGTTACCGGCGGCAGTCGTCCCGCCCTATAGGGTTATATTTCCATTAGCACTCATGTAGTTTCCTACACGGGTGGTAAGGTTGTTTATTTCTTTAAAAAAGAAACGTACCTTGCCTTGCTACGCAGTGTCGTGGGGTGTTGCAACGTAGTTTCCATTTTCTATGTTAATGGCCGCGATGTCATCAGCAAGGAAATAGACTTCAGAGACTACAGTGTAGAGCCGGACTGCAAGGTAATTTTTCTTTTTTTCAAATTGAATTCTCTTAGCACCCACTTAGGAACTGCCCAAGTGCTGAGCGGTGAGGAGGGAGTATGGATGGGAAGGAGGAGCAGGGAAGAGAAAGGGGCACTGGCCCGCAGCAATCAGGCTGCTCGGAACAAGGACATATACCAGAGATTACAGCCCACGTTCCAGGCTTCCTGATTGGCCAGCGCCAGGCTTGGACTGGGGGCCGCTAAAGGCCATGTACACCGCACACAGTGGGGGGTGAAAGCCCACATGCTGGGGTTTAACCAGGGTGCAAATGGTTTATTGTTTTTCCTTTGTGGATTGGTGTTGCTTGCAACACCAATCTCACGAGGAAAACAAAAAAAGATACCCACCAACATAGGGAAAAGTCCCTTTTCAATTTTTATGGCAGAATCCGGGCGTGGGACGCGCATGGGACCAGAGTACAAACCTAAGTGGGGAGGGAGGTAGTGGGGATGGGGTTTGGTTTGTTTTGGGGGGTTGGGGTGGTGGAGAGGCAACAGGGAGAGGATCCCTGTTGCCCCCCCCCCCACATTCGAAAATTCAAAAGGGCCTTTGGTGGTTGGAAAAGGAGCCGGAGAATGTGTATTCTCCCTCACTGTTCTGAACACCTGATTGGCTGAGTGCCCTTGCCCGGGTGCGAATGCTGTAAATAAATTGAATGGAATGCTCCGTCTGAGGTTGTGTTTAATCTCCATCCTTTCCATTGATAATGAAGCACACTAGCGCACCACAAACCCCTCTCCTCCCATCCAGCAAATTCCTTTACTTCAGTTTGCTCAAACAACAGCCAGGAAGATACCCACCATTATTTGTTATTATTATTATTATTATCATTATTATTATGAGGGTATTTATTGAGTATAGACGTAACTCTGAGAAGTAACAGAGAAATTCATAAATCATAGGGAGAAGTGCATGGTGAGGGAATCAGATCACAAGGGGTCAACATAAGGGTGCAAGGAGCTAACAACGGGGGAGTGGGAGGGTGGCAATTCGACAGCAAGGTAATCTATAGGCAACCAGGAGAGGAAACAGGGAGGCGGAGCAGGTCACCAAATCTCAGGTTAGGTGGGTAATGGAATGGGTGTGGACCTGAGTGTCAAGGAAGAGTCATTCCTTGAACTGAGGGTCTTGTGCTCCTTCCTAAAATATAGAAGCAAAGGGGCAAGTCTGGTGTTGATGTGCAGGGGGTTTCAGGGCATAGAGAGATACGTTCCGTCTTCTGGTTCTTTCCTTCTTGCATTAATTGTATAGCCCAGCATCAGACTCTCGGTAGCCCATTACAACAATGAACTCGTCTATGAAGAAATGATGTCAGCCTGGGTGTAGAAGAAATAAATAAATATAGTGTTATTATTATCATAATTACAAGCATTTGAGGAGGGCAATGTACACCACGGGAGTGGCCGCTTGGCACCGTGGACAGGAGAGGGTAGAACACCACAGCAGGACAGTTGCGGTTGCAAGAGCCATGCTTTAAGTGATATGTGGAAGACACAGTAGTCAGGGACAGTCCATACTGGTGAAGGGAAATGATTCCAGTGCTGGCAAGTGAGGATATTGTAGGCGAATCTTCCAGAGCATAACCTCTTTAAGAAAGACCTGGCGAGAGAATCACTGTAGTTTATGGGGGAGAAAAGGCGGTTCTTACATTTTATTTATTGTATTTTAAATGTTGTTTATGGCTTACAAAGCCACTGACATCCAGCTGTTTCAGGGCACGTTCAAAAGAGTAGGAGAGTGTGGAACTGATGCCATGGCAATTTCACTGAAGGACTTTAAGACGGATGTAGTATCCTATTGTATTCGTTTCTCATGTATGTATTCATATATGGTATATAATGTTTGTTTACTCATATGTGCAGGAAGTAATAGATATGGAACATGGAATTTGGTAGGAAGAGAGAATCTAGAATGTAGGGAGTGAGAGAATGGTCCACTGTAAATAGTCAGTTATGTTCTGCAGTTTGATATGACCGGTGGGTCTAATCCCTGTACTTAAGCAAACCTTTTTAAATGATCAAATCTCTGTGAGAGGAAATGGAAACAGTGTCTATTAGGAATACGATGATGATAGTTCTCATGGAAAAGGCGGGGATGATTATGATGACACTGTCCCGAAATGAAAGCACAAGGTTTTATCATCATAACCGTCAGTAGGGTGAAGACTTGCAGGATATGGAGACGTAGGGGAGCATGGCGCGGCCTAGTTTCATTTGCATCTCCCTCGTCAATGGCAACCGCTTTCTGTCGATTTCCCAAGCAGCCAATATCCCACTGATTGGGATAATGCTTTGCTGTGAGCAAAGCCACCTGCTGCCCCTCTGTTTAGCCTGTCTGCCTTCCCTTCGTAGATGTTCCGAGTTCTCCACCCAGCAAGTTCTAGACACACCAAACAGTTGGGACGCCATGAACAGGCGCTGCTTCAGTGAAGCCTTTTGGAATGTATTTAAGTCTAGAACCAGGGCTGGACTGCCCCACCCGGTAGGCCTCTGTCTGCAGGGCCTCTTTGGCGCGGAAGCGCCGTGACTATGGTAATTAAAATTGTAGTTAACACTTCAGAATCTTGGAGCTGGAGGATTGGCTCGAAACCCCAAACTTTCAGGTACAAGTCACAGCACTTATTGACTGTGCCACAGAGACTGCCTTGGAAATGGCTGTACAGAAAGCCATATAATATTAATGAGAGCAAACGCTTGTTTTGAATGAACATGCCAAGATTCACAGACAAAACGGCACAAATTAGATCATATACAGTTTATGAAAAGGAGAAGTGCTGGAAATATGATGCGCTGCGACTATGGTAATTAAAATTGTAGTTAACACGTTCAAAATGTTGGAGCTGGAGGTTTGACTCGAACCCCCAACCTTTCAGGTAGAAGTCACAGCACTTATTGACTGTGCCACAGAGACAGCATTGAAAATGGCTGTACAGCAAGCCATATAATATGAATGATGCCAAGATTCACAGACAAAACGGCACAAATTAGATCATATACAGTTTATAAAAACGAGAAATGCTGGAAATATGATTGGGTGGTGGTTGTGGGGGCGTGTTGGGGACACTGGCGTAACAGGCCCCGCGACCACATGTTCTGGAAGGGGGCCCCACTTATGTAAAAAAAAAAAAAGTCTACCTTTTTTTTTTAACTTTTTTTTTTACATTTTCTTTTTAATTCACTCTGCATGAAGGGCAGAGTGAATACAAAAAGTCTGGTGGCTACCCCCATCCCATGACATGAAGACCCTAGGCTGGAGGCCTCCATGTCATGGGGTGGGGGAAGCCTATGACTTCAAAAATAAATAGTTTATTTTTGAAGTCACTCTGCCTTCATAAAGAAATTATTTCCATTATGGTTTAGTCCTTAACAGAAATAATTTCTTTATGAAGTCAGAGTGACTTCAAAAAGAAACAATCGGCCTCATTACGAGCATGGCACCGCCTCCTGCGAATAGGCAATAACCGGCCCATTACAAGCTGAATGGGCCGGTAATTTCCCATTCGCGGGTGGCGGTATTGCCGGGCTCACGATCCCCCTATAGGGCAGAATGGGGGTGGGGAGCATGGTTGTGCCGGCACCGTTGTTAACGGTGACGGCGCAATTACGAGTTATGCTCGCTGGTGCCACACAGGTCGGGAACCTGCGAGCAGAACTCATAATGCGGCGGGACAGTATGAACGGTGCCAGTGCCCTACCGCCACCGTTCATACCGTCACCGCCAGGGTCCTAATGAGGCCAAATGAATTTTTGAAGTATTATGGCTCCCCTCAACCCATGACGTGTGCATGTGTGAGTGTATGGTGAAAGAGTGCACACAAATGTATGGGTGGCTGGTTATGCGCGTGTGTGTGTGTGTGTGTGTACAGTGAAAGTATGTACACTTAAATGTATGGGTGGCTGCCTGGGTGTGCCTGTATGGTGAAAGTGGCCACACTTAAATGTATAGTTGACTGTGTGAGGGTATGCTGAAAGGGTGCACACTTAAATGTATAGGTAGCTGCCTGTGTGAGTGTATGGTGAAAGGGTGCACACAAATGTATGGGTGGCTGGGTGTGCATGTATGGTGAAAGGATGCACACTTACCCTTAAATGTATGGGTGGCTGCCTGGGTGTGCCTGTATGGTGAAAGGGTGCACACTTAAATGTATGGGCAGGTGGCTGGGTGTGTGTGGCTGTGTGGTGAAAGGGAGAACACTTAAATGTACGGGTAGCTGCCTCGGTGTGCTCGTATGGTGAAAGAGTGCACTCTTAAATATGTGGATGGCTGGGTGTGTGTGTGTGTATATATGGTGAATGGTGTGTGTGCCTGTGTTCAGGGGCACAACAAAACCTACATTTCAGGGAGACTAACCCTTCAAATGTTGGGAGAGGCGCTAACTTCACGTGTGGTGGGGAGGAGAAAACGTATTTATGTGGCGGCATCTAACTTCTTTACGCATTTTAATGAAACTATTCTAGTGCAGCTTCAATGTTACAAGCAGTTAAATCTCTCCTTTAGGTCTGAAAGCACCCACTTATGGGCTGCTGTGAGAATGACTGGTCTCCTGTTTCCTCTCTACCCTTCCAATCACTCCCCTGGCAAGCAAGTACTAAACCCACATCGCAATTTCAATTGCTTAAAAAATTTGGTATTTGAATGCAGGTACTAACAGTGAAATGCTGTACATTAGTAATTGCTGGGCCGGGCCCTTGTTAACGGCAAAACCCAGGTGCCGTTTAACATCTGTGTCCTTTTCTGTCCGGCAACTGCTCTGTAGGTCAGCCAGGTCAAGTCAACATAGCCCACAATTTCAGTGGGGGGAGGGAGTGCTGAAACCCAGTCAGCTCAATGGTGTTGCACCACTACTTGTGTTTAATGCCTTGATTAATTAATTAATTAATTATTGGTAATCATCTTTCACCTATGCCTATTCTTCCTCATTCCAGTACTTGTGTATGAGGCACTATGCCTCATGCACAAGTACTGGGATAAGGTAGAGGTACATGAAGTTAATGCCTGACTTAGCTACCTGTAATCTTCATTACTCCTAGTCCCACTCTGCCCCATCCCAGTACTTACCAGCGAGGCAAGGAGCCTCATACGTAAGCACTGGGACAAGGAAGAGGGACATGCAGGTAATTCTGGGCCAATGAGCTGATTTTGAAGGTTGGGGTAGGGGATGGGAGGGAGAAGGGATGTGTGGGGCGTGGGGTTGTGCAATAAATCATAATGGTCGCCCATGTCCATGCTATGCAGGCATGATATGTGGCATTAGTGGCTAGAGAGGCATTTTGGTGCAGCCAGTCTAGTCATTCCTCAGTTTGGTCTGACTTTTTTTAACTGGGCATTTCTGATAGAGCAGTCCTGCTAAGTGTAATTCCTGCCTAGACTGACATTTGGGTTCTGCCAGTCTAGCCGTTTCTTACTGCGGCACTGTATATTTTTCTGGGCATCTGTGATAAAATGATATGTTATGATATGATAAGTCATATATAACACACCTGTACACAAGTGTTTTTAGGCACGACAAGACAAGGGAAGGAAAACTGAGGGAGGACAAGACAAATGATCTTACTAAGCCTTGTGTCATTCAGATCGTGCAAGTGTGAGAACGAGAAGTGCAAGGGGAAAGGGAGGGGGGAAGTGCAAGGGAGAGGGGAGGGGAAAACACGGCAGCAATGCTCTGAGTAAGTGCCGCCAGGGCAGCGTGGCTCTGGGTAGTGCAAGGACAACAAGGGACTGTAGGGTTACAGTTACAGCCCCTAAATGCGTGGTAGGCCTGGAGGCAGTGCAAGGGTGACTGATCAAGAAAGAGCCTGGACTCAGTGAGACAGAGGGTAGCCAAGCAACCAGTTGGTACAGCGGACAGGTGGGTCAGCAGGGGAGGCAGAGAGAGAAAGCAGAGGAGAAGAGGAACGTTTTGAGCTGCTTCCAGAGCGTCAGGTGGTCCGGCTCAAGTTTGGGAGGGTCAGGGAGGCCATTTCAGAGGGAGGCACCTGCAGGGGAGAAGGATCTACCCCCGCCCCCACTCTCTGCCTGGAGAAGCATCTAACCCTTAGGGCTCGAGAAGGAAGGTATTTTGGCAGATAGCGTTGGATGTAGTGCATATCCCAGCCCCAGAAAGCCTTGTGGACAATGAAAAGGGTCTTGAACTTGATCCTTGCAGCCACGGAGAGCCAGTGGTGAGATTTCATGGCTGGAGAGATACAGTCCCTGGGCTTGAGGCCAAGGATAAGTCTCGCAGTCCTGTTCTGGATTAGTTGCAGAGGGCGGAGAGTAGAGGAAGGCAGATTGAGAAAGTGGTTGTTGCAGTAGTCCACCCTAGAGAGAACCAGAGCTCTGGAGACAGTGAGCTTCTGGGGGAAAGTGAAAAATGTAAGAGTCCTGTTGAGGAGGTGCAGCTGGTAGTGGGATTTCATGGCTACGTCCGAGATGTGAGGAGAGAGAGAGAGTGGAGTTGAAGATGACACCAGGAATGAGCGAGAGAGGAGAGGCTGAGGGGAGCCTGAAGGAAAGCTGAGTGTCATCCGCATAACACTGTAAATTAGAGGACAAGGTAGTGATTAGGTGGGTCAAAGGGGCCAAGTAGAGGTTGAAAAACCAGGGTGAGAGGATAAAGCCCTGGAGAACGCTACATGTAGAGAGAGGTGACAGAGTAAAAAGGGACCAAGTTGGACCTGGGAGGGGCGGTCCAAGAGGAAGGAGGTCAGCCACTGCAGGGCCTGATCCATGATGCCAAGGTTCTCACAGAGTCAATTGATCAGGATGGCATGGTTGACCGTGTCGAAAGCAGAGGAAAGTTCCAGGATAATGAGGACAGAAGGAATGCTGGAATCAAGGTTAGAGATCAGATCTTCACAGGTGTTCAGGAGAGCAGTTTCAGTGCCTCTGGCAGCTCTTAAGCCAGACTGATGGTCATGGAGACAACCAACAGATTCAGTTTGGAGTGTAAGCTGGCAGTTGGCCAGCTTTTCCAAGAGTTTGGGAGAGGGGAAAGTTCCGGTGGCAAAAGTATGATTACAGAAATGGATCAAGGGTGTCAATGTGGTCCTTAATGGTTCTGGAGGAGCAGGCGAGCACCTGTTTCGCCGACACTTCCATAGGTGGGACTTGTCTAGAAACCTAGTCAGGTGTTAGAGAGAAAGGGGAGAAAGGAGGAGGAGAGGGAGAGATGGCCAAAGGGGGCCGAGAGAGGAAGAGGGAGAGGAAGAGGAGATAGTGGACAGGATGTTCTGAGTTTTAGCGGAGAAGCGAGAGGCCAAAGCTGTACAGAGGACCTGTTGAGGGAACAGGAGAGGTAGAAACCGCAACAGGATTGGCCAGTTCCTTGCAGATTTTAAAGAGTTTGGCTGTGTTGTTAGAGGCCGCAGAGACGCAGGCTTGAATGTGTGCTCTCTTCTATATGAGTCTTATTGCTTCGACTGGCATTTTGGTGCAACCAGTCTAGGCATGTCTTAATGTGGCCTGGCATGCTTTACTGTAATGTTATTATGTGTCTACACTGGTCTACATTGTGCAGCCAGTTGGACATGATGTTTTCATTGTGGCATGGCATTTTTAATAGCAAAGCATTAATGTTCATGTACACTGTTGGTGACTTGCATGTATTGGATTGCTGTTACCCTACACAACAATACCAAACACTGTGGCTTTTTAGCCAATTTTTCTCAGAAAGTGTGCTGTATATAGCATTAAAACACATATTTATATCTTTCTTCTAGTGCAGTGTGTGGTATACCCCTTCATCAACACGTTTGTGCGTATTGCACAAGCGTGGTAATCTAGGCCGGCCCAGCGTGTGGCGCGACCCGTGATTTGTTGCCGAGTTGGGGGGGGGGCCCTCAGCATGGCTTGCAGGGGGGCCCCCAGACCATGTGTTACGCCACTGGTTGGGGAGGGGCGGTAATTGGTGGGCTGCAACGTGTTATTCCCTCTTTTATGTTGTTGGTCGTCCCAGTTTTTCGTTTTGGAAATCTGGTCACCCTAATCCATCAGCAGACAGCAGAAGCAGGAGGCGACTCGAGGGAGGCTGTGGCTGAGGCTGAGGGCAGCAGCCAGACTGCCGACTGAAAGGTAAGAATTATTTTTGCGTGCTGAGTGCCCCACTCTCCCATTGTATCTTCTGCTGAGTGTAGTTGCGCACAAGGGGCAATGTAATGCCACTGCCCGCAGGCTTAATGCGGGATCTATCCTCATATTAAGATATGGATGTAGTGTAACTTACTGAATGGCACGTTTCACTGAAGCACTGGCTAAAAAAGGGAAGAAAAAAAAAACTGAAATCTAAAAAACACTAATCCGAGTCAATACTTCACATAAGTGACTGGACGTTACATTTTCGAACTCTGGACGAGTGTAATTAAGGTTGAGAGTTCAATGAAGCCCCCCGACGATGCCACTGATTGATACAAGGCTGGTGTCACATTAAGAACACTTTAAACAAGACCTACTTTCCACATGGAGAAAAGTAATCAACCACACCCTTCACAAAAGAACCTACAACACAAGTACATGGAATACCCAGACCATTTACACTTAACACAAACCTAAGCACATGGGAAACATAAGTGTACAGCTGCTGTTACTCGTGGAGACATGTTAACGAGCTTGAAATATGCATAATATCTGCTTATCTTGCTTCAGCATCATTGTGGATACACCACCTGTATCCACAATGGCCAATTCACTGACACCGATTCGAATCAGGCCACCATTTGCTTGACTGAGGTATCACACCAGGTTAGATTGATCCTCGCATACATTCTTTGTTAAATGAATGGGTGCATTGCCATGTTATCCAATGTAAAATAATAGTTAAAACATACTTGTAGGTTCATTTTTACTTGTTTGTGGTTTTCACTGATGTGCACATTTTGGCTGTGTTTTCCTGACTTTCGTTTTTTGACATAATGTTATATTGTTAGTCGGGGTTTGGTAGACAATTTTCGTGGCTCTAACTTGCAATCCACACAGCCACGTGTTGTAGTGGTGTCCTTGAGTTGTTAGAGTTATTGAAAGAGGTTCCGCAGAGCACATTTTGAAATGGGGCAGAGGAGAGCCACAGCTGTCAGAAGGGAGTGTCAAAGTCAGCTCCTTGAAGGAGCACACGCCTGTTCATGCCAAGGTCGCAGTGGGGACGACAGATAGACTCGGATGAGTATTTTGGGTAACACTGCTGAGTGACCATCACTTGCTAGTTCTTCTCTGGTACTTTTACCTCCTTCTTTCCTCTCCTCTCCAGGCTTACCTGCCCTCCTCTCTTCTGGATCCTTCCCATGCCCCCACAGTCTATTTTCTAGAGCCAACAGTAAAATGTACCAACTTGGTCCAGTGAAACTAGGGCACGTGGGTGCAACTGGCCATGAGGGTGTGGTGTCCGTGTATTCCTGAAGTCTCTGTATATCACCAGTCATATCATATGCACTTACTAAGTGTGTTTCCGAAGTGCACATTTTGCAAATTATATGGGAGGAGTGTATTTCCACTGTGTGCATGGTGCAAATCACGGGAGGCGCGCCCCCTGCGTATATATTTTGCAATTCATGCGTTGGCATCACATAACTAAGTAATGGGTGGGCATTAGCATTACACAGTGTCCCAAAGTCTGTTTATTACGCAATGGGAATGATTCATCACAAAACGTTTTTTAATGGGTACAGGCCCAAATTCTTCTTGGCCCTTGAACATAGTATGTATGCAGTGGATGCACTTTACACATTTGGTTACGTTTCCTGTACCAATGACCTACTCAGTGTCCCTACATCTTTCTTTCCACAGTGTGATCTCTTTGACCAATCCTTGCACAGTGAGGATTGCATAATTGCACTTTAGTTTCCCTCCCATGCACTTTGCATTTCGTGCCCTGAGGCAGGCCTTTGTGCACATTGTCTGCTTGTTCTTTGCACACTGCCCTGTCACACAAACTTTGCCTGCTGTGTTTCAAATCCAGGGACCTGTCTAATGCACGTGCCCAGTGCCCTGCCTCTGCAGCACATCCACAAAGCCAGGTGGGAATTAATAGCACAGAAGCTCCCCCCAAGCACCCTCAGGAGCTGGCTGGGGCACCAAGCCTAAATCACGTCATGTGTGTTTCATACCAGTTTCCTGCACGTTGTGCACTGTGTATTGTGGGCAAACAGGCGTGGCACTGGCCCTTGGCCTGCCTGCCTCTAGGGTACAATGTGTTCAAGCAGCTGTCCTGCTGTGTACACAGCACCTACTGCCATGCATACCCGACAACACAGAGTTATTAGTGGCCTGTGCACATGACTCCTACAAGCGTGCACACACAGGGTCACTAGGAACACCCCAGGACTCTGTTTACATCCCCTCATACCCAGACCCCATGCAAGCAGTCCCACACCTCTATGCATGTCTACTACCTCCCTTCACCCACAAGAGCACTTACATGTGTGCATAGCTCCTACATTCATACAGATCACTTGAGAGCTCTCTCTCATGCCTGTGAACATAGCACCTACCTCTATAAAGACACACGGCCATTGAGATCGTTCTCAGGGGAGCACACATAGCGCTTACCTCCCTACTAACCCAGGGCTATTGAGAGTGCTCTCAGATGCCTACACATAGCCCCCATCACCCTGTACACATGGTACTGTTGTATGAGTGCTCTCAGGGGCCTGTACACACAGCCTCTACCTCTGTGCACACCCTGTGCTATTGATAGCACTCTCAGAAGCCTTTACACATAGCTCCTATCCCCTGCACACGTTAGCCCATTGAGAGGACCCTCAGAATCATGTTCACATAGTTCCTATCTGTTTGCACACATTGGGGCACAGAAAGCATGTGCAGGGACAAGTGTACAGAGTTTTCATCTTCCCTCACAAAGCCAGTTAGAGTGAGAGCAAATAGCAGATCCAATGAAAGTCTTCACAGAATGTGACTAGTGACTACCACACACCCTGGGGGCCTACATCTGCCAGAGCCCAGGGCTAGGCTTGGAGAGGGGATGGGGGACAACCGTGCCATGGTCAGGGGCCCCAGAAGCAATAAGCAGTTGGCATTGATTTCACGGTGCCCATTTTCCCTAACAGCCTCAGCTCGTATTTGCCTACCTGTGCTTTGGCCCAACAAAGGACCCAAGCTACGAGTCAGTTAACACAGAACCAGAGGAAGGTCCGGGGGAAGACAACACCGGACTCATTCATGGCCTGGGGATTGACCCTAGCCCTTTTAAAGTGCCTAGAAATACCCTTCAGTTGGCACCATCTTGGAAGCAGGGGAGGGCAGGTGTTCCTTCTTCCTGTTAATTTCAATCTCCTACTCTTAATAATAGCAGGTTTCCTAACACCCTTTTGGTGCGGGACCGGGTGTCTCGTGGCCTGTCTAATGCACAGTGTGCTGGGCTCACGCGCTATGCTCGCTCGTTCAGCAAAATATTGGGCCACTTTGACAACATTTTCCAGGGCCTCTTTTGGTTCCCAGTCCGGCCCTGTCTAGAACTAGCCGAAGCACGTGCAAAAGAAGCTGCTGGATGGCAGTGTGTTTAAATCATGACTTCCAGCCGTGGAGTGTCTGAAGTCTTCTTAAATACGCCAGGGGTATTTTCCCTTCTCCTTGAGCGTACCCCGCTCCCTGCACTCCTTGCTGCCAGATTGGGACTTTAATAAAAATCCAAGTGCTACTTTGTTTTGCATTTTGTTGTCGAAATTGAAATGCAGAAGACAGGGGAATGTCTTCTTACTCAAATACTGACTTTCATTTTCCTTTTGTTACACAAGTCAGTGAGGTACAAAATATTAAGCATGGAATTATTTGTACTTTTAAACAAATTTAAGTCAAGTAGAGCCATA
The DNA here is from genome assembly GCF_040938575.1 of Ambystoma mexicanum. Lineage (NCBI taxonomy): Eukaryota > Metazoa > Chordata > Amphibia > Caudata > Ambystomatidae > Ambystoma > Ambystoma mexicanum. The sequence continues at coordinate 300,260,752 of NC_090930.1, read as the reverse complement.
ATGTTTGCTACATACACTACTGACACTGGCAGTCTTTGGTGGTCCTTAGTCATGCCAGAATGGCTCCTATAAATGTCAGAAACCCCGTATGGCCTGTGGTTCAGTAAGCTGTATAATGACAGCTTGCTTGCCATCCAATAAAAAAAAAAACCTTCCTCGATGTCATTTCAGTTTCTGATTCACAGCTGATTTGATTGGAAAGGAGCGCCTTAGCTGCAGTAGCAAGAGGTACATGGAATCTTGAGCAGGATTTCCTTAAGTTCCAGAAGCTCCTTGATAGTTTCCTCTTCTCCTCCTCCTTTACTCTCCCACTCCTCCTGCTGCTCCAACTGGCTGCCAGGTCCCTTCTGAGTCTTATAGGGGCCAGGCCCTCCTCCTACCAGTCTTCCACAGTTCCCTTTTCCCAGCACTTGCTTTTGGCACCTTCCCCTGACTTGCCTACTGAGCCTGGCCCACCCCTGTCCTCGCACTTTTACTCTTACACCTGCCTCCCTTTGCACTTGCCCTCCATGGGCTCCCCTAGCACTTACCCTGCCTCAGCCCTGGGGCCTCCCCTCACTGCATTTTGTTTACTGCACTTACTCGATCCGAATGTCACAAGACCTAGTAGGACTGTTTCTTTCTGTTTATCCTCCCCTGTCCCCCGTCCCCTTTTGTCTTGTGGCGCCTGTACACACTTTCTGCTCTATAGGCGCCATGCAAATGTCCAATAAATAAAATAGAATAGGCGTGACCTTAGGCAGGTCAGAGGACAAAACGGTACATCTGGCTGTGACGCAGTGGAATAAATACTGCCACTCTTCTTCAGGCAGCAGCAAGGAGGCACCAGCCAGGTGACACAGCAAGAAAAGACATTTAGTCAGCAAGCTGCCAACAAAGGAGTGGAATGAAGGTGAAGTTCAAACAAGTTTATTTAAATACAGTTTATTTTTGTAGCTGCATTCTGCTGGCCTTAGCACAGACGATAAAAGTTGTGAACATAATACACATATCAAGAATACATAATGAATATGTAAAGTGCAGTGTGCAAAAAAGTGCAAAGAGTGCATCCCCAATTGGAAATGAAATTGGGAAAGTCTAAAGTGCAAAAGTAACCATCACCTCCTGATCAATGAGAATAAAAAGGACTCCAAATTGATTGGGTAGCAGTCATAAAGCATTTTGAAAATAATGCATAATGAAAAAAATGCTTTATGACCCCTACCCAATCTAATTCGCTTGTCTGCTTGATTTTATTAACTTCATGATTTAGATTGTGAATACATTTGGAGTGTGTTTTATCCTCATTGATCAGGAGGTGATCTCTACTTTTGCACTCTAGACTTTCCTAATTTCATTTCCAATTGGGGATGCACTCTGCACTTTTTTGCACACTGCACTTTACATATTTACTATGTATTCTGGATATGGGTATTATGTTTACAACTTTTTATCGTCTGTGATAAAGCCAGCAGAATGCGGCTACACAACTAAAATGTATTTAAATAAACTTGTTTGAACTTCACCTTCATTCCACTTCTTCATTGTGATCTTAGATATACTAGCCCATGGAATAAGGGTTTATGGCCATACCTACCTCTTTGTGTGTTGTTTAGTCAGCAAGCAACTTTGCACACGATTGGTTGTGAGAAGTGACACCAGGCAACTGAGAGATTGCAGAAAGCATGGAAGGGCGCAGAAAAGTTGCTGCTCCCACAAGCATCCAGTCTATGGATATTGACAGCAGTCTCGAAGCTGTTCTGGTGCCTTTGTGCAAGTGTCCTGTTCTCCTTAGAGACTCTCCTTTCCAGACACCAGAGGAAGGGCAGTCTCTTTACTATTTCGCAATGTTGCTGCCTTTCAAGCATTCCGAAGTTAGGGAGGTGTCACTGCATAAATAACAAGGTAAAAGCCCAGGTTCTAGGACTCAGGGAAGATCTGCAGAGCTTCATCGGTTGAGTTGCTAGTGGATGCCAAGTTACTAATCGATATTTTTTGTAAAGAAGGCTACATATACTCAGGCCCTGCCCAGCCAGACAGTGAATATAAAGGCACATGGAACCTTGCAGAGCAAACCTACAAACCAGCGAGCAACAGTTTTGTGGATCAATCTGAGCTGGTTTGAGGACATACAGTAGCATGTTTCTGGTCGTTTTGACCACTGGTGATGACCCAATTACCTATGCAATGCTCTACTTGCTGCAAAATATCTCCCAAACGCATCCACATTGGTAACCAGTTTGTTGCGAAGTGACCAAACTCAATTTTCAGATGTGGGCCACTTTCATTAGCTGGCATGGGTTATTTTTTGCCACAATTCGACCCATGCTTGGATCGCTTGATGTCCTGTGTTGTTTAAAAATGTTTGTTACCAAAAAGATAGCCCACAAGTGACTTGCTGCTCCCAAATACTTGACTTTACTTGTTTAAACCAGGAGGCCGGCATGGTACAAATGACTGACCCCTGGCTGTGCCCATTCCCTGGTACAACTGACTCAGAACCCACATTTTGACCATCGTTAAATATTTTCAACGGCCAAGTTTTCAACAATGAGAAGCCATAAAAAGTCTTTGTTGGCTCCCGGGTTCCTGCACGGATTAAATTCAAATCCCTCTGCATCATCCACAAGGCTGTCTGGGCTCGGGGGCCACACTATCTTCAACTTTATCTTACTAAATACTCTCCCTCTAGACCACTTCATTCCTCTGGCACCAACTCTTTGTGTGTAAAGTGTTTTGCTAAACAGAGGGTAGGTGGTCGATCACTTTCCTCAGCTGGCTCCCTCCTATGGAACAGCCTCCCACTGCCTCTGTGCTTTGAGCAGGACTTTCTTAAATTCCAGAAGCTCCTCAAGACCTTCCTCTTTACCTCCTTGTTCCCTTCTTCTCTTCTCTGCTAATTCCACAGTTTCTGTGATTGGTGTCTGGGGCCCTTAAGCATCCTCGGGAACCCTGACCTTCCAACCCCAATCGGCCCAGCTCCTGTCTTCCTTCAGCACTTGCCCTGTCAAAACCCTCTGCTCTGGAGGATCACACTTAGTCCTAACGTGGCCCTTGGCCATGTAGCACTCAACAACCAAACACTGCATGTGTGGCTCACCCATGAGCCTGGACCCCCAGCACTTACTCCCTCTTGCCTTTTCCTTGCTGCACTTGCACGTTCTGAATGCTCAGAAAGCATAGTAGATTCATCCTTTCCTCCTTTTCCCTCCACTGCTCTTATTAATTATTGTGTAATGTAATGTATTTCACTCCTTTGCCATCGCCCTGTGGGCGCTTTGAAACAGTATTTTAATTGCTGTATAAGCGCCTAACAAACAAACAAACAATAAATAAGTAATGTCTGTGAAATCGGCGAACCCATGGTGCTGTGGAGCAAGTGTGTGTGTGTGTGGTTGTGTGTATGTGTGTACACTAGTGCAATGACCATTGAAATGTAAATCATCTTTAATTCTGAGCTAGTTACCACCATAGTGTTCTCCCACCACTGAGGCTTGTCTGCGGCAGACAAACTGAGCATGAATTATCAATAAGGCATGAAATAGGCAGAAGGATGGTGGAAAGCTTGTTCAAGCCTGGATGTGGGTAGACACAAATGTGCAGACTCGAGCTGAGAGTGGTGTGGAGGAGTATATGAATTGTAAGGTGCAAAAGGTACTTGTGAGGAATTGTCATCTGGCAAGGGTGCAAAGTTCTGGCTTTTTTGATTGTGTTAACACATTAAATTATGATATTGATTCCTACTCAAAAAGGGGTAATCTGAAACCAGATTCCCCCTTTACGGCATCTCCATGCCAAAATCTGCCACATCGGTGGCCTGATCCGTGGCACCTGCTCTACTTGTGGCACAGAGCAGGTTCCAAGGTCACGAGAGGCCCACATGACAGCCGCAGAGACAGCCAAGTCAACGCAGAGCAGAGGCATCATTTAAGATATGCCCCCTTGTACCCAAAATGTTGATGATCATAAATTGCCCATGCTGGTGGCAGGGTAAACTCTAAATAAAATCTATGCCTATCTTTAGGCATAGTGCATTGTGGCACTCATGATCATGACCACCACAGCCCAATTGATATCGCACACGTGTCAACTCCTGTAAGTCAGCTTTACTGTGAAAGGTGTTGTGAATTCTGGTAAGCAGGATGTAGTCCACCAAATGGAAGTAGGAGTACCTGGAGAGCCGGGTCTCTTCTTTGATCATATTGTGAGGGCAGGTAACACCCTCCGCCCAAGACAGGAGCACATCCATTCAAAAGAAGTAGCCTTGCACCTGGGCAGGGTGCTGTCTCTCTAAAGGCCTTTGTTCTCAATGAGAAGGGAAAGGGGCGGGATTATGATAAGCAGGAGGGCTCTTCTCAAGGGAAGGAGGCTTCCACCATCTTGATTCTCACTGCCTCTCTTTCTCTCTCTCTCTCTCTCTCTCTCTCTCTCTCTCTCTTTCCTGTTCTCTCCACTTCCTCTGGAGCAAGGCACTTTGGGTGTGACATCAACAGGGCAAGTCCACTGCATTCCGGAGCAGGGATTGGATCACTAAGGCAGGCTAGCTTTAGTCCAATCGCCTGAGGATGTTTGCCCTTAAAAGAAGGGGTCTTCCACCCCTTCAGCAGATTCACTCAATTTCTCTTGGATCCATTAAATCCGCAGATTCATTCTGAGGATCTCACTGGACTTCCTTTGGGGGAGTTGTACTTGCCAAAGGCTTTGGCCTAAGATGAAGAAGGAGTCATCCATGACAGAAGCAAGATCTATCCCCTACCGCTTCCAGGGCACATCAGGAGTAACCTCAGCTGTGGATCAGGACCTACCATTCTGCATCAGAATCTCCTGAGCTGGGAGAGCAGACCCTGAACGTAACTCTCCTATCCTCGAGTCCCCCTGAGGCGACCTCACAGCAACCAGAGGACCGGACCAGCTCAAGCTCCCTGTTCACTGCACTGAACCAGTCACTCTGTGTTCAAGGCACCTGGAACAAGAGGGAAGTTGCTGGTGCTGGTTGCTGTGCTCCTCCACCACATCGAACATTGCTTGCACCTTCGACCAGCTCAATACTGCATCATGTCCCAGCTACAGCTCATCATCGGGTAGGCCCAAAGTGACTGCTCAATGCCTGGTCCCAAACCAAATCACTGGAGAATCACACACCAACTCTAACTGGGGGTTGCAACCATGGCTTGGCACAGCTATCCCATGAACTGCCACCTCATTGATCGCACATCAACACCCCCAAGATCACCACTTTGATGACCTTCACCCGCATCCTCAAACAGCTGGAGCGTCACTCACCGACCCCTCCTGGCGCTAAAGCCTGACTCTACCTTGCCAACTGCAAAGCCTTCCTGGGACCACCCCGACCAACATCTTTGAGTGCCACCCCCTTCTAAAACACATAGCACCCACATTCACCCCTACTCAATGCCTGCTTGCTGTTGGGGACTCCACAATCCTACATGCCCGAACTGAGGCTGATCAGCTTGTCTGTTGCATCTTCTCTGTTCTTCCTTTGTGGAGGGTTTTTTATATAGTAATTTCTATTCATTCTATGTGCAGATGGTGTTTCTGATTAAAGTGTTTATATTTGTATTGACACTTGATTGGGCATTCCCTTTACTTTACTTTTTTAATTTATATAGCGCTAAAGACTGGCCCAAAGGCATAATAGCGCTAACAAGACAAACACAACAGAAAACATAAACCTAACCAGTCTGCAGCTGTAGGGAGAGCAAACACAGGGAGATCAGTAAAACACTTGATTGTTCAAGTGACTTTGGACAGTGATACTGTCTTGTCTGAGTCACTACTGGTTCATTTTCACACCCCTCTTAAGAGCATAGCCTTCCCTCTGCCCACGTTACCACAAAAGCAGTATCTCACTTAACTGTACCTGTTTTACCTTTATGATTGCTTTGTGTGTTGGTTTTTTATGAGTGTGGGGGCAGAGTGTGCCATTTTACCCCTACTCCTCCTTGTACTCCTGCAGAGCAGAATCCAATTCGTCACAGTACTGGAGCTGGGTGGTACAATATCTGCACTCAAATAGAAAGTACTGTTGTAGGTGAGTGGTTGTGTGATGGGCTTGAGATGTGCTGAACCATTTCCTTAAAACCTGGAGGCTTGTTTCGGCCTGGAATGTATTTTGCCTCCAAATCCAAAACCAGTCGGTTATTGTTGGAATAGAGGAGTCTTTGGCTGTCAGCAAGGATAGCATGATATGATAAGTCATTTATAACACGCCCATACACAAGTGTTTCTAGGCACAACAAGACAAGGAAGGGAGGACAGAAGGAGGACAAAACAACGATCTTACTATTCCTTGTGTCATTCAGATCGCACAAGTGCAGGGTGTGGAAGAAGTGCCTGGGGAGGGGAGAGTGCAAAGTAACTTGTAAGTGCTACCGGGAGGTGGCTCATAAGTGCATAGAATCAGGGGACTGTAGGGTTGCAGATACAGTCCCTTAAGTGGTTGGGAGGCCCTGAGGCAATGCAAGGACAACTGATTGTGCTGGAGCCTGGTCCCATAAGTTCAGTGGGTGGCCAGGTAACCAGTATGCGCAGCAGGCAGGGATATCAGCAAGGGAGAAGGAGAGAGAGAAAGAAAGCATAAGCGAAAAGGAATGTCTTGAGTTGCTTCTGGAACTTCAGGTGGTCCTGCTCAAGTTTGAGAGAGGCACGGAGGCTGTTTCAAAGGGAGGCCTCAGCTGAGGAAAGCAGGCAGGGACATCAGCAAGGAAGAGGGAGAGAGAAAGCAGAAGCGAAAAGGAAGGTCTTGAGTTGCTTCCGGAACTTCAGGTGGTTCTGCTCAAGTTTGAGAGAGGCAGGGAAGCTATTTCAGAGGTAGGCCTCAGCCGAGCAAAGAGATCTACCCCCTACTCTCTGCTTGGAGAAGCATATGACCCTCAGAGAGTTCGAGGTGGATGAGCGGAGGGCTCGAGAAGGAAGATGCTTAGGAAAGGAACGTTGGATATAGTGTTGTCCCAGGTCCCAGTAAGCCTTGTGGACGATGCACAGGGTCTTGATCCTCGCAGCCACAGGGAGCCAGTGGAGAGATTCCAGGGCTGGAGAGATACGATGCCTGGGCTTGAGGCCAAGGACAAGTCACACTGTCCTGTTCTGGATAAGTTGTAACAGGCAAGGAGTAGAGGCAGGCAGATTTAGAAAGAGGCTGTTGCAGTAATCCGGCCTAGAGAGGACAACAGCTCTGGAGACAGTGAGCTTCTGGGAGAAAATGAGAAAAGGAAAAATGCCTCTGAGGAGGTGCAGCTGATAGTATGACTTCTTAGAGATGTCACAGATGTGAGGAGAGAAGGAGAAGGTGGAGTCGAAGATGACGCCAAGGTTCTTAGCCTCACAAGAAGAAGCAGGTAGAGGACCCAAGGTGGGCGGCCAGAGTGAGAAAGGGAAGGCGGGAGCAGATGTCCGAATGAGGAGGATCTCAGTCTTACTGGCATTAAGGAAGAGATCGTTGGAGGCACACCATTCCTGAATTGTGACAGAGCTGGCCGTGAACCAAGTCTCAGTGAGACCAAGTACATCCAAAACAAGCTCTTCCAGGAGACGGCAGATGTCCGAGGAGTGTTTGACAGCAGAGCGAGAGTTCAGAGTAGCGACGTGGAACAGATTGCCACTTTTGTAAGACTTCCGTGGAGGGTTAGAGGCATGAGATATGCCCTGCGGAAGTGTTAAAGGTGCCCAGGAATGGGCAGAGGAGGAAGGAGGAGATGGCAGGGTAGCCAGAGAGGAAGAAGAGAGTGTTGGAGAGGTGGCAGAAGTAGGAGAAGGCAGAGTGGCCAGAGAAACAGGTGAGGGTGCCAGGGAGGTGGTAGAGGGAGGAGAAGACAGAGCAGCGAGAGAAGCAGCGTAGTGTGCCAGAGAGGTGGCGGAGGAAGGAGGCGGCAGAGTGGCCAAAGAAGCAGTGGAGGGTGCCAGAGAGTTGGCAGAGGAAGGAGGCAGCAAGGGAGCCAGAGAGCGGTAGGTAGGAGTAGCAGGAGAAGAAAGGAAGTTGATACGATGTGGGAAGCGTCTATCAAAACGAAGGAGATTGGCATGTGGACCGTAGACCAAGACAGTACCATTTAAGTAGACATCAATGGTGGTCTTGGATGAATGGAAGCGGGCCAGGAGGACCTCCCACTGGGTACCACCATTAATGGGTGAGGAGTTAAAAGGAGAGAGAACAGAGACCATATGGGGGTTCCATAGGCCTGGAGAGAGAATGACAAAGAGGATGCAGTGAGGGTCTGTCTGGAGGAAGCACTGGTGTAGGTATCAGTGATAGGCAGGCCTGGATTGGAGACCAGGATGTCCCTTTTGAGCTTCCTCCTACCAGACCTAGTGAGAGGGATAGGACGGTCGATAGAATAGCAGTTACAGAAGATAGGGGAGACAGCGAGCACCATAGAGGGTGTGGGCGGAGAGAAAGGGTGGGTCGCCCAAGCAGGCAGGGGTCACACACTGGGGGCAAATGGGAGGGAGATACACGGGGGTGTTAAAAACACAAAAAGGGGGAGCAAGTAGTACACCAAAGAACAAGAACACTGGAGCCTTGTGGGGTCCTAGAGTGAGTAGAGAAATCAGTACAACCAACGAAAGTACGTTACAATGGAACCCAAAGCCGTGAATATGCAAGTATAGTTCAGAATACAAAGCCGGTAGTCATAGGGGCCCTAGAGCGGAAGAAATGGAATGCAAGTGATGGAGCATGCATACAATACAATAGTAACCAAACAAACAAAATAAACAAACACTGGTGGTCCAAGTAACCCTGGGAGTGAGATGAAATGCAGGCAATGCAGTGGAATGACAATACAGTATTGAATAGAATACAGTGGAATGACAATCAAATAAAATACAATGGTCAAAGAACATAAGGGCACATGATGCGAGACACATGCAGGGAACAATGCACTGGACGTGGCTCAGGGGAGCCTGAAGAGGAAGGAGAGGAGGGACTGGGTCTGGGTAGCGTGGAGAGCAATACTGAGAGGCAAGCATAAGGTCGGGAGCGGGGACAAGTTGCGTGGGGAGCAGCACAGAGAGGGATGCGCTAGGCATGGGGAGAAGCGACAATAAGCGACAGTTGCATGGGAGCAGCGTTGAGAAGGATGTGCTAGGCCAGTGGAGCGGGGACACGTTGCATGTTGAGCTATGCAGAGAGAGATGCACTAGGCTGGGGGGACGGGGACAGGTTGAGTGGGGAGAACGCAGAGAGGAATGCACTAGGCTGGGAGAGCAGGGACAGGTTGCATGGGGAGCATGAAATGCAGGACATAGTACAATGCCGAGTGCAAAAGGGTTCAAGAGGAAAAGGGAAGGGAAAATAGGAGGAGTGAAGAACCCCCAAAATCCACTCTCTAAACCTACCATTGAAAACACAAATTAACTTCTTTCAAAACTGGCTCCCTAACAAGGCACCTTGTACAGCCGGAGGAGAGAGGTTAAATTATGTGACATTTGCAAAGCGAATAATGGCCCCAATGTGCTGGAAAGGCCTGGACTGGCATTGCATCATGTAATAGAGCTGACTATTGCATAATAAGGGCAATGATATTAACAGAAGTGAAAATACAGATTAAGTGTTGTATTTAGAGTATTTTTGTATGTACCTGGTTGGGAAAACTGTCACATGCGTATCCTGTGATCTGCCAGACAATCGCTTTCTGGTTTAGGGGAAAAGAATGATTGTATGTCTTGTCTGATGGGCTAAGCGGGCCTCTTTTTGACCACCTGTGATTTGTTTTTTTAATGTTTTGTTTTATTTTGCAACAATGGGAGTTCCACCAGCCTTTGCCCCTCTCCACCCTGTCCCTTTCCTGCATTTCCTTAGCCCTGTACACTTTATTGTTCCTTTCCCCCTGAGAGAGCTAGCTCTCTTCCAGAAGTCTAGAATATACATATTAGAGAGGCCCTGGTTTCAATCCGCACCTCCGTCATGCAGAACACGTGCATCATGGTGAAAGATATGTTATAATGGCAGCCATATGGTTGAAGCAAGTGGAACTGTTGAAGTTGGGGAGAGAGTTGTTGAATGTTGCTTTAAAAAGCAGATTTTGCTTCAATGGTGCTTGGTGCATTGCCCTGTTTCCATTTTGGAAGATTAAATGAAGTCAATATCGCCTTTACGTTTCACTTTTGCTCTGAACTTTGGGATAAGTAAAAAAACTGGTGGTCATTAGGAGGTAGGAGGTAACCATGCCGCTATTAGCTATTAGCTATTAGCGGCATGGCTACCTCGTTACCGGGTACTGGGTTCCGGGTCTGGGTTCCTTGAATGAGGAATTACCGGGCCATTCCGACCTTGGAGGGCCCCGTAATTCCTCATTCAAGGAACCCATCCCCATTCCCATTTGAGCCCTCATAGGGCTCAATGGGAATGGGGAGGGTGCTAACAATGGGCCCGTTAATAACGGGCCCATTGTTAGCACCCTGGTCTGCTCGCGGGACCCGCTAAGGACGCCTGGTTTGACCTGCAGTCCTTAGCGGGTCCCGCGAGCAGAACTTGTAATGAGGTGGTAAGGGGTTGACAGCTCCGGCACCTTGCTGCCGCCGTTAACCCCTTACCACCAGGGTCGGAATGACCCCCACTGTCTCTAAATACGCTTTGCGGACAGTGTTTTATAATTGATTTCAATGGAACCCGCTTGCTCAACAGCAGGTATGATATGTGAGGCGTATTCCATTGGAATCTTGGGTTATAGACCTAGATGAAAATCTTGCCAACCTGGGACAGAGGAGGAAAGCAAAGGGGAGCTGCTGTTTCCGCCTTGCTGCCCTCCTACGCCTCAGGACAGCTGTAAAATGAAGTTTAGCATAAAAGTAAAGCGTAAATAGCTCTTACGCCTTCCTTTTGTGCTCCACTTCATTAGAAAATGAACGTCATTGTTTCATTGGTTTAAACAATTATACTTGGCAGTATATGCTTTAAAAAACAAAGCCACTATTTCTTTCTATTCAATAATATTGCATTGCAGAGGAACTGACATTTCTCTTTATAAAACGTGCTGAAATTCACCTTTGAATATATATTAAAAAAGAAAAGGGAGTAAGTGACGGAATACGTGAGTGACTGCATTTGTGTGGTGAATTATGCTGCTAAGACAATCTGTACAATTTGTTTATTTAGTCAATAGGAGAGCAAATTAAGGTTAAAAAATAAGTCCTATAAAAGTCTATGGCCCTCATTACGACCTTGGCGGAGGACCATGGTGCTATTAGCACCATGGTCCATGCCGCTAAGGTTGCAATTCCGCCATGGTGGTAGGCGGACTTACCGCCCCATTCCGAGGTCGGCGGGGCGGTAAGTCCCCATTTCCCATTTTACCCTTCCCCATTCCCATTTTTGCCCCATAGGGCATAATGGGAGTGGGGAAGGCGTTAATTACGCCACCGTAAATTACGGTGGCGTAATTAACTCCATGGTCCCTTAGCGCCATGGATTTTAACACCTGCAGGTGTTAAAAGCTCCATGGCGCTAAGGGACCTCGTACTCAGGCGGTAAGGGTCGGCGCTGTTTACGCTGCCGTAAACCCCTTACCGCCTGGGTCGTAATGAGGGCCTATGTAATGGCGTAAAAGTGGGCAGTGACGCTCGTGCTATGAGGCAACCCTTTTGCAGTCACTAAGTGCATAAAGCATTCGCCTGTATCCTTGGATGTTTGCTAGAAAGGAGTTGTGGAATGACAAAAATGGACGGCCAATGACGTGATCGAGCATCTAACTTCCTTGAAGGATATGGTCACCAGGGGACCAGAAGAAACACCACTGACTGTTCACCCAGCAGTGTAGTTTTCTAGTCTAATGAAGAATTGATGCTTCACACTTGAAGTCAGTTTCGAATTCAGTTAAAGTCGAATCATTTCCAGACCTTTGATCAACGCAGGGAAACAAACAGGAGTTTTCCATTTCCTGTCAACATCCCTGAGTTTTAAAGGTTTATAATCGATAGCCATTTTCTAAATCAAGTGAAAAAAGCTGCAGGGAAACCAAACTGCGACAAGTGGCACTCTTCATGAACCCCACAAGTCAAAGTAAGATAGACTGCTTGGATTGGTCGAAAATTCACATGTTGATATTCATTGGTCAAACAGCAATGAAACCACTTATCCTGCTATTATGAAAGCCACCATAACTGGTCCAGATGACATGGGCCACAGCATCTCAATCTTCAGAAAGGGCAACTAGCTATAGCAAATCTTTAGGCATGCCAAGGATGGCTGTTTGGTAGAATGTCTTTATCTGGGTACTTCTCTTGCACCTCGATATGCCTTCAGATTACGCTCAGCATGGCGCTAAACGGCTTGCTGTGCTACCTAGATGCAGCTGGCTGTGCAGCATGGGCCTTACTAGACTGATCAGACTGTGTTAGGAATTAGCACTGGCAGGAAATGATTGTCACTCATAGCTGTCACATCTACCAGGCCTCACTGGCCATCAAATACCTGCACTGTGGCATTCCCATCGCAGTCAATCAAGGTGTCCAGATTGAGGAAGTATACCGCCTGTTAGCATCATGGCATGTGGTTATCAAAGGGCCCTGATCTCCACTTCACTCAAGGACATCGGCTTCTTGGTGATCTTGTTGAGTTCAGAAGTCCACGGATCTGGAGCTTGGTGCCTTTTCTTTACTAGACTTCATAATAATGCTGAGTGATTGAGAATCTCTACAGGGGATCTAGGGAAAGTAGCCATGTTGCCTCTGCAGAGACACAAGCCATCCTGTAAAAACAATACTAAAGGAATACCACTGGTAGCATTTTACCATTGGCGTTATAAGGCCAGCATAGTCACATAGAACCCTGCTAGGCACATGACAGAGGTAACTAATATTGAGGCATGTGTATACCCTCACCAAGGGCGTTAAGTGGGCCAGGGCTAGCCTGATTGGGGCCCCAGCACTCTCCAAAAACATCTCCCTAACCGGGCTGTCATATGTCCCCCAATAGCCCTCGTCAGTAATAAAGCGAGCCTAAAGTAGATTGTGAACGCACGGTGCTTGGCCTTGTTAACTCTTCATATTGGAGGGGCAGAAAGAGAGATGTGTGAAGGCTGTCTGGCAGGGGTTAGCGCCATCCTAGGGGAGCAAAAGGAGAGCCATAAGCCCAAAAGAAACGTTAGGAAATCACGCGGATCTACTGCAGAGCTCCCTACACGGTGGCACCCATATGGTCGGTGGCACTTTTGAAACATGAACAAAGTGCGGTATGCATATCCCGGGATAGAGAGCAGTTGGGACCCTCGCTCCAAGTGAATTTCACTGGCGACGCTCTGCCTGGAGTCAACTGGACCCTCATTCTGTGGCCCTTTAATCTACCCATGTACCTGGTTGATCCTGCAGGGGTCGCCGAATATCTATGCCCAGCCTTGTGTGCCTGCAGGGCTTTTTTCTGTTGACATGGGAGGGTCGGAAAGGGAAATGATGGCGCAGTGCAGCGTGTGTGAAAAGGCTGCCTTGCCGGGGTCAGCGTCACATTAGGAGAACAAAAGGAGAGGCATATGCACAAATGAAACGCACAAAGGAAATGCCACTTAAGAAAGGTTATACATGGGGAGATTTATTCTGATGCTCATTTAAAAGGCGTTGTGCCTTGAAATAATATATTCTCCCACCAGAAGACGCCTTTTCACAGAACGTACATAAAAGCAAGCGCAAACTTGCCTCGTCACAGTGTTTGTACTGATGCCAGGAGGACGCTCAGGGAAATTAGGTAACAAGTGGGCTGTCCGATCTGGTGAAGGTTTCCCAGACATTGCAAACCATGCGCACTTGTTTAAATGCAATTCAAAATGGAGAAAGATAGCTGATAAATGAGAATGATAACAGCGAGTGCGAAGAAAGCAATGTATAGACGAAAGGTAATTCCCGTATCTAGAGAAACTAAATCAAATCTTTCTCAATTAAATCAGCATTTGTTTTTTTTACAAGTGCAGTCTTTTTACCACACGAAAGTAACATTTGATTATTTATAAAACACTTAATACCCGCAGGTTTCTAAGAAGCGCAGACCCGTGGATCTTGCTTCTAAGCCGAGCACGTTGCCCCTGAGCTATCCTCCCGAGACTAAAGTGCTTTTGCCCCTTTTAATTTATGTGGGAATCTCCTGTACAATGCACATAACTGAGTCACTGCAATCATTTGGGTGCGCGACATTAGAAATTAATCAGTCATTTCCTGGGTGGGTTATGTATTATTTGGGTTATATAGGCCACGCCCAATACTCAGGCCATGCCCCTTGTTTACGGCGCCCTCGATTTGTTAGCCCACTTAAGGCACTGCCGTCACCGAAACATTCACGTACCTGCATATCTTCCCTGCCTTACACGTACACTCCCTCTCCTGATCTGCAGCAATGACTACATGTGAAGCTCGTGCACATTCATGTTGATTTCACGCGGAATGCTCGTGATCAATATCCCATGCCTGTGTCTGGTGCCACCCTTCTTCCCGGCAGGAGATACTGCATACTAACTCCTGCCATGGCACCCAAGCCCCATCCTGGATCCCAGAAACAGCGTGAAGAGAAGTATGAACAGACACGTATTCTGCCCCGTGCTCCTCTAGAGTGGGCACCTGGGCTTCTGAAGGCCCAGTGCCCGTGCCCGAATCGCTGTCTAGACCCGAGATGGTAGTTCATCATCTTGTGTTGTATGTTGCACAGTATAGCAATGAGGCACTGCATGCCATGGCAGATCGGTTGCCGCAGGATACAGACAGTGACCACAAGGAGGAGGGTCCACCGGACAGAATGATGCAAGGAATCGGGGAATCTTGCGTCAGCAAAATCTGGAATTGTGTTCAATTGACAGACATAATGAGAACCAAGAGGAACTCATGGTGCTGCTGGTGGTCATGAGGAGACACCCCTGACAGTGCCAACCCATGACCCGTATTTACAACAAAGTATATCATTGTCATGTCAACGTTTAAAAAAAAAAAGCTGTTGCCATCTACTAAAAACAGCCAACAACAATCATCCCTCTTGATCTCAACAACACTCACCACTCCCTTGAGCCACAAGATCACTGAGCTCCCTTGACACCAAAAATACCCACCGCTTGTGGCAGGGAGTCTGCAACCTTCGGCTCTCCAGTTTTGGAATAGAAGTCCTATCGGCCCTACCAGCATAGTCAATGATAAGGGATAGTGTCAGTTGTAGTCCAAAACATCTGGAGGGCCGCAGGTTGGAGACCCTCGCTCAGTGACATACACAATACGCACAACCCTATGGGGAGAATGTATTTATCTCGACATCCACATCTAATTCCCTTCCCCATGCCCACATTCCCATCCCAGGTGGAGTGACAGTGTTGGAACCGGTAGTTTGCAAGGCCCATCTATGGAGCTGGGCTGGTAGCATTGCAACCCACAGCAGTGCAGACTGGGCGCAGTGGCCAGTATGGGCGTCTGGCCCAGGTTATGATCCATCCTTGCCAGGATGCCAGAGAGAATGGTAGCTGGCTTTAATGTACCATCTTTCCACTTGGCATGACAGGTGCTCCAGAGGTGGGGACAGAGGCTGAAGCAGAGGCGGTGGTGAGGATGGCACTGCAAGAATGTTGACAGTGGACAATGGACCGCTGGTGGCCTTGCAGCTGCGATGCGGGCAATGGTAGTGGACATGGCAACAGTGATGTGTGGTGTTCTGGTGCCAGCTGGAACCGGCAAGATCACTTCCAGTGGCGGTGGTGCAACATCCTGGGAATGATGATGGGTTAGTGGTTTCACATGCATTGCTGTTAGTGTGCCAGATGCACATGGCATTTGCATGCCTCCCAGTATTTCCTGTCAATTAGACATGCATGTCATGCAGCAGGCAATCATGCACTGTGACTCTAGCGTTTATTGGTGGGAATGAACACGTTGCGCTCAACATAGCCCTTCTTTGCTGTTACTAGAACCTCATGTCCTTTGATGTGACCCTTTTTCAGTTTGAGGATCCCTGGTATCTAGGATGCGAATCTCACCAAATGAGGGAGAGTTTTGCTTCCTCCATCCTGAGAGTAAAGAGTTCACATAAGATAGGAATTGATAGAGTTCTAAATGATTTACATATTTCCCAATTAAACCATAAGGACCAGGAGAGTTGGAACGAGGTAGGTGTTTTGCCACCTGTAAAACACATATGTTTGCAGGATCACAGCCACCTTTTAATGCTTTCTTTTTACAATGGCTGCTGTTTGTTGTGGGTCGGTCGGACGTGCAGAGCGTTCCCTCCAACAGGCAGACATCACTGCGCCTTCCCTAATGATGTTCCTATATCATGAGCTAGCGTCGTGTGGATACTGTGGAGATTCTGCGAGCGGGTACAGTGTGTACGTGCACTCAAACACCTCTCTGCTTCCTTCCTCACAGTTTTCCAAGCTTTTGGAAGCAGCTCCTGATCGAGGTGTCTTTAAAGTGATCTAGGGGTGCTCAGGAATGTGCAATCCGGAGAGGTAAGCGCAATTCCCTCAACCAATATGACTTTAAGCTTTATAGCAGTGTTTGCCTTTTTTTTAAATATGCTTTTATTCTGCCGAGACGCTCATTGATATGCTAATTGTAGTTTTGCAGGATCTCTTTCTGCTATCAAATACTGATATACTCCGTAAAACATGAGATGCATTTTCATATTTCTGACATCATTTCAATCGAATTGGAAATTGGAAAGTGTGCCCAAGGTAATGCTACAATAATATGTGTAGTGCTAATAATTATGAATAGCTATCCGTGTCGGGACATACACTGGCACGGTGTTTGACGGGTGCCTTGTGGGGGGCCTAAGGGAGGGCTGTTGCGACGTGTGTGTGTGTGTGTGTGTGTGTCCAGCTCCGAATCCCAGTCTTCCCTCTTCCTCCTCTCTGTGCCCTGCATTTTCTCCTCCTCTCTGTGCCCTGCATTTTCTCCTCCTCTCTGTGCCCTGCATTTTCTCCTCCTCTCTGTGCCCTGCATTTTCTCCTCCTCTCTGTGCCTTCTGTAATGTGCTGCCCCCCCATTCTCCCGCCTTTATTTGTGATCCACTCCAGGCGACCTCATTTTCTCCCCTTCTAATATGCTCAAAATGCCCTCTCCTCTTCTCTGTGCCCTGCGCTCTTTATATCTCCTTCTTCATACACTGAGATGCTCCTCTCCATGTTCCACACTATGCACTTCCTTCCTCTTCCATATATCTGCATGACACATTCCAGGTTCCTTCCTTTTCTCTCCTCCTCCTCCTACTCCTTCGTCTCCTGCTCCTCCTCCTCCTTCAATGTCTACCTGGCCCCTTTGGCCCACCTTATTTCTACCTTCTCCTCTAACTTTCACTGTTATGCGGATGACACTCAGCTCTCTTTCATGCTCCCCTCAGCCTCCTCTCCTCTCTCGCTTATTCCCGACTTTCTATCTGCGATTCAGGATTGGTGCGCCTCCAAAGATCTCTGCCTTAATGCCAGTAAGACTGAGATCCTTCTCGTCGGGACCCCTGCTCCCACTTTCCCTCTCTCATTCTGGCCGCACTCCTTGGGCCCTCTTCCTTCTCCTTCCTGTGAGTCAAAAAACCTTGGTGTCATCTTCAACTCCGCCCTCTCCTTCTCTCCTCACATCACGGACATTGCCAAGAAGGCCCACTACCTTAGACCAGTTACACTTCCTCAGAGATATTATTCCTTTCTCACTTTCTCCCAGAAACTCTCTGTGTACAGAGCCCTGGTTCTCTCTAGGCTGGACTACTGCAACAGCCTCTTTCTCAATCTGCCTTCCTCTATTCTCCGCCCCCTGCAACTAATCCAGAACAGGACTGCGAGACTTGTCATTGGCCTCAAGCCCAGGGACTGCATCTCTCCAGCCCTTAAATCTCTCTGCTGGCTCCCGGTGGCTGCAGGGATCAAGTTCAAGACCCTCTGCATAAATAACCTATCATATCATATCATATCATCCACAAGGCTTTCTGGGGCTGGGACCAGTGGTCGAAGTGAGCAGGAGCGGTCGGGAGCGGTGCTCCTGTACTTTTTTAAATTACCTTTTACAGCTTCTATACTTTTATTTTAAAAAGAAACGGTACCGGAACGGTTTTGTTTTAAAATAAAAGTTTAGGAAGACGTTGAAACTTGCACTTTCAGTGCACTGCACTGAACGTTCCCTTAAACAGCAGGTGGAAGTGTTTGGGGTGTGTATTGTGTGTGGGAGTGGATGAGGTGATGGGGTTTGTGGGGAGCGGAGGAGGCCAGCAGGGAACATAGTTCCACTACTTCTTTTTGTACACTTCGACCACTGGGTGGGACCCACTCTACATTCAACTCTCTCTTCCAAAATACCTTCCTTCTCGAGCCCTTCACTCAGCTACCTCCAACTCTCTGAGGGTCAGACGCTTCCACAGGCAGGTAGTGGGGGTAGATCTCTCTCCTCTACAAGTGCCTCCCTCTGGAACGGCCTCCCTGCTCCTCTCAAAATTGAGCCTGACCACCTGAAGTCCCGGAAGCTACTCAAGACCTTCCTTTTCTCCTCTGCTTCCTCTCTTCCTCTCCCCTGCTGACATACCTGTCTGCCGCGCTGACTGGTTGCTTGGCTACCCTCTGAGTCTTACTGGGCACCAGGTTCCCTATGGTCAGTCTCCCCTGCACTGCCTCCGGGCCCTTACCCTGAGCCGCACTGCCCTGGCTGCACTTACTTAGAGCAATGCTGCCCTGATTGCACGTCCCCCGTGTCTCTCCCTTGCACTTCCCTCTCCTCCCTTCCCCATGTGCTTCCCCCTGTGCTTGCACGATATGAATGACACAAGGCCTAGTAAGATTGCTTGTCTTATCCTCTCTTGGTCTTCCCACCCTTGTCTTGTCGCGCCTAGAAACACGTGTGTACAGGCGCATTATAAATGACAAATCGTATCATATCTCATCCATATACCTGCATGCCACATTCCAGATTCCTTCCTTCTCTCTCAACCTCCTCTCCTCCTCCGCTCATCCATATATCTGCATGCCACATTCCACATCCATTCCTTCTCTCTCATCCTCCTCTCCTCCTCCGCTCATCCATATATCTGCATGCCACATTCCAGATCCCTTCCTTCTCTCTCATCCTCCTCTCCTCCTCCGCTCATCCATATATCTACATGCCACATTCCACATCCATTCCTTCTCTCTCATCCTGCTCTCCTCCTCCGCTCATCCATATATCTGCATGCCACATTCCAGATCCCTTCCTTCTCTCTCAACCTCCTCTCCTCCTCCGCTCATCCATATACCTGCATGCCACATTCCAGATCCCTTCCTTCTCTCTCATCCTCCTCTCTTCCTCCGCTCATCCATATTTCTCAATGCTACATTTCAGAAGTCTTATTTATCTCTCCTCCCCCTCCTCCTTGTGTCCCAGGTTGTGTGCGCCTTCCTCTTCATACCCCGAGGTATTCCTCCTTCTCTCTATGATGCCTTTGTGAACTTCAAGGTGTAGAGGAGGATATGTGACACCTCGACACCTGCCCCCTCCCTGCTTCCCCTTCCCAGTTCCTCAGCTACCCCTGGTGCCTACCCGTAACTCCCTATGTGCATCCCCTGTGTCAGTGCTCTGTTACTTCACAGCAAGGCTTGTGCCTTTTCAATCCCATGCACACATACATACATACATATATACATACATGATACGAATGTCAACAAGCAGGCTATAGAATAATTGTGTGGTTCAAAAGAAAATAATGCATACATTTATGATAATACTATTATCAAACTCAGGAGTATAAGGAATTGTGTTGGTCATGTAATAAATAAATATTTTGACCTAATGGCCAAATGCAATTTCCTGCAGATGTCACTCAAATCACTAAGTTATCTTGCCAGTGTAAATCAATGTTTACGTTGTATAAAGTCTCTGAAGTACATATTTGTCTGATACAATGTAATGCAATGCACCAACATTAAATGTGATATTGATTTAAGCTACTGAATATTTAATGTGTGTGCTGTGAAGTTGTCGTATTGTGAGTCCAGGTTTGATTGGTAGCTTGATGAACCTTGTTTATATCTGGGAAATTGAGTAGTTGTGATATGTGAGGCAATCTTAATTATAACAGCCACAAATCAAAACATATCACTTGGATAAATGAATTAATTGCTACCATATGATGTAATCTTGAAATGACTTCCTTCACATGATTGCATTTATATTTGAATATTTTTATTTCGGTCTGTTTAAGTCATTTACTGTGATCGTATTCATTTAATCTTTATTAGTAAGTTAGGTACTGAAGTTCTTTTTGTAATCACACTACCACACACATTCAATGACCAATGAAATCTGTCTTTCCCTGACGCGATGCTCGAATCACTGCCCGCACCGCCACCATTTAAATAGAAAATGTACTAGGTCCCTTTTCGGATGACGGTGGCCATTTTGGAACATGTTTCTTATGGCTGTCATCATCCGAAAAGGGACCGAGTCCCTCTTCCATGTTAATGCTGGCAGCCATTATTTTACATTTTTTTTCTCTCTAACGGGAGATGGGCTCGTGCTGAGCTGATCATCAGACAAAAAAATAAGAGAACTATCTGCACCCCGTTAAATCCCAGGCTTTGATCGGGCCTTCCAGGCTTTGATCGGGCCTTCCAAAAGCTCGGCCTGGTGGCCCGTTAAAGCCCATGTCTGACGTGAAAGCTATAATATCTACACCCTTTTTCATTGTACCAGTTTGTGTAACACTTGGTACATTTCTCACAACATTGGTTTCATTGCATTTATTTACTTAGTGTATGTGTGTTTCGCCATCTATTATCTTAAATATACAAATGGCATTGCACCACTCAACAAGAAGCAACTTAATGTTGTTTCCAGTTTTTATATATGTTACTTTTCATAGGTAGCAAATGAAACTCTTTGTATGAAATGTTGTTTCTCGTTTCCAAAGTTTGTAATGGTCATAGTCAAATATCTATCATTGTGATAGGGTGGAAGATTCCTTTTTCTTGGAAGAATTGTCCTTTTCCATGGAAGCATTTTAGTTTTTCCTTCCAGAAAAAAAACAATAATTCTTTCATGAAAAAGGAACGGATCTGTGCGAATGCCTAACACATAGATGCACTCTGAACATTGCCAGCTCCACTATAATTGGTTGATTTCTTGTGTGCACCAACCACATGAGTGTATGCCAAAATCATGCTAATTGAAATGAGCTATTTATTCGATAATTGGATTGAAAAACAGTGTTTCGTCTATGGAAACCAAATTCTAACAAAACTCACAAATGAATGTTTTGTCAGTGTTTTTGTACTATGAAAAGCATTCATTTAACTTCACCAAATCTGTCACGTACATGCTAACTTGCTATAACTAATGGTTGAATGGATTTCATCAACATGGTCATGTTCAAGAGTACAGTGGACTAAGGGAATGTGACGTGCACAGGGGGCTTAGCAGCAACGACCACACGGAATGCCCTGTTGCCATGCTGCGAGGACACTGTGCCGGGGCACCCCTGTCAGCCATGCTCCATACAAAATAGCTCGAATGTAGCATACTTTGTGGGTCTCCTGCTGCCACGCCCAATGGGCACGGTGCGCAGCGACCAAAGGACATGCCCAGAAGGCACTATTGGTATTTTTCTGTGCCCAGTGGGCAATATTTATGTGCCCGGTATTCTGCTCCGGCACAGTAACCTACCTTCCAACTTTTCCCCCTAGTTTCATGTCAGTCGTTCCGGCAGGTTTTGTGTTAGCCAATGACTTATTTTTACACCGCTAGATGAAACCTCACAGAACTATTCAGTGTGTTGTATGTATTACTTAGAAAGTGTTGTGCTGTTCCATCCTCAATGGCCGTCGCAGTTCCATCCTTAAGGTCCAAAGTTAAATGCAAAAAGTTTTTGACCCGCGTGTAATTTGCTCCTGTACAACACTTCATGAAACTTCTCCAAGCAGGCTGTATACACTGGCGCAAATCTGGAGCCTCCCGAGAGGCTCCTGTGCAAATGTGATAACCAAGGTTTGGGGAAGAGCATCTCAGACATGCTGGTGGCATCTCCATGTGTGCCACTATCATAAGTGTTATGACGCAGGCATCTCTTACTTGCTTCAGCTGAAATCTGTGTGGCTCTGGCCCACCGATGCGTCCCTGTCACCAGAGGTGCAACGCCCCACAACTGCTCTTTCAATTCTCCATCTGATGCATTTCGCAAGTTGTAGTCCTGCGTCACTTCAATTGGCTAAAATTGCCCGTAGAGCTCAAGTAAAAGCAAAGCCCAGGACTGGAACATGGTGTTCCCAGAGGCACCGATTCCATTAGACTTCATAGTGGGACTTACGACGTGTCACATACGTGTGGCTAATTTCCAAAATAATGTGGGCCTGATTTATGGAATTGGTTGCTCGGTTCAAAGTCACTTTGCACTGCTGAAAAGTGAATTTGCACTGCAAACCCTGATTCGTGGAACTGTGCAAAGTGTATTTCTGCAGGGCAAAGTCAATGCAAAGTCATTTTGGACTGCATTTGGACTGGTCACCCCATTTTAAGTAACACCAACACAACTGTAATATTATTGACTATCATTAGTTAGGAAACAATGCTCATATAATGCTATCATGTGCATGGTTACATGCACAGTATAAAAGCAATGCCTCAGGCATGCATGCCGAATTCATTTATTGTCATGCATCTACACTGCACATGATGTGTAACATTTCAGCCTTGAAGTATCGCCCAAAATGTCTGCTCGAACACGGATAACTTACTTTCCATCCTTCTTTCATCAGTCTTGCGTCCCACCTCTGGGACAACCTCCTTGCTCTAGCCTAGTTTAAAAGAAGTCACACAATGCAGATAGATTCTTGCTGTCCTATGTAAAACTCCAGCAGTGCACAAAATAACCATTCTGCCATAAAGATGTCATGTTCTTATTACAAGTGGGCAGTGATGTCACCATATTACTGTATGTGATTAATCAAATTCCGGGATACCAGTGATCCAGTGGTGAATATCGGTTTCTAAACCATCAATCAGCTCCACTCCACTAATACACCAGAATGGATCCCAAGAGATTGGAATAAACAAGAATCCAATTAAAATTATAAACCTCCATGACAAATTTTGGTAACGTGGATGGAATGGCAGGCTTATATCCTCTAAAGGTTGTGGAAGGATCGTTGGCTAGTTGCAACACAGCGAAAATACAATTATTACCCAATGATAAAAGGAGCGTCCAGTGAAGCTTATATATGAATATCTACTTTATTATTATCACAACAGAGAGTCTACCAACACTTCTAAGTACAACCCACCCTGTAAAAGAATGCAGAGGACAGATAGTTTCGAAGAAGGAAAAGGGATGCACTCTGGATACTGACAGGAGGGTAGTTGGTATGGAAGTAACCACAAAAGTTTGTAAAGGTTTTTTGGCTTCAGCACAAAGGGTGCAACAGATCTTAAAATGTGTCTAGGGGCCTTCTGGAAGGACCAGGGGGATAAAACCACAATGTACCTTTTGCTGTACGTGTTTTTGGTGCTCGCCAAGATTGGGTCAGCTTCAGGGCACTCTGCAGGCTTCTGTGACAGAGTTCGAGATGGGAGTCAGCTGCTGGTTTCAGGCGGCAAGATGGTTTGGTGAGCACAGCTTGATGAACGGCTTCAGGCTGGCCTACACAACAACTCAGGGTTCATTGTCTCAGTGCTGTTTGGTGGTTCCTGAGCACTGGTCGAGATGTCTCAGGTTTCTTTCAGCGACTGCGGCTTGACAACGGTCAGCATTGAAGTCGGTTACGGATTGAGGAATTCAACTGGCTCGAAAATGTCCTTTAAGGCAGACATCGGTAGATGCTTGTTGAGGAACCTCTCCCAGCTTCTTCACTGGGCTTGTGTTGTCCTTTAAGGTGGACGGTCCAAAGCTGTGGAGTGTGTTGCAGGCAGCTGCATTGTCCTTGAGTTTAGGTTCTGTAAGTGACTCCAATCAAGCAATCCCACTAAGTCAGTGCCTTGTCTGGGATGCCCAAGGGAAGCCCTTATTTATGTATTTTTATGGCAAGTTATAATCTGGATGACAACCCTTATATCACACCCCTCTCTCAGAATCCCCCTGACCCCACTGAGCCAAGAAGTAGGTTTGTTTTGCAAATTAAAAGGTTTTATTTGAAAAATTAAACAATATATATATATATATATCACACTTCTATAGTAAATTAATATTTGATAGCACACTTGTGAGGATGATAGTGATCAACAATGGATAATGTTACAGTGGTACACTGTTTTTGATGGCTTAGAAGTGATATAGAGAGGATGAGGTAGCTGAGAATGCTTTTATGGCTTCAAGGACAATGCAATGATGAATAAAATGCAGTACAGAAATAACTTGATATGATTTAGCAAAAGATAATATAATCACTTTTTCTCTGGCAATTCACCCCCCCACCCCCCTTTGCAATGTAAGAAATGGAAGGAAGCACACAGTCTTCAAGAATCCCAATAAAATGCAATACGAAATGCAGTTCCCCTCTAGCAAGCTTAGAGAAAAACAGGTATGATTTTAAAACACAGGCCCAAAATGCTTTGAATGTGGTGGCAATGAAGTGAAATGATGCTAAAATTGATTTTAATTCCCTGTAGGAGGTTCAGGGTGAGTGATATCTAGTTTATATTAGTTCAGGCTCACTTTAGCAATGCTCTATGAGTAACTAGCAGGTTAAAACGAATTTTAGCAAAGGAAAGCAAGGAGCTGCTGATTTTTACACGTGGCTGAAATTGTGCAAAATGTCAAATCGCGGCAAATTTAATCGCGTGCGTCGAGCGTAATTACGGAGGCCCTATAAGGACTAGCAAGTTGTTTCTAGGTTTGTTGGAAAGCCTAGAATCTTAGCTTTAAGATCCTCCTAGCACAACGGTTCCGGAGATACGGCCGATTTAGTCAAGGTAGTTTTTCGGATTTGAAATTTTAAAGATCAGAATGACAGATGACAGTTTTCAGTTTTAAAGATGACAGAATGACACGATTCTAGGAGGCAGTTCTAATAGGCTAAAATAGTTTGGATTAGATTATGGTTTTGGCACAGTGAGTACTCTCACTATATTTTTGAAATAAGCCGTCCAGGTCTGGTCAGGTTGGACGGGACTTCCGGCGGGTGGTACTGAAGTCCCGGCTATCTGGGTCAGCTCTGCTCTCTGGGTCTGTCAAGCACCGGTTCTGCTCACAACGGTCTGGTTTGTGGTTCTCTCTGGTTCCGGATACAGCACTGCTTTCTGGATACTGCTACAGGTTCTTGCAAAAATTCTTGGCAAAAATTCAAACAGCTCGCCCGGCTGTTGAATAGTTTGGTTGGTTTTGAGGCCTGCTGAAGAGGATTCAGCTTGTGGATTCAGGCCTCTCTGCTACAAATTCTGGAGTTAATTTCTGCTCTCTGGAGATTGATGGATTTGAAGTCTGGATCTCCGGATGTGAAGTCTGCCGGCAAAGCGTCCCGCAAGAAAGTGGAAAGTGAATGTCCCTATCTGTCCTGCACTGTCTGCTTTTATGTGTTTAGAAAGTGGGTGTGTGTGTTTAGAAAGTGGGTGTGTGCGTGGCATAACTGAGCCTGCCCCTCTCTACTTGTCATTGGCCCAATTCTCCCCTCTCCCATGATTGGGGAAGGAAATGGATTGTCATCATGATGTGGTCTGTTTATGGGTCAGAGGATCCTCCCCTGGTCAATTTGCCCACAAATCTATATTTGATTCAAATACATATTTCCCAGATGCACAAGTGGTTGACATTACATGTACATATTACAGATGAATTAAGACAGGTCTCTGTTCAAGCCCCATGTTCCTGCGAGCTGGGATTCAGAAATGACAACATTTTGCGCTTTTTGGTCGGTTTACCAATATCGGACATTTACCAAAAATTACACAAATGTGCGCAAGGAGTATGGACATTAATTGATGAAGTGTCAGATTTTTAACATGCAGACATTTGGAGTAAGACCCTATTTTCCACTAGCAACCCCCCAGAATACACCACAGGGTCCTAACACCTCTTAAAACGATAATGATATTATTTATATAATTTTGACCAGTCCGCACTATGAGTTATCTATCTTTTTAAAATTATGCCCTGGTCAAAAAGGGGTGTGGCTTCTCACATCACATGGTGGAATAACTGGTTTATCCACTTCCCCCAAGCTCAGCTGGCTCTCACAGGCACTGCCCCTCCCAGTTTCTCCCAAGAGGAAGCCATTTTACGACCCCCCAATATAATATTTGCCTGAGCCCAGGACAGGGCTTTGTTCAACCTCCTGCAGTCTGCAGGTATCCCTCCCTTAATTCAATCAGAGAGGTGTGATCTCCTTTTGGTGGGGGCAGCAGGATGCAGCCAGGCCTGGGAAGAGTGGCTTAGCCGGTTTCTCCTGTCGGGGGTAGTTGTCAGGCAGAATTCAGCTAAATGTCACTTTAGTTCCCAGTTTTCTACATTCAAATCCAATTTACATGCAGCTATTTTTTATATATACATTAAATAATTACTTCCTTCAAGTCATTTCAGAATATAGTTTTACATTGTATCCACCTCTTAGCAAGTCTTTCCTTGGCCTGGTTTCGGTTCATTTGTTCAGTTTTACACAAAGGTCTGGTGGTTTTAAAACGCCGGCTTTCTGATAGTGGTGAGCACCAGTACTGCATCCATTTTTGACATTAAGAAAATTAATTCCCCACAGTTCTGGGTTGCTTTTGGCAATCAGCATTGCCATTCCCAATGGTTTCAGGCTACTGTGTGTAGCCCAATGGTGGTTTTAGGCAGTGCCCTCCTGTGCTCACAACATAGGCAAAAATGGGTGGCAGCCTATTGTTCATGTTTTCCCTGTGCACTCTCCGTGGAGTTCTGGCCATCATGATGTTTTCCATGCCAGTACTGCACAGTTTTATGGTAGGGCTTGGCTGCATGGGTAAAACATCCCACAGTTCAGAGACCTTCTGGTACTCCCTATCCAGGAAGCTTGCTGCAGAGCCTACCAGGACATGCTGTGTGCTGGCTGGGTACTGGTTCTGGAGCGTCTGGAGGGTCCTCTGAGTTCTGTTTCTCCCTCTGTCCCCTGGGAGAAGTTTAGGGAAGGGACCCTGCTTCCCTCTTTGGATATTCTGGCCTACCTTCACTGGTGGAAGCTTTAAGGCAGACTGTACCTTCAGCCAGGGTCCAAGGGTTACTTATTTCTGCTTCTTGTGAAGCCTTCAAATGATCTTCCAAAAGAGGGGCTCATAACTCTTTTAAAGCTAAGTGGTCCAAAGTGATTGATGTAGGCTACGCCTACCTTAGTGAATCAATCCTGGGGCTCCTGCCAACAATCTTCTGTTTGCGTGAGGTCATAACCAGAGTGCTTTGCACCAGGAAGGGTAAAGGGGTGAAAACAGGAACAAGTTGTGTCCCAGGACTAATATGCCAGAATCCTTCTCTCAACAGAAAGAGCTCTTGGCTCACTCCATTGTGCTACTAAATCCAAACCATCTTCCAGTTTTTTGTGTTCAAAGAGTCTCTCTGGTTAATGGTCCTTCATTTGTGGTTCCTGTTAAAGCGTCAGGTCTCCCTAGAAGCTGCTGAGAGATCAGGCTTTCTAGCTCCTGCAAACCACATTTTTGTACTTTATGAATGGGGTCCCCCTAGCAGGGTCGCCTAGTGTAACAACAGATCCAGTCAGGACAGTTCACTGCCATGGATACTGAAAGGCGGGAGCTAGCTTCAGGTTGACAGAGTTACATTTGAAAGGTTGTTGGGTTTCCTGTCTCCTTTGTTATCCTCTGCAGCCAGGCCCCATGTGGGCCTGTTTGAAATACCCCCTGTTGGTATGATAATCGCTGCCTCCAGCTGCAGGGCCTAACAAAAGAGCAGGCCTTTTCCTTGGAGCCTTTGCCATTTAATCAGGCTGATCATGGCAGGGTGAAGGTTGGTCCTCCTATTTCCTCGGATGACATTGGTGGCATGGACAGATCCAGCCTCTTTAGCAGGGGTCAAGTCCTACCAATTAGAGTGGGGAGACTCATCAACAAATGCAATGGGATGTGACGATGGCAGGAATTAGCATATCAAGGTGAAATATACACATTTCATTAAATTGGCTTTGCATAACCACACAAATTGAACAGGACGAATGACATTTGCCTTTCATAAAATCAACACACACAAAACCAAGAGAGTATATTTTCTTATAATAGTTTTTTTGAAAACTTTAAAAGGTGAGCATGGTTTAAACTCGAAGAACCAATGCAAATGTTTTCCCTGGGACTTGCAGTACCGAAATGGGGCATTTCACCTTTAGCTTGTTATTTTTCATCATGTTATATAGTGCAGTGATGAAGTCTCCAGCCTACAAATCTGCCCACTGTAGTTTGATCCCTGTGGTCGGCTTTAATCCATACATTCAATGTTTCTCATTTTAGCTGGGGGGACTGAGTCCACCCTCTCTGTATAAAGTGGGGGAACTCCGTCCCCCCGCGTGTACCCTCGACTTGAGCCCTGCTCTTTAGGTAGAATAGCTTGCGCTCCATGGGAAGGTTAACAGTAATCTCCTGGCCGTACTCTATAAGCCGTACGTGGGTCTCATAAAGGGTGCAAAAGCACCTAAAATGACCGTTTTCTCTATTGGGCTCAGGGCACACAAGCGAAGTACCCCTGAAGCCCAGCTATGCCACTGATTTTATGATTATGGTCAGGGTAGACCCACACCCCAACAAAGGGCAGATTGCCCACCCTACGGGATCTGAGGAGGTAGCATGCCCGAATGAGTCTTAAATGCTGCCATGTGACACATTTAAAGAAATATTACTTTTCCAGGAAAGGTCTTTTTCATGGAAGTGTTGCCATGCAATAGGCGGTCATTCACCCAGTAGAAGAACGAAGGACCAGTCTTGGCATGAAGTGCAGTTATATCCAACATGAGTGACCAGAAATGGGCTCTGCAAGGTGCTGGAGGAGCAAGATCCAATGCTCTTGTTTTTACATTGGCACCCACTGTTATGACTGGCAGGGCAGCAATGACAGCCCAGCACTGTCCTTTATATAATGGAATCCTATGTCGCTCAAAGCATTCGTTTTATCCAAAGAATCCTAGAGTCCCACCTCATCCACCAGCATTTAGTTGGAACAAATTAGATACTATGCCACATCTAATGCGTTCTACCCAAAACACATTACAGTCTGTAAATATAGCTCAGGGTCTGCAACAATTTGCTTGCCAGGTGTTTTGGACTACAGATCACATTAGACCTAACTGGCATAGTCAATAGTGAGGGATCACATGAGCCCTAGTCCAAAACATCTGGAGAGATGCAGGTTGCAGACTCTTGAAATAGGTAATCAAGTTAAGTGCTCACCGCAAGGATCTGTGTCAAGCTTTTGTAACAAAGGTTTGAATCAAAGTAGGGCAAGCTGAGCCTTTCATCTATCCATGGTAAGAAAAATGAGTAACATTAAAGTGAATTATGATATTGTGACCTGGAGTGGAACTGGACTCCTGAGCGACAATCCAGATGGAAGCCTTCTGTAGTTTATTCTCCAGTATGGCTGTGCATCCTGCTGGCTCCAAAACATCCAAATGCCATGCCGGGTACAATTAACTAACGCTGCACCCTGCTGCAACACCTGTTTTACCGTTGGCATGCCTAATCCCTCACCCTCTGACACCAGCCTCATGCACACCTCATGCACCTACCACTTCTACCCTCATCTGCTGGCCCTCTTCTCCATGTCCCGCAGACAGCCTAGGAACAAGAACTAGCATCTGGAGGCCATTGAGTGCCTCTTGCTCGGCAGCCAGGTTTGACTGTAAACTATAGTGATGCTCCTGCCTAGCGTATACCTTGTTGTGCAGCTGGGTGCTAAGAGTCTTATGACCCAGAGCCGCTGGGCAATAATGGTATGTATATGCTGTGATGAATCTGTTGATTCCGTCCCTTCTCCCCTTGTGGAGTCCTTTCCCAATGGGCCAGGGTAGTGCATCCATAGTACAAAAATCCCCCTGGGGTGGTTCAAAGGCAGAGGATCCCCTTGGAGTTGAAGCACCTTATGGGATTAGGGACAACCATCCTCTGAGAACACAGAATAACTCAGCTTTAGTACACCATCCCTCTTTCCCCTTACCAGGCTCTCCTTCTCTCTTTCCAACCAGTGTCAATATCTTTTATTGTAAAGTCAGTCAACCTAATATGTTAGACCCAACTAAGGCAACAGAGAACACAATTTGTTTTCCATATAGTTCTAATGCAGGTACTGTAATGAAGATTACCAGGAGTATGAAGATCACTCCAGCGAATCAGAGTAAACGGTATCGTCGCTCACAGCACTTGATTGGTCAAAGGCAATACAAAACACCAGAGGGAAATTAGCATGGAGAGAGCCATCCTCAGAAGATGAAACCCGGGAGACGCCGACCCAGAGAGCAGGGATACGCACCACGAGACACCCTACACAAAGGGCAATGGGAGCAGAAAGGTAGTCCAGGACGAAGGGACTACACCAACCGCTGCCCAAGAAACTATGTGGGCGTCCCAAACCCCAGGGAGCTGCTGGAGAAACAAACCGCAGCTCGAGAAGGAACCAGTGACCCGCTGAACCCCTGTCAATGAGAAGAGATACTTGAACGGAGCTGCAGATGGAAACCACAACAAGAGGAATTAGTAACTAGCAGAGCCGCCGCTGAACCGAGAGAGCAGCCGAATGCTACCAGAGCCTCACAGCAGAGCACTGCAGATCCGAAGATGGGAACCAAACAAACAGGCAGGCGAGCAGCCTGAGAGGTGATAGAGGTCTGCGTGAAATCAGGGAATGGCTACAGAGAACAAGATAAGAGGGTCTGGGACCCTGAGAGTAACAGAGAGAGAAACCATTGTATGCTTGGCAGGAGCGTAAACCAAGCAGGCAATACCCATTACTGTGAGTCTGGGATCCGCACCCACATGAGAGCCAGAGAATAAGAGAGTCTGTGACCCTGAGAAAAACAGGGACAGTCCAGAAAGGAATATATGCTTTGCACGAGAGTAAACCAAGCTATTGTGATACCACACTGCAAGTCTGGGACCCACACCAATATGCGAGCCAGACAATAAGAGGGTCTGGGACCCTGAAAGCAAAAGAGATAAACAAGAAAGAGATATATGCTTGGCAGGAGAGTACACCAAGCTGGTATAACACATCATTGCGAGTCTGGGACTCGCACCGATATGAAGGTCTCTGAACAAGAAGAAGTTCATGCAAGAAAGCACGGGGTCTGAGACCCAAGGAGTTAAAAAAGGAAGATACTTGTAGAGACTATCTGTCATAATTTCCTAGGGTATATTTAGTAGAAAAGTGAACCAGGCATAAACCCTCCGTGAGTGAAGAAGAAGTGTTCACAGGAAAGCTGGGAACTTTCATTGTGCAACCTTTGAGAAAAGCTTGGAAAGTCCAGGGGAAAAGAGTCAAACCCTGGTCATTGGAATATAACATAATGGAACACTTTATTTTTTTGTTTGTTGACAACCCAAGACATTGGGAACTTTCTGTTGGCAGGAACTGTCACCATCACTTTGGTTGTGAATATAAAATCCGTGGACATTAGATTTAAGTTATTAGTGTTTGGGTCAGAGGCAAGGTTTTTGGACATGAGTGACTTTATTTATTTCACATCCTGACATTTTGCTCTATATTTGTGGCAGGGAAACCCCTCTTAGCCTTTGGCACAGAAAGGTTGTTTTTCCACGTTTTTACTGGTTAATAAATAGTCATAACCAAAATATGTCTCCTTTATGTATGTATGTATTTATTTATTTATTTATTGTTTTCTTGTTAGGCACTTATTCAATAAGCAAATACTGTTTCAAAGCGCCTTTGTGTTGAGCCTTACCTCTGCACCCTTACAGTGCACTGAGCCATCTTTATGTACTCCTGAATGACGCGGGCCTACACGTCTAGCATTCCAAAACATAACTTCCAGTCCAGCCCCAGATCTGGGAAAGCATGCTTATTATCACATGGCAATCATTGCTGCCTTCCTCTCAGCCAGTCAACATCTTCTGAGTGCAGTCAATAACTACTGGTATTGATTGCATTCTGAACCTTATGACTTCAATAGCAGACAATGAAGCAATAATCAAATTTCTAGGAAAGATGTCTTTCAACAAGACACTTCTTCTCTAGGAGAACCGTTTTTTTCTGCAACATCCTATTGAACGCACCCAAGAGAAAGGTAAAACATGGGGAAACGCTTTCACTTTCTTATAGAGGAAACGTGTACCTTTACTTGACCTGTAATGCATGCTCATGTTAAATCTGCTTCAGTTTAACCAAGTCTGCAATTGAAATGATTACCTTATGAAGACAAGATTAAATAATGCAAAATAAAAACACATTTAATATAATAACGCAGCATGCCGATTTGCTTTCTCATGAAAAATTAACATGTTTTACTTCATCTTCAGAACTCCAAAACATGTGCTGCGTATGCCAATATGTACAGATCCTGGGAGGTGTCATTCCCCATCACTTATCCTGTGAAAATAACACCTCCCTGGCTTCATAAGGCTACATCATGTATGACAGCAAGGAGTGTTCGCTGGCATGAACACCATATGAGAATGTTGCATTATTAACCACTTTTCTATCATGTGATTCATGCTGTAATGAAGATATGTACCTTATGACCTCTTTTTACATAACACAGAAGCTTTTGCATTTTTGCAGTTTCACCTTCATGCTGTAATGAAGATATGTACCTTATGACCTCTTTTTACATAACACAGAAGCTTTTGCATTCTTGCAGTTTCACCTTTATGCTGTAATGAAGATATGTACCTTATGACCTCTTTTTACATAACACAGAAGCTGTTGCATTTTTGCAGTTTCACCTTCATGCTGTAATGAAGATATGTACCTTATGACCTCTTTTTACATAACACAGAAGCTGTTGCATTTTTGCAGTTTCACCTTCATGCTGTAATGAAGATATGTACCTTATGACCTCTTTTTACATAACACAGAAGCTTTTGCATTTTTGCAGTTTCACCTTCATGCTGTAATGAAGATATGTACCTTATGACCTCTTTTTACATAACACAGAAGCTTTTGCATTCTTGCAGTTTCACCTTCATGCATAGCCTTTGATCCTATCTTCCTTTCTCAGAGTTCTGGGATCCACTGCTAGGTAATATGCCTATCAACAACAGAACCAACTTACCGGACCATTGGGCCTGTCTTAGACCGTGAGTTCTTCACAAATGCCAGACTCACCTGATAGGAAACATTCTAATAAGCACTGTTCTAGTGAGCATTGCCGCATGTTATGCTTAGAAATAGTAATCAACTCCCCACTGGCTCTGTACAAAATCACATTTATTCCATGTATGTCACCACTGCATAGTAGGCATATTATACTATAGAAGGACGAAGCTAAATAATGTCAATCAAAATTGTATTCTTATATGTTTGCAATGTTTACTTTAATATGTTGATGATTTCTTACGTGCTTGATGCTGCTTGCAACTATATCAAGGTGCCAAGCATGGACAGAGAATAGAATAGAATAGACAAAACGAGTAGAATGTCCTAACAGCATTTTAGGAGGGCACTTATGCATAACAGTGTTTATGTCAGTTCCTTCTTCTTAGACCATGATGGTTTGATGGAAGAGTGTTGATTGTGGCTGCTTTGGGCATTAATGGTTGCGTGGTGCATTCAGTTCTGGGTTCCGGTTATTCCAAGCATCTGGCACAGTTTGCCCTGAGTTCTGACTCCATACTGTTTCTCATACTGTTGTATCTTTGCTTTCTGCTGCTTTGCATCCGGTTATGTTCTGAAATAATGAACGAGCCGTACATTTCAGTTCTATTATAAAACAATACACGGGCAAGTTGTTGTGGGTACGTTTTGTAGTGGTAAATCAGTGCACATTGGTATTTGAGGACATGTTCCACTGCTATACCTACATGTCCGACTTTGTTTGGGCACTTGCCTTTGGAGTCATTAAAGTTGCTTCAGTGGTTTCTGTGGAAGGTGGAACTGCGGTCGCAGTAGTGCAAGCAAGTAACCATGAGTGCATGGACTAGATGGAACCCAATTCGTGGTCCACCAGTTATTGTGGATTTTAACCCCAATTATCCCTAGCCAGCTTAGTCAGTGGTGAAAGATCAAAAGACATGGATGGGCATGAATTGAGTTCCTACTTTGTGGTGGAGACACGTCATGGGTAGAATTTTGCTAAGCATGTGAAGTTGTAAGTCTGCAGTCTCTATAACATCAATAGTGACTTAATAAGGATATATAGCTGGGAGTTAAATAATACCTGCCCCCAGGTCTCTCACCTGCTTTATAGATGCCAGGTGATTAGCCAACAAAAAATCCAACATCTTTCCACACCTGCCAAGTAGCAACACTTCTTTAGGTTGATTAGACAAAGCAATGTTCCCCCGTCCATTCCTGTAGACGGTCTAAGTATTTTGGGATTTCTGGTGATTTCCAGTTCCCTTTTCTGGGTGGAACATAATTTGACCGTCTGCATTATTTGTTTTAAAGTACCCCTCGTCTTGTTTGATCATGTTGGAAAGAAGGCGTAGGCTATCTTTCAGATCGTGCGCGGGAGCGGCCTCTTGCATAGGGCATAATATAAGCTAGGAGTCTTCTGGCTATCGCCAGGCATTTCTTGGAGGATGTGGATGTGATGCTCATCACTCATGAGCGGTAGGGAATCGGACAAGAAGTGCTGTATATAAATAGGATGGTATTATTATTATTTAGTAGTAGTATAGTGATGGCAGTAGTCATATAATTCTTGTCATGTCAATGTCATCTTGGGAAAATATGCTCCTCTGGACAACGACATGGCCAATTGGTGGTGTCGGGCAATTTCTGGTCATGACATCCAACTTACATGTGCCATTGTTAACTTTTTGGACTCCATTTTCTTAAGTCATGAGGCAAAATCAATTACAAATTGATTAATGATCCCACTAACCAATAAAATTCCTGGGTACGTAAATGTAACCTTGGAGGTTGTATACGTCTGCAAGTACATCTAGTTACTTGATTGTAAGACGTCCCTTTGAAGAACAGTTTTGTCTTCTATGTAACAAAAGTTATGGTTGTCCAATTTTTCTCTTAGTTGTGATACCATGGCTGACGTTTCAATTAAAAAAAAAAAAAAAAAAAATATTATTATTATTATCATCTTAGTGGATAGCACTTTCTCCACCCTACACTGATGGGGCGTTTCTATTTGCTGGCATTTCATATTTATTCCATATAATCTGATGTTTCATTACATATGCCTGTAGTTCTCGCCTGAGTACGTTCATTCCTTACGACATCCTTGCATTGGCTGTTTTCTAAAGACAGTTTCTAAAGGAAAAGAATGGATGTATAGTATGATTACGGCAGCTCTGCAGCTAACAAAAGACTGGAAACCCACTGGGTAGCGGCTATCAAACACGGCAGAATCCTATGGCCGACAGATCTCAGCGGGGTGTGTAATTTAATCACTGTCCACTACTGCCACAAAAAGGCACAGCGAGTGAGACTACAAAGCAAGACCTGGATTTTGGGACAATGGGAAACATTTTCTGGGCTGGCCAGGAATCAGCCGATTGAGTGTGAACAGGAGAGGTGGATAAAGTGCTTTATTCTCCTGTGAATTTGATTTAGTCACTGCGGTCCAGTAGTTTGGCGCAGGGGTAGCAAAGCTTTTTATGAGCTATGAAAGGAAAGGAATAGTTCCCAAAACAAGAAAATACAGATATAAAGGAAAAGCAAAAAACATTCCACATAAGGGCATCGGATGATCTACCATCAAGCTCCAATTCGCTCAACACCATGAACGCTCAGTGTAGCAGATGACAACAGTACATCTAACAAGAAGATGACAAAGGAAGGTGAGCCAGTTGGTCACACTACATTGATAACCATTCTACAATACCTGTGAACGTGATCTGCACACATGGAAAATCTCTCAGTGGTCTCGGTGGCATGGTGTCTAGTGGCCGCCTTACAGATAGTGTTCCCTGATGTTTCAAGAAAGACAGAAAGCTGTGATCCATAGATGCCATTTGCTTGATAAAGGCAGATGGCAAAGATCCACGAATCACTCCAACACAAGCATACAGTTTGGAGATAGCACCAGGTACCCTGGATGGCGTGGGTAGCCGGATAAAGATGTACTCAACAAAGAACGGACAGCTAAAAACACCCACATAGGACAGGTTTCCATCTAAGCCACACAAAGCACTCAGTGACCTTCAGCGAGATACCTGGGTACAACCGTGTACATTCTAAAATGAGGTCAAGGGATGATGAACTTGCCCCACTCCGCCTCACACATGGAAAGGGAATTTGATTGTGGATTGAAGATACCCAGAGAAAAGCTGCTAAAATACAAAGAGGGTGCAGAGAGTGCGGTGACATATCAGCCAGAACAAACACAACTAAATAGTATTGTTAAGGACGTAGAACCTATATCCAGCATGGATGTTAACACTTTTCAAGGGAATTCCCTTAGATACCCCCAAGCAAAGGAAAAATCGGGCAAAGTCCCAGGCAGATGCAGATTTAATTAAATCATGAAAATTGATATCTTGAAAATGACCATGATATGATGGAGAAGCAACACCTACCAACACATCTGCACATACAACCTATAACAACCACCCAGAACGAAACAATACATATTCAAAGGACATCATTGTGGAATGTCCAATGCTGTACCTCACCCAAGTAAGGAATGTATGGTATGGGGTGAAACTTGTAAGGGACCAGATACAAGAATGAGCCTACATAGAGATGCCTTCTCAGATTTCAAAACGAGGAGTCAGGCAGTGGGCAGGATGGTTGAACACGACTGCACAATACCTGTGGACTGAACTGAGAAAAGAACCGAGCTGGAGTATGTAACTGGAGCCCGCTGGAACCTGCAGTACAAAGAGCACAGGAAGAGGAGACATACAGATCCTTTTGAGCGCATAGACAATAGATAATGGAATGAGTGAAAGCCAAAATGACAAAGAGCATGTAAGGCAAACCACCATGAAACATATGATCGTTTTTTTGGCAGTGTAACTTTGACCATCTTATTCTCGCAGAGCGATCTCCAAAGTTGCTCTTACACAGTGAGCCATCATCCTTAAGGGGAAAGAGAGCTGAGGTTGTCTGTGTGTGTTCATAAGGCGCTATCGAGCACCCACTCAAAAAGATAGGTAGCACATGGAAAAAGATGCAGCTCACTTCAGAACAAGGGTTGAAAATATCTCCTCGAGCAAGGGGAAACTGAAAGGGAATCTATGACAGAGTTCGAAGGAAAAGCTAGGATGGATCTCGGATCCAAGGACTGGAACAATGGAACCTCAGCCATGGGCTGGACATTCAGGACAAAAGAAGGCCCATGCCTTATTGACAGTAGAAGCTGATAGAAGTCTATTTTGGAGCAGGGTTATTCTTAACAGTCAAGGAAGGGGCGAATGCTGTCATAATACATGGACACTTGAGGCTGAGGACTCCAAATAGCAACAGAGAATGTTCTTACAATATCTACAAACTAGAAGCATGAACATGGTGCTGCATGGGAGTCTAGGGAGCAGACGGGCATCAGCACGACACAGGAAATTTGGAAACAAACACAGGGAGATTTTAAGCCAGGCTTCGAGCTGGAATCCGAATCTTGCGAGCCAGACTTCACACTGGAAACATGAAATTTGCACATTAGGCTCCACGCTGGAAAGGTGTGCAGCTGACTCTCCTAATAAGGAAACTAAGTAGAAGAAATAAACCAACAGAGTCAAGATCTAGTCTGGGAGGAATGCCAGTTGCTGGAACACACAGATGAAAAATCAGCTGGCTTATAAAGGCGTGCTTTTCACATGTGAAAATCCAGCAGTTAACTCTGCAGCGAGCAGGTTAAGGTTACACCCGGATCATGGTCTTCACATAGTTTGTGGGAAGGCAAGGATGCAAAGACTGAAACATATTATGGACTGGAGTTTGGTTTTGTAGCTTATCAGGCAAGCAGGAGAGAAGTATCAGGAGTTCTGTGCAGTGGAGGAGGATGAAGCACAGCTCTTGCGCATAAGGATGTTTCAAAATATCAAGCAAGCAAGGCCCACAATGCACCATTTTGGCTCTGCAAAACCCATAACTGGATTTAGGAATGGCGTCAATTTCAGCTTTTAGGCTAGACATTCGTAGATTGGTGTTAGGACACTTGTGCATTCAGTAGCATAGCACGGCAATGATTGGACCTCATAGACCTCTCAGGAGCATCGCCGGCTGGCAAGATGACAGGATCCGGACAGTGCTACAGAAGTGATCATCGTGGTGGCAATGGCCCTCATTACGATACCGGCGCTAAACCATGGCGCTATTAGCACCATGGGTGGTGCCGGTATCGTAACGTGTCCGCCATGGTGAAATGGGGAAATACCACCCCATTCCAAGGTTAGCGGGGTGGTATTTCCCCATTTCCCCATGGCCCTTCCCCATTCTCATTTTTGCCCCATAGGGCATAATGGGAATGGCGAAGGCGCTAAGTACGGTACCGCAAATTGCGGTACCATACTTACCGCGAAGGTCCCTTTGCAGGTCCCTACTTTAACGGCTGGTCTAGACCAGCCGTTAAGGTCGGGTCCTGCAAAGGGACCTTGTAATTAGGCGCTAATGGGTTAACAGCGCCGCAGCCTTTTACGGCGCCGTTAACCCATTAGCGCCAGAGTCGTAATGAGGCCCAATGTCTTCCCGAGACGTGAACTCGCAAAACACTGCTAGCCCCTCTGCCATGTTCCCATGTTATGAGGATCTTTATTTCCCATGAAAATAAAAGGATTGTGGGTTGATCAATGTTGTTTACTGATGGTATAAAAAAGATCCCAATTGGGAATAAAGATCCTGATACATAGAGCATTAAATGAAAGCTTTTCATGTCAGTGTTTGATTTTAAAGGATGATGATTCATACCAACAGATGATTAGATAATGCTTTCTCTTCAATAGAGGCTTTATTATGAAAGATGATGTTTCACTTAAAAGCGTATGTTATGGTTGGAGTCTGTCACTGGGTATTGGCCTTTTTGAGAGTAGTTTTAACTTCATTGTAACATAAGATACATTTTTAAATGCATAGATCATTCAAGTAGTCAGTTTAAGGTCTCCAACTCTAAATAATAAAAGTATATCTTAGCAAGAAAACAATCATCCATGTATCTCTGTCTACATCATTCTATGCTAAATAAAACTACACTGTGTATGTTCGACTCCTAAATTAAGAGTGAGTCATAGAATACCACAAGTATTTTCCAATTCTCTTTTAATCTGTGGTTCTAGATTTCATTGTTATGTGTGCCATAATTACCATTGTTCAAATCCCCACTTTCGATTCACCAATTGACTCAGAGGAAGACAATTAGTTACCTTTATGTATCTCCGTAGCAGGACTCACCAGGACTCTAAACTAAGGTACTGTCCGAGACACCCAATTGAGCCCCCTCATCTTTACCTAAGACTTGTGTCCACCTTATGCCTCAGTGCTCTGGCGCCACTCGAAGCTTTGCATAGCGCTTGATTCTAGCTCTATCCTCCATATTGTCCTGTTTTGTCCACTCTGCCACATCAGAAAATGATCATTACTACAACCTAGCAGATATGATTATTGTTCGCACGGTGGCTACCTGCGATGAGCTGTGTAATACATTTTGAAATTTTGGCCCACTTCAGCCTAGATGGTGAGTCAACTAGATCATCTTTTCCAGATTTGAATGAGTTAAAATGTTCACTTGGGCTAGCCAAACATACAACTGACTGCTTCATTACTGGTCCGTAGCCAACTACTCTCTTGCTAATTATATATCTATATGTTGCTACTACAGTCATGCATATCACTGTAATGCTATGATTGTGATATATGGCTGCTAGTCCCACCTCTAATAGAGCAACTTTATCTGGCCAACAGTAACTCTTACTATGGCCAGTTGCCTTAGCTCCTACCTGCCTATGGTTCCATGTAATAATGTCGCCACAAAAATATCGCCATGCAAAAATATTGCCGAAAAATTGCCGTTTTTTGTGGTGACATTTTGCCCCTGTCCCCATATATATGGTCACCCATATAATTTCGCCGCGACCTTTTCCCGGCGATATTATTTACGGCGACCATATATATGGGGATAATATTACCTGATACCCTGCCTATACAGTGTTTTCTGCCTAATCTATGATTGTCAAACTTAGAAAGACCCTGCTACCATATTGGCCCTACCTGCTTGTACAGTGTTTTCAGCCTAATCTGTGATTGTCAAATTTAGGTAGACCTGTTACTATACTGGCTCTTCCTTGCCTGCAGAATGTTTCTTAGCCTAATCTGCTAATGCATTTGACCCTGCCTTCATAGTTCATAGTATCTCTGTACGTGTCTATTCAGCCCGAGGACTAGTACTTTACCCAACCTGCACACGATAAGGACTTTGTAGCCTATAGCATAATTGCACGTGCCTAGACTA
The DNA here is from genome assembly GCF_040938575.1 of Ambystoma mexicanum. Classification (NCBI taxonomy): domain Eukaryota; kingdom Metazoa; phylum Chordata; class Amphibia; order Caudata; family Ambystomatidae; genus Ambystoma; species Ambystoma mexicanum. Next base: position 300,220,394 of record NC_090930.1, on the reverse strand, counting down.
CCTAACCCCCAGTACATTGTTTAAACCACACTTGTCTATGCTAGGCCAGGTCCTAGCCTAATTTGCACTAACTTACCTAGTTACCCTTCGCCCACGCCCATAATGAAAATCCACCAAATACTTACAGTACACTTAGCATTGTGCCTCCTTACTATCATGGCATCCGCACCCATCTTGCCCACCTAAAGATAGAAATATGCGACTAAGGGCTAGACTGTCCTATCTACATGAACCAACATCCTACCACACATTTAGGGTCTACACCAACCTAACTAACCCAATGAACAAACGGTCACAATACCTCAAGACCGCTCTTCTGCCCTTAGGCGTCTCACCCACCAAGCAGCTACTATCCGAAGTAACTACTTTAACCAAAAAGATGCCACCCCTTCCTACCATACCAAATAACACCCTTCAAATAACTGGGTCCCTTATTAATGCCAGATCTATGGTAGCCCATGCCACTGAGATTTCAGACACCCTAACTAATGAGAACCTAGACCTGCTGTTCATAACCAAAACCTGGCTCCATGAGGCTGCTGGCCCTGCTATTATGTTAGCAATACCAGACGGCTACCAACTACTAAGAGTTGACAGACGTAATACTAAAGGAGGTGGCTTAGCTATTATCCACAAAGCCAACTTGCCAATCAGACTAGTCACCACTACGCCATTCCAGTCTTGTGAACTCCTCCCTGGCAAACTCCAACTCACTTGCAACCGCACTCTTACTATCTATGTGATCTACAGACCACCTGGACCACTAGGAACTTTTGAGGATGACCTAATCAGCATCCTAACCAACAATACGAAAGATCATGTGCAAATCTTACTGTTAGGAGACCTTAACCTTGGATTCAACGGCTGCAATGACAAACATGCACATCTGTCGCCGCACTACTTCACGATTATGGATTAACGCAAAAAGTCACCACCCCTACACACTCCAAAGGTAGGACTTTAGATTGGGTCACTGACCTGAACTGCAACATTAGTATCACTAGTATAACTCCTCAAACATAGACAGACCACCATTTAATCGCTTTCTCTGCCTCACTTGATCTTACCCACCCTAAACCTATAATTATGGCCCTGCTACTCCCCACTAGAAGTAAAAAAGACATCACAGTAGAACAACTTCTCCCACACCTTCTCCCTACCCTTAACAACGTAGACAATATCACAGACCCCACTGTACTTGATATGATATGATATGGCATTTGTAACGCGCCTATACACAAGTGTTTCAAGGCGCGACGAGGCAGGGAGGGGGGAACAAGGGGAAGACAGACAATGATCCTACTAGGCCAGGTGGCATTCAGACCGCGCAAGTGCGGGGGTAGGGGGAAGGGAAAAGTGCAAGGGGAAGGGGAGGGGGGAAGTGCAGTACAAGTAAGTAGAATAAGTAAATAAATAGGGCCAGCTGGTGGCAAGTGCAAGGTAAGTGCAGACAAGTGCTGGGAAAGGGGGGGCTGTAGGGATACAGAGACAGTCCCTCAGTGCAGGGGTTGCCAGGGAGGCAGTGCAAGAGGAGAGTGGCTGGGACCAGGACCGAGGTCGGTGAGAGTGGCCCAGTTGCAGATTCGGTGCAGATTCAGTCGAGACTTTAGCAGGGGAGAGGGAGAGAATGTGGAAACCTATAACAGTACCATGACCAAGGCACTATATCAGGTCGCCCCCTCCAGAATCCGTAAAAGTAAGCAACTTTCCCATTGGAATAACTGGTTTACACCACAACTGAAAGACCTCAGAACCCAAAAAAGAAAATTGCAATCAATCTGGCGACACTCGCCCACTGAGGAGAACAAAATTAAGTTAGCCACCCACGCCAAACAAAAAGGAAATTATTAGCACAAAAAAGAACACTTACAATGACAGAATAGCTAAAGCTAAATCAGACATCAAAGAATTATTTTCTATCCTCCGTGAAATGGAATCACCCATACCGCAAACGGATAATGTTCCAAAAAATAAGCTTTGGTGTACTAATATACAAAATGCCCTTGCAGGAAAAATGTGCTCTCTTCAAACTAAAATTGCAATTAAAAAAGCTACCTTGCTATTGCCAGCAGAGTCTATTCCCAAGCCACAGCCTTCCCTAAACCAGCCCAATAACATTCCTCACCTCTTTAGCTTTAAACAAACTATACCAGAGACAGAAAAAATTATAAAAGATGCAGCGAGAGACCTAGCTCCCTTCATCTCTAAACTGTTTAATGCCTCCTTTAAGACTAACCTAGTGCCCAATAACTTCAAACAGTCTTGGGTCCTACCCTTGCTAAAAAACAAACTCTCGACCCCTCCATCCCGACTAACTACAGCCCCATCACCACCGTCCCATTCCTACTTAAAATCATCGATAGGGTAGCATACCTGCAAATACAGGACTATCTTGAAACCAACAACCTTCTCGGCTCATGACAATCTGGCTTCCGCCCCCTTCATGGCACTGAAACAGCCCTGATTGATCTTAAGACTCAAATTGACGAGCTGAAGGACAATGGTAAATCAGCTATGCTACTCCTCCTTCACCTTTCGGCAGCCTTTGACCTGGTAGATCATGCAGTCTTATGCAATCACCTCGGCTCCGCTGCCCATTTTTCAAGTGATGCCATAACCTGGGTACAATCCTTCCTTGCTAACCGGACAATGAGAGTCTTCTCCCCCTAGCAGCTGCAGATCCCATACAAGTCTCCTGCGGTGTCCCCCAGGGATCATGCATGTCTCCCACTATGTACAACATCTTTACCAAACCTTTGTTTGACAAGTTGGATAGACTGGGTGTCATCTACACCAACTACGCAGATGACACTCAGATCCTCATCCCCCTTTTGGGTAACTTCTTGGAAGACTCAGCTTTGGTAAACAAGATATATCTCCTCACTCAGGCATGGATGGCATCCCATGGCCTCTACCTGAATGACGACAAAACGGAGATTCTTATCCTCGGTACAGAGACATCGATCAGAAAACTCGACCAGAACTATGCTTCATTCAACATTGACAATAATGTCATTAAAGTGATGCCTGCAGTCAAAACCCTTGGGGTCTACTTGGACTCAGCACTCACATTTATGAAACAAATTAACTCCCTGGCTTCCTCGACAGCCTATACTTGTAAATTGATCTGAGCATGTAGACCATTCCTAACGGAGGCTAGCTGTATTACACTAGCTAATGCACTTATCATATCCAGATTGTACTACTGTAATGGCCTGTATGCGGGGGCTAACAAGTATATCCTTAACAAACTCCAAACACTCGAAAATAACACTCTTAGAGTAGCCTTAAACATTCCTAACAGAGCCCATGTCTCCACCTCCAGAAGGAATATCCACTGGCTAAAAATTAAAGACAGGATCACCCTCGAAACTCTCTCGCTCACATCCAAATGCCTCAACAATATAGATTCCCCCCTATCTAGCCAATAGAATCAACAAGAGAATTTAAAACCGCCCAACAAGAATGGCCAACGCCCATACATTGATGGTGCCTAGATACAAAAAGAGCACAGCTGGTGGCGCTAGCTTTCCAGTCATAGCCGCCCAAACTTGGAACAAACTCCCTTTAGAACTTAGAAAGGACCAACCTTACCTAGGCTTTAGGCCGAGGGTTCCCTCATGGATACGATCGAATGACATCTAAACTGATTACCCTCTCGTACTTGAACCACTCGCCCTGAGTGACACTCTCTGACTATGCCCACCACTAATCTGACCACGACCACCACTGCTAGTATCTAGGTTTCTCACTGTACCTTACTGAGACTACAAACTGTGGTTGATCGCTACTTAGCTCTCTATGCCGCTGACATCCGGTAATAACTGGATAATTACATTTAGACTGTAACATTGCTGAATTGTCTTACTGTCTATTTCTGTGTACCACTGCAACTAAGTTCTCAAGTATCCTTGTAATGTTGGCGCCCGGCTACCTGCGGGTTTGGTTTTGCGCTATATCAAATAAACAAACAAACAAAAACAAACAAACAAACAAGGCGATGGATGGAATTTCAAAAATGAAAATACATTGAATCATCATTGACTGTCGTCATTTGTACAGTGCTCACTGTGGACAGAACTGATTTTTGGATCAAACCATTGCTTGGAAATGTAAGCAATTTAAGAGGAGAGGTTTTACTAACTCTGATAGGTTGCTCTTCAAACAAGCTTTCAATTTGGTTCCCCTATAAACCGGAGCATGTAAGGAGTGCTGGGTAATGCCTGAACTGTTGCTTAATGGAAACAGCTCAATGAGAAGCCTGCAGGATTGTGTGCAACTCTCTCAGAAGGGTACAGAAAGGTTTTGTTGAGCTTGGCAACGTCAATATCAAAGGCAAAAGCAGATGCCTATCTTTGATCTCTTCCAATCACAGTAGAGACATCCAACATGTACTTCCTTACTGTATCCCATCATATGTGTAATTCATTTACAGATTGCAATCTTTGGTGACACACATTTAAAAAAAGAATGTCTTAAGAATTTTATGATTTTCTGGGGTGTTGCCTGGAATCACTTATGAAAAAAATTGTATACCTCAGTTTTATTTTAACCACATGCATGTTCTGTTTGTCTTGTTTGTTATGAAAACCATTTTGGACATGGATAAGGGTGGATGGATGGGGTGGGAGTAGTGCTGTAGTAATGGGTGGGAGTTCAGTGAAACTGAATACGTGACATGTTTCTATTTTGAATGCTTGCTACAGTGCGCGATTGCTCCACTGTATTCCCTCTGCATAACATTCTATTCACTTGGTGTGCAGAAGTAGACATGTGGATACATTTTGTATAAACCATGCTACCAAGGAAACTCTTGATGTTAGTTTTGTGCTAGGGATCTTTAATAATATGGTTACGTGTGCCTAATAGTACAAAGTTGTATTTTCTATTAATGTGACATGTATTATTATAATTGTTATATTATTAGTAGTAGTATCCTTACAATGTGCATGTATTGGTTTCTGTAGCATGATCCTAGGTTTCAAGCAATGGATTTCGGTACAGGGGTAATAGTGATGAAATAGCAACTTATTTAAGGGCATAACTCTGCTGAGAAATGAATTCACTCCCGATTCTAAACGATGTTCATACTATTTACTATCACTGTTATTTGTATTATTATTAGCAGTAATAGAAGCAGAATAAGTAGTAGAATGGCCCTAATATCAATATTAGTTGACAGCTCAAGACCTGAATCCTTTGCATCAGTGTTGTGCTCCTGATTATTGTTACATTGTCTGTGTAATGTGCTGTTTTTGTCATATAGATACTGTATGATCATATGTTATTTTTGCTATATTGATTCTTAGAACTGATGTACAAGCAACATTATGTTAGATAATTGTTTTAGAGCTATAGCAGTATTACAAGGACTTTTACTGCTGGCCTCTTGCAAAACATCACTCTAGTCAAGGGTTTTAATCTGCAGTTAAGTAGTCGATGAACCCGTTTTTCAGACATGTGTGTGACAGCAGATGGTGCTCTAGCTCACACTGGCAGATAAGTGCCTTAAATCGGGACACCCATTATCCAAATGATACATAACTGCACCTTCTGAAGCCCTGGTGGCAGATTCATAAATAACAAATAACCTGCATCTGGCATCATATAGTGGACTTTGGGAAGCTACAGTTTGACCAACTCTATCCCATTTGATATATTCAACTGGCTTTTCAGTGACCCCTGTAAGTATCAGAGCTTTGAGTGTCAAGGCCTAGGGCTGGGTTCCTAAGCAACAGTATATTAGGACCATCCCTAAAGGCTTGCTTTGTTCTTTGCTGAAAGGGCTTGCCACCTTTCCAGGAGACCAGACCCTGCCTCATAGGGCTGGATGGGAACCCCTGCTTGAAAGAAAGCCATGGCACTACAATGGGGATATCAAACCAGGAGGATAATACTGAAATCTCTTTGATGTAGGGTAGACAGGAGAGGGAGAGATGTGTGCGGCTGAGGAGCAAGAGGTGTCTCCAGGAGAGGGGTTCACCCATTTTGGAATTCTGTTGGCCACCCACATTTCCTGTGCCCCCTACGAACTTCCTGCACAGAAAGCACTCTGGGACAGACATAAGCAGGCAAAGACTCTTGTCACAGCAGCAGCCAGTATTGGATCCTTACAGAAGGATTGAAATGAACCAATCTGCTGTGGTCAAATTACTATAAAAAGGGTAAGCCCTACCCCCCTCTTAATTTAATCAGCATTTGGAATATCCAAAAAAAGGGGTTCTCCTGTAAACATGCAGGTACAGTCTTCCCAAAGTCCTGCCATGTTGGTGAAGATGAAGTCTAACAAGGAGGGAGCAAGACTCTCCCTTCACCCACTTTAGATGACCCCTTGAAGTGACCTGCTGTTTGGACAGGGCCTGCCTGCTGCCTGAACACTAGTAACCATGACACTGCCTAATGGATGTGGCCACTCCTGTAAATGCTCTCTGGCAACCTTCCTGGCTGGGAAGGGAATAAGCACAATGTACCTTATCCTTTGATACCTTTGGTCCCACAGCAGCCCGGGATCAAAGATACAGCATCAGGCTTTGTTTCTTGCTTCAAACTGCTTTTCAAGCTAACTTGGGTGCTTAAGCGTTATTAGAAACGGTTGCTGCCTTTGAACTTCTCCACTTTTCCACCTGCATCAATCCATTTTCAAGCTGATTTGCCACTGTGGGGGCACTGACTCAGACCACTGGGAGCAACTTGTCCCATCTCGAAGCCAACTCACCCGCTAGGAGCATCTGACTCGACCCGTCTCAATACCAACTCAACCCGCTAGTAGCATCCAACTGGACCTCGAACCATTGGAAGTATTCGACTCAAACCTTCATGATAACGCAACCCATTGGGAAGCACTTGACTTGAACTTCATCAATGTTGACACGACTCACTGGAAGCACTCAATTGACTCAATCTACTAGAAAGTGATAAGAAGCCAAGTTCTGATGAGCCTCCAGAAAAAGATTAAAAGGTATTTATAGTGGATCTGACCCTCTGGCTAGGTTTAAGGACTCTAGAGACATTTAAACCCTGCCCTTTACCTTTTTAGGATATATCCATAGAGTGTGAACCAGATATAGCTGTGCCTTCCCAAGGGGCACTATATCAAGTGAGATATAGTTTCATTTTATTTAGCAAACTACCACCGGGCCTTGGTGAGTTATAGTTACATAACATGTTTAGAATGGGTGGCCCCTTTTAAGGGCTGCCTATTGCTGGAATTAATTGATTGCAGCTGCGGTTTGTCTGGAATGTACATGTGATTCAGCACTGCTGCCTGTCTACCCCTGTCTTCATACCCAGAGTGTTCCTTTCATCCAAACGTCTGCATATTCTGTGTCTTCTTTTACAAGAGTGGGTGTGTAGTGTTTTTGTTAGTGTGTTTGTATTTTTAGTTTAATTAAAGTCTCATATTTTTTTATAGAACCTTGATTGGACATTTCCTTTATTTTAGTACTCCCGTACTATTGTTGTTCTTCTTTGATAGCTCACATTCCTCCTGTAGAGTATAGCCTGCCCCTAGTCCATGTTACCATAAAGGCAAAGGAGTTATATCTTTGGGATTTGCCTGTTTGTCTTCATGACTCCAATCACTGCTGGTTTAGTAGCAATGTGGGTTTAGAAAGCACTACCTATTCCTGCAATCCTGCAGAGCAGAAGTAATTTCATAGTACCCTCCTTTTGAGGAAACTCTATACCAGTGGTCTTCAAACTTTTTTGGCTCGGGCCCCCCCTGAGCCAAGTTTGGGCAGGATGGGCCCCCCTAAAAGTGCTGGATGGACAGTATGTAGAAATCGCTATGAACTTTTGTGTGCCGTCACCGCACCCTACTCCCAGTACAGACCCTGAGCTCTCCCCCACCTTAATCTCACCACTTTCCCAGTGCTGCTGCGCATCCTGCTCCCACCACAGCCCCATAACACAAACATACACACATCCATACCTATTTAAATAAAAAATAAATCGCCATAAACTTACCTTCTGCAGGGGCCTGCGCATGGTTGCTAAAATGCCCCGCTCCAGGTTGCTCTGCCCGTATATGCGAGGAGGCGCAGGAGCACCCCCTCGCACATACATACATGCATTGCCCCAGCCAGCATTTCCAATGAGCTATGCAAGGCTGGCGAAGCAAAACACCCCCAACGTTGCATGGCTCAGTGATCATGTGCGGCTGGGGAAATGAACTGTCAAAGGCAAACAGTGTTTCCCTTTGACAGTTCAGCCAGCCCAGGAGCACTCCCTCAGCTGGATGAAGCAGCTGAGGGAGTGCTCAGTGTTTCACTGGGCTGGCTCCTCGGCTCCTTCATAATGGGTGAGGTGGCCAGTGGGTGGACGCCCCCTCACCCATTATGGATGAGTCGGCAGGCTTGGACTGGTCTATAGGGCAATAGAGCGATGACTGTAGCAAAAATGCAAAATGCTAGTGTAGGCCAATCAAAATGGGCCACTTTTTTGTGCAATGTGGGCCAGTTTGAGGAGTTGCTTCACTACGCAGCTAGTAGTTTTGACCATTGTTGCTGAATAAATATTCTTTAAATATCACCATTTGTTTACATTTGAATAAAAAACAACCCCTTGGGTACTATTCAAACAGTCTGTGACTAAAGGACTGAATATCCATTTGAATATCCATTTGCAACTGCTGGCCATGTTTTCATTGGTGCCTAAGACCGTTTTATGGCCCAGTCTGACCATGTGAGCTGCCCCCTCCCATTTCCTCCAATCTAAAAAAAAAAATATATATCTTGACAAACCCCAATGTCAACTCTCCTAGGTCCTTCTTCCCCAGCCTGCTCACTTTTTCTCTCACAACCCTCTGGAGTGCCTCTCTCTCTCTCTCTCTTGCTCGCTCTCTCTCTCTCTCTCTCTCTCTCAGTCTCGTGCAAGCAATATATCTGTGCATCACCCCATGCCTTTGACCAAAACGGCTGGCCAAGTTTTTTTCGCCTCCTTGCAGGGAGATATCAGTGGTGGGGAGACCTATACACATGTAGCCAGAAGCAGAGAGCAAGGAGCCCAAACTCCTACGCGGCACCGTTGCAAACCATGCAATGCCCACCAACTGCTATGCACCTGAAGTGTGAACAGAGGACTTACCTCTAATCAACCTCCATTGCCAAGCAGCAGCGGCACCACACAGAGCAAAAGGCTGGGCTTCAGGGGCCATCTAATGCTTTTCATGTCTGTAACCCTCCCTGGGCAAGGAAGACCGAGCCGGATTGGCCAGAGACAGAGAACCAATCCAGAGAGGAGGAGGAACAGGAAGCTGTGGGGTGTTTGGGTGAGGTCAGAGGAGGTGGTCGTAAAGGAGAAGAGACCAGGATGAGGAAGGTGGTGGGAAGGCATGTGGAGACATTATTTCAGCAGTTGAGGCATTGGATAGTGAGTGCAAGTGGTGCAATGGTCTACTGGGTCTCTCGATCCCCGCCTCCTGGGACATTGTGTCTCTCCTCAGCCCCCTGGATCTCTTCTGCTTATACCCTCTTACCCCAACTTCCTTGGACTCTTTCCCCCCAGCCATTGTCATATTTGTCCCCCAGCTTCATGAGTCTCTTTCTCTCTCACCAGCCTCACCACTTTCTCTTTCCTCATCCTCCTCTGTCTCACCCTTCCCAACCTTTTGCATTCATCTGTGCAGCTTCCGGAGTCTATTTCTCCCCAACGTCCTGGGTATTCTTCCCTCCCCACATCCTGTGTCATTCTGTGCCCAGCACCCTGGGTTTCATTCTCACAGCCCCACTTACCCTATCCCCTGGGTCATTGCATCCCCAATCTCTAGGTCTCTCCTCTAACCTCCTATTTCCTACACCAACACTTTCTGCACTCTTAGCCATCTGTCTCCAAATGTGTACCTGATCTGGCCATCTGCAGCCTTATACCGCTGGCCTTTCCTTTTATGGGGCATGTACCCCCGCTTCCAGCCTCTCTATGGCTTAAGGGAACTCTGGTGTGTCTCCCTAGGCAGCTGGTATGGAGAATGGTTGATGGCCCAAACCCCTGGGGATGTAATGCAGTTTTAATGAGGGATTTGATGTTGGTTAGTTCATCCCTATGGGTTGCCCACATTCTGCATGCCACACCTTGATTGTGCTCCCTGGGCAGACTCTCTTATCCTAACATCCCTTAGTTATATATGTGTGGACACCTTGCTACTTAGGTTTTGGATCTGATTTTTACACCCATGTGTGGAGAGCCCAGCGTGTAGGTGCTGCCGGATCAACGATTGATCGTTCAGGGAAGGACTCTAGTAATGTTGACCATGCATGTTGCGGACTAGCCGGTGGGGTGCCACATCTCATTTTAATTAAACCATGCGAAAGTGGTGACAGGGCTGAACATTACTGCACTACTGGTTGCACCAGGAAGGAGCGGTGCTGATGGTACCTTTTGTATAATAGTTGATGGGAAGGAATAGATCTAACCAGTGGGCTCCTATTTGTCTTTGTTTCGGTGTGTTATGGCGATGAAAGTGCCTGATCAATCATGTAGTACCAGTGCCACGGCACCATGTTTAGCCACAGTATGCTGATGCTGCCTATACTTCACTGGCACCTTGGCAAGCCCTGTGCCCCTGCCAGGCCAGATTTCCATCTGCAATGTATCTGAAGCAGATTCTTGCTAATACAGTCCTTTCGTTGATTTACTGATGACCATACCATACGCCTGGAGACTAGGAAGGATTAGAAATTATGTCAGTAGGATTGCATATAGGTAAAATGTCAATGCCTTAAAATGGGGTTTGTCTTAATAATCAGAGAGTGATGATTATAAGGGGTTAATACAAGCTTGTCAGAGGCACCTCACCCTGGATGCACAACTCTATACAGTGTGGGACATTGGAAGGCAGGTCCTGTTAGACACGCTTTTCAGATTGACACAGTTTTTATGGGGAACATACCTTTTTAATGTCTTTAGTCTGTAGACATGCCTGGTCTGCTGCATTTAATTGTTCAGGTTGCATCTGAAACTGCAGACGACACAAGTACTTTAAAAAAACACAGGTTGATAGGTCAAGTTCTTACCATGCTGCCTCTGTAAAAATCAGTATATAGCGAACTTGATTGTATCTTAGTATCTCCTAGAGTTGGCTAAAATCCATTTTTCTTTTTCTATTCCAGTTCTCTGTGTTTCACAAACGAGCTGATGGATGAAGATGAGAGGGACAAGGCAAAGAGGTATGCTTTTAAGATTTAAGATCATCTTTGGGGATATACACACATCTTAAACATTTTCCTATAAGGCAAAGTTGCTAAATGTGCAGTCAAAAAACAAATAAATAAAACACACAGTTGAACATAGTGTCATGTTTACAGAACTGCGTTAAGGACACTGGGCCTCATTCCGAGTACGGCGCTAACCAATGGCGCTATTAACGCCTTGGTTGACGCCGTACCCGGACCGGCAGCGCCTTGGTGGATGGCGGAATTACCGCCCCATTCCAAGGTTGGCGGGGCGGTAATTCCCCAATCCCCATTTACCCTTCCCCATTCCCATTCTTGCCCCATAGGGCATAATGGAAGTGGGGAAGGCGTTAATTACGCCACCGTAAATTACGGTGGCGTAATTAACATCAAGGTCCCTTAGCGCAATGGTTTTTAACACCTGCTAAAAGCAGGTGTTAAAACCTCCATGGCGCAAAGGGAACTCGGAGTATGGCGGTAAGGGATTACCGCCACCGCTCTCGTTAGCGGTGGCCGCTATCCCTTACCGCCATACTCGGAATGAGGCCCACTGACACAATATGAAATACTGAGCTTATGTGCGTTCTTTACAAGTAAGGCTGAAGAAACACAGCATAGAAAATTAAATGGAACCAAAGACAAAGACTACAGGAAGGGTTATAAGAAACAATGTGGAAAAGGAGAAGGTCTTATCCAAAGAAGAGAATTCATGATGAGATAAAATCTAAGAGAGGAGATTGCATGGAGAAGAATAAGGCTAGGGTACAGACAAGCGTTAGTGTAAATGCATCAGAGAAACATAGAGCAAACAAGCGAGAGGAGAGTCATGCAAAAATGTGAAAGATGAGAATAAATCATAACATGACACGAGAAAACAATGGTTGGCAGCAGTGTGAGAGGATGGAAAGAGTGAGGAAGCGATAGAGAGGGAACACAAGAGGAGAGATGGAGAAATGGTGAGGAGTAAAGAATGGATAGGAGAGAGAGCGAGTGGGAAAAAGAAAAAGTAGAGAGAGAATTGAAGAAGTGAGATATAGAGACAATGAAAAAGAGAACCAATATGAAAGGTGAAACAAAGAGGGATGGCAGATGAATACTAAAACCATAATATAAACATAGCTGTTGTTATGTCCAAGACCTTAAGTGTCACCCCGAGAAGGCTTCCAAACCGTCCTTTTTCATTCCTTCTCAATAAAATATATGAAAATCTCATGACAATCCATATAGTTACTGGATTTAACACAATGGGCCTCATTACGAATGACACAGTCCAGAAATAAAGGTACCGGTAACAATGTTACCGACACCTTTTCTGTATCGGGTCACTATGAGTCTGCTGGTAGCGGCACTGAACAACCGGCAGACCTGACCTGCCGGTAGTTCTGGCCCCCAGAAGCAGCAAATTCACTGAAGCACTTGCACCGTTAACAACATTGCTGGTGCTTCAGTGTTCCCAAGTTCTATGCGACCCCATGGGAATGGGAACTTACTCTCCCGCGGCCGAGTGTGATGTCCCGGTAACACCAGGATGTCAGGCGGCGGAAACAGTAATGTAAAATTACTGGCAACCTCGTACTGAGCCCCATCTCTCGCACCTCCTCTACTTGCCTCATGAATGTGCTTTATCCACAAAAATTGACACCCTGTAGCTTAAGCAGTCTGAGTTTGGTGAAGTATTGATGTTCCCCACCTGTCAAGGCCATTGCCACCTTCCACAGAGGGTCCATAATGCATACTTTAGCCTTATAGACTGAGGGAGGGGTCATTATTGCTTGGGATAATGACCCTTCCTCAACTTGGTATCCATTCAGTATATCGAAAAGAAAACATTGGTGGGGAAACAATATAGCCATCCCTTCCTCCACATATTCTATGACTACAGTATGTTTATATAATTGTACCAGCCCTAGAATATGTTGATAATGCTAATAACTAGGAGAAAAATAACATTATGGGTCCCAGCCCTGTTTGTTCTGGGGATGTAATGACTCAGAACCCCCCAATTTATGTTCTTCAGCTTAGCTTATATTTCTGATTGTATTCTAAATATATTGGTCACCAATGGGTAGATACAACATCATTCAAAGATTTAAACCAGTTGGATGTGACGGCGCCCCTGATCACCCACCCTTTAAGTGTTGTATTTCTGGATGAGAAATTAGAAAACCCTGGTGTTAGTATAGCTGTAAATGCTCCCTGGTTTTGTTGGTAACAAGATTACCAGCTACCTTCTTTCTCTTGTTTATTAGGGCAAATATTTTTGTGTCTTCGAAAGTCCCTCAGTGCTTCTGAAGTCTTGAGTGAGCCAGGAATTATGGGGAGGAGGAAGCACACCCCTAAACCCACACAATGTATGGATTTTCTCATGAGAGCTATTTCAGCAATGGTTGTTGAGATTAGCATTCATGATTAATTATTTTCCGAATGTACATGATGATGATTTTTCATATCTCAAAGATGGGCTCTTAAGTATTGTTGTGCTGCCTTGGTTTCTTCGTGTGACGAGTTGGAGCACTGTATGAAGCTGCCCGCTAAATCCGGCCTATGTATCAATACTTCATGGCCTTTGGGTGAGAGAAGATGGCCACGTCATTTCCACGCAATGCTCTAGTTTGGCTAAAATCAATGTAGGAGCACATCTGCAAAATGCAATTGTGTGAATCAGTTTTTAAAACTTTAAATTGATGTTGACTATTTATGTGCTATTTTCATGACCTGAACTCTCTTTTCACTTAATGATCCTTGCAGTAATATTGGATACGGTTCTTTTTAACCCACTCTTATAAGAGAAAAGATCCAATCAAGACCCTGTGATGGTGTTTGACCAGTATTCATACTTTCTATCTTCCGTTGTGAAAAGGGAAGTATTCCAAAGGCCTTTCCAGCCACCTCTCTATGTATGTAGAGTTGATCTAAAGCTTACTGCTGAAAGGAAGGCATAGTATCACATATAGACAGAAACAAGTGATCACAGTTCAAGGGTGTTTATTAAACTGTATAGGTAAGTTGGAGGAACGCCTAATCTAAACCTAAATCTAAGATGGGAACAAGGCGCGACCATCAAATAATAATATGGCAGTCCTAGTGGCGTTGTAGCAAATAAAAGGGCCTATGCTAAGAAAACCCTATTGCCAATCCTTATGCTATATACAAAAAGAGTATGGGATAGGGTTTCACAAGAAAGAAAGAAGTGTTCACAAATGATAAGTCAGGATGTGTTAGCCGGGGTTCTCCCTTCCCCATGTTTTAAGCAATGGAAAAGGTGGGTCTCCTGAGCACAGCACACTGTTGAGCTTTCCCAGCACGAGACGACAGTTCCGCCCCACGTATCAGGACCTTCGGAGGTTAAGTCTCGTTTCTACTGAAAGTCTCTTGTCCCCCAAGGAGCTGATGGGTTTCAAAAATAACAAACAAAAGTAGTTCCGTTCCAAATGTATGTTGGGTGGTGACTTCACCCCTGAGTCCCCCTCTTCTGGTCGCAAACCCCTCAAACAGTTCTTATCAATATCAGGAACTTCAGAGATTGTCTCTCCTGCTTCCAGGGATCTGATAGGTTCGAACAACCAACAAAAGGTTCTGTCGGATTGCACTTGGGGTGGCGATTCTTCACCCTTGGGTCTCCCTCTTCTGGGCTTAGAACCTCTCAAATATTATTCTCCCTCCGTCGGGTTCAGTCTGGCTTGTATTCTAAAGATGTCTTATTCTTGCCTTCATGTGTCGATGGGGTGATGGGTTTCCACCCCCTGAACCCCCTCTGCCGGGCTCAGATCCTTCTCGAATATTGGCCTCCCTCCGTCGGGTTCACTCTGGCTCCCTTTCGCACGCTTTCTGCTTTTCACCCCTGGATCTCCCTCTTTTGGGCTCAGACCCTTCTCAAATCTCAGCCTACCGCTGTCGGTTCACTACGGCCTTTCAGAACAATTTCAACTGTGACACTCAGAAGTCTTAATGTCTTTTCAAACAGTTCACTATGGACACCCATCTGCCGGGTTCACTTTCGTCAACTCACTGTTCATTGGGACTACAAATTTCACCTGGTTCTATTAGCATCCCTCCGTCTGATTCACTATTGCCAATTCTTTCCTTTTACACAATTCTTTCCTTGAATTCACTATGCGAGATTCACCTCCCTTAGTTTTCCACTTACGTGCAAGTCAAAGACTTTCGACTGTACAGGGGGTTTTGCTAGACCCCTGGATGACCAATTTGGCCTTTTCCTTGCGGCTCTCCTTGTGCCTCCTTGAGGCAATCCTATGTCCTTCTGGTATCGGTAGTTCAATAAACACAGGATTAACCAGAATCTCTTGAATGAGCACCCACTTGGTGCCGGGCCCCCTCTGCAGCTGGCTTTCCCTCTATGTTCACAGTTCTTTGTAGTTTTCATACTTTGCCACTTTCATTCAACAAAGTTTGGTTTTTTATTGGCTCTCCCCTCAACTCACCAACTGATATTAACTGCTTGGCTTTACTTTGTATCTGGAGTCAAGAACGGTACCATGGTAGCAGGTGTCTCCCTCTGTCCTGCTTATCAGCGTAGGCATGCTCCGTGTACTGTTGACATCTGCTGCAACACACTCTGGCTATTGTTTGCGTTCTTATGTTTCCTTCTGCAGAGGCTTTGCGGGCCTGGGTAAGAAAGGGCAAGGTCGCTTCTCTCCTTGTTGCCCCTTTGGTTATCACCCCTTTTTTCCTCCTCTTCAACTGCCATGCTCGGATAGCTCTCTCGTTGTGCAGTCTGCCTTGCTCGTCCTGTGGTCTCGTGCTCCACCTTTTATCCCTGTGGGCAAGGGAAAGGGCCATCAGGTGTCTGTGATTCTGGTCAATTGCCTGACTCTGCCTGACCCTTATATTAGGACATGTCAGGTAAACAGCTCTGGTGTTAGGCCGTTGTCTTTCGTGATGTGCAAAAGTGTTTGTGTGGAAAAGGGGGGGCAGTGTGTCTGAATGCCCTACGTGGTAGGATGGGGAAAAGGTGTTGAAAGAAGGGTGACACCGCGTCTCACCCCTCAGTGTCCCACTTCCACTCCCCGAGGGCCCCCCATTCAGGTGATCCTCCCTCACTGGTCCACCCCCAGGAACTGGATCCAATAGCGATGGCCGTGTCCTGGCCACCTGGATGACAGATCCCCAGGGACTAGCTAGGGAGACACCTTCAGGTTTTTCACACAGCCAAGCTGGCTTTATCACCCCAACTGTATCACATTGATCAATCTGAAGATGTTACTGCTTTCTGCATCCCTGCAGCCACCTGTGCATTTGCCACATCAGTGGAAAGTTCTCAATAACTATATCAATGCTACAATATCCCTTAGTTGCTCTGAGTCCACAACCAATCCTGATTATCCCCACACTGAAGTGACAACAACATTTGTCAATTTCAATATTCAGATTCCTGGAGGTCCCCTCTTAGATAACCAGCAAATGGGTGCACTACAGCCACTTTTTAGGAAGCAGGTTGGACCCTGATACAAGTAATCCCGTAAAGGTTTCGCCCAGTTTAAACTCATTCATGGTACCCACTACACAGTCTATGCCACAGCAGACAAAATAAATCCTCACCATAGCAGCATTTCATGACAGGGCAACTGTGGGGCAAACAGGGATACAAAGCTGCCCATGACAAGTATCAGATCACCACCAGAAAGGTCTGAAACTCAGATGACGGGGCAGTGTGCAATTGGTGCCATCTTCTTCAACTCACAGTAAGAACAGAACCACTTCCTTTTAGTGAAAGCATGTTTTAAAGATTGCTCCATTGCAGGGGAATACAGGAAAGAAATGAAAATGGTAGTTGGTTTGCTAGGATATATACTAATTGACCTTTTCACAATTGACCTCGGGAGAATTGACCTCGGGAGAATTGATCTAATTTAAAAGGTCAATTGGGATATATATGCAGGGGAAACCCCCCACAAGCCCCACCCAATCAAAAAACAAACTGCAACCCCCTGCCCAATACCCTTATATTATTTATAACCCAATACATATATAAAATAACTAAAATAATATGAAGGTCAATTGTGCAGAAGGTCAATTAGGACCACTATAATTAGGTCAATTAGGACAAAAGGTCAATTGTAAAAGGTCAATTTGGGTAATATCGGTTTGCTAAGAAAAAACTACAACCGTCCTAAACAATACTTTGGTCAGCCCAAATGCAACCTACTTCTATGGGTAGACCTCAGATGACACCATTAAATCTAGCAACAACCCTTAACAGGTGAGCAGCTGGGTGGATCACATCAACCCATGCCAGGCCATGGGAGGCTCGGGGGTAGAGGGGCACCTCACATATGAGTGGATGTTGCTCACCAGCGGGTCTTCATACAAGTGCTGCACATCGGCCTCTTCATGTTATTGCCTTCCCAACTCATCCCTTTTAACCCTGAAGTACAGTGAATGGCCAGCTTCTTGAATACAATAGCAGCAATAGGTCTAAAAAGCTATAGCTTCGGTTTCAAAGTTCTGGATCCGATCTTAACAGCAGCCTCCGAAGCGTCTAACCTAACAATAAAGCGTCCGAGCTTTGCCACCAGCGCTGGCAGTATACTGCTGCAACTGATCCACCAAGACCTCATTCCCATGAAGAATCAGCATCCGGACGAGGAGTATGCAAACATGTTCTGCTGATAGTTACCAGGAATAATAGTTTGTCATTCATTTCTGATTAAGTACCTACATGATGTCATTCCAACTTTACAGTGACAGAAATATCTGTTCCCCAGTGAACCTGTGTGTCAAGTGTCTCCCAGACACGTGTTAGGAGGAGGCCCTTCTAGGACGCCACAAGCAAGGAGGCACCAGGGTGCACTATTGTGCCCCTAAAAACGTCAAAGCTTGCTCCTCTGTAAGTGGGGTAGATCTTTAATGGCACTATGAGTCGGCAATAAATTCTCGCACTGGTATGATATGATATGTTATTTATAACGCGCATAATACCCAGAGGCTTCTAAGCGCGGACCCGGGGGATCGAACCAGTGTTGCTCTGCATCCTCTTGCTTCCATGGCGAGCACGTTGCCCCAAGCTATCCTCCCGAGATAGATACTGAGTGTAACCTTGAGAAACCGATCATCGGGAAGGTGGTTTGGGCCTACGCCATCATTCTCTTTCCATTGGGCCGGCGGAGCTTTGACATGACACGACTGGAGAAGAAGGAGAGTGGCAGTAAACTTGTTGGCCAAGTCGGGTGTGGTGCTGTTCTTCGTTTTCCAAGAAATAAATACTTGTTTAAAAGCACATTAGAAGCGGTGCTATGAGAAAGAAGGCGTTCGTACTTCCCAAGCTCACCAGTTCACTACACTGGCATATGACGATCACTGTAACTACTATTGTACCTGGCAGACAAACCTACCTACTGTTCATCATTATTCAGTACTTGATTTACTTTTGCATCCTTTTTTCTGCTGTTCTCATTTTGTATTATATAACCTTGTGTAACCCCTACCTGTCTAACCTGTAACTAAGCTTTTAAGTATTCTTGTACTTTGTTGCGCCCAGCTACATTCGGGTTCGGTGTGCCCTATAAATAAATAAACAAACAAACTAGCCCTGCCTTGGGGAGAAGGGTGGATTATTGCTCCATTTCAGGATATCCTTTCCAAACCATTACTCACAGATCAACTTGGAAGTCTGGAATTCTGGCAGCATCACTCTATTTATATCTAGTTTTTACATGCGCGCCGCCATTATAGGCAATGCTAAACGTGGACTGGCTGAACTGGATCTATGACATCTTATAAAAGGACTTTCATTATTCATGAAGGGATGGGGCTACCTTCTTCCTCTCAACAGCATAGTACCCCATTTTATTTTCCCATCTTGTTTTTTTGGCGCCTCTCCAAAATGCATCCTACCATCCTGTTCCCTTCACACAATCCCTCCCACATACAGGTCACAGTCTCCCTACCCACTCCTTGTTTCTGTTTTCATCCTGTGCCCCATGTTGCTCTTCCACCAAATCCACCAGTCGGCCCTTATTGAACAACTGTAAAGCAAACCTGTATTCTTAAGGTTGCACCTATATTACCTTGCTTTATTTTCCTGATAATACAATAATTGCACACATTATTGGATAATTTAAGAATTATAAGTGGAACATATTTACACTCCCTACAAGGAACCGAGTGAATATATAGCTCTTTTGTAAATTAACTACTTTAATCATAATCATTCCTTTAACGACAAAATAGATATAGTCAATAATAAGCAATCAGCTACATAATCTTTGGTCTAAAAAGAAGGTTTTAGCAAGATAATAAAATATGTTTGTTTTCAAATGTAATTTAAGCATTTTTAAATCACAGCTGATTTGATTCATTTTGCAGTGAAACTGTGATTTAACAACATGGCCACCCTGAATTATAGGCCATCAGTGGAAAATCCCAAAGTGTTTCTGTCCTTGCACTGACTCGTGTAAACATTGTGAAGACATTGTTCACAAATAATTGTCAGGTCCAGTGTTAGAAACCGTATCATTTCTGCCCTGACCTGTGTCAGGGCCATCGCTCATTTTCTTAAAAATGAAATACAAATGTTTTACAATGACCAGGGAGAGTTGTTTTAAATACCGTTTCTACATCTGTAAAAGCAAGCCCGTGCATATATATATTTAAACGCCCAAAAGAGGCAATGATTATGATAGGCTACACATCAAAACATGTGCTATAACAAAACAGAGGTCGTAAACTTGTTCTGATATTGGGTTTGTGTTGTTTTCTCCCAGTGAAGAATAGCACTATCGTATAAGTTGTGGTATTACTATACTGAAGAAGGAAGCGCAAAGCGGTGCAATTATATGGGGGGTTTAAAATGAAAACAAAATCTGCTGATGTAGTGTTGCAGAATCACACGTAGCACTTAGGAAACAACATTAGAACATTCTGTGTAGGGTTGGGTAAAATGTAGCTGGTGAATCGTAAAAGATGGATTTTGTTCCCCAATTTCGTTCTACTCCAGAACAAAATTCCAAGAATTGTACTGCAATTTCTGCCAACAGGGGCCTGTGGGACAAGCTTGGATGTGATTAACTGCAATGCCTGGCATTCCGTCTAGAGGTGCTAAAGAGTTCTGGCAACCGGATTGGCCAGCCTTCTAGCCAATCAGGGCATGTGGAGTGTTTGCCCACAGTATCAGTGTTACCCTAATGGCCGGAAGCTCGGCACCCAAGCCACCACTTTGATACACTTTGCTGAAAACTGTTTGCCAAACCCTATGTAAAGTACAGGGGTGCTGGCAGGCTGTTTGCAGAGAGCTAAATCGAGCAGAAAAGCCTAAAAGATTGCACACATTGGTGGAGGAACACCAGATACCTCGGAAGGAAAATAATATGGTGACAACATCTTCTCAAATGTTGCAGTTGGCTACAGAGGGAATGGACCCCAGGGTCCATTAAAAGGGGGACTAGCTGCAGCAAGTAGAAAATAAGCAAGGGTGGAAGGAAAGCAATTGTGTCAAGTGCCTGCAAGCAAAGTGCCTCATGGGAAGGTATCCAGTGGGTTCATAGTGCAGATTCTGTCAAGATAGTCGGTACAGCTCTGAAGGGACCACCTTCAGAGGAAAGCGTGTCAAGAAGGGAGCCACTCTGAGCTGCTGCAAGAATGCTTCCAGGGCTTAAGGCATCACAGGCATTCAGGGTGTGGCAGCCACTGGACCCCTCATAGCAAATACAGGAGAGGCGTAGGGGCGTGGCTAGGATTGTAAAAGATCTGGGGCTACGCTAATATTGGGACTGTCGGGACTCAGGGTTAGCCAGCCTTTTGGTTGTAGCCCCTGAGCTTCTATCTGGGGCTACAACCAAAAGATCAGGGGCTATAGCCCCTTCAGCGCTCCCCTAGCAACGCCTCTGACACGTGGCAAACCCAGGTGAGAGGACGACGCCCATATAAGCAGCAGAGCAAACCCCTGATTCTAGGTAATAGTTGTTTTTTTTATACAGGGGTTGCTACCAAGTTTGCCATTGGAACCTCAGAGGACTAAGAGGTGAGCCCACCCTGGTTGAACCTCAACCTGATCCTGCAGGTTTACCACAGATCATGGGTGGGAAAGCTTTCATATGTGACATGTCAAAGGAATCAGAAGCAACCAAAGCACTGTATTCAGAACAAGCATCTCCTGACAGGCCCCTCCTACAACAGAGCAGGGGTGTGTAAGGTCGCAATTCTATACAGGGGAAACATCAGCAAATTGACGCAATCGTAGGACTGTGATTGCGAATATAAAACAATGCAGCGCCTCACGGCTGGAATCGGTTTACGGTAGTACCGCAGAAAGTGGCGTATGTCTGAAGGACCCTTGGGCACCCCCTCCAGGAAGGTTCCATGTGTTTATTCCGCCGCAAAAATATCACGATGCAAAAATATCGGCATATTTCTGCCGCGAAATTCACACATGGACCCTGCGGAGGACACCCCCGTAACCCTCACTAATTTTTTAATGTGCAGGGGACATCCACGCAAACCCCACTCCAACATAATATCCCGAACAAAAATATTTCCTATGGCGAACCAAACGGCCATATCTACGGTGATATTTTTGTTGGGGATAATATGTAGTGATACCTCCAGGAATAAGTGTCAACTCAGCTGACTCTGAAACCATCAGCATGGCCAGGTCTTGGCATATTCAAAATAAAGGAAACATTCTTACATTTGTTCTACATTTGGAAAGCTCGCACAGCCCTATTCCATCTGCAAAAGCCCAATAAAAGCGACTAGGATTACACCAGACTTAAAAGAGGAAAAGGTCAGGCCAGCACAGATCTTCCTGAGTATCATGTGTCCTTGAGCAGGGTCCTAGAGGCGGTGCCCCACACGGATATATCACCCCTTCATAATTATGAGGTTGTTTCCTTTCCCAGCTATCTGTCCCCAGTATAAAACAACCCTTTCAACAAACCGCTGGCCTGCGACGCACCACAGGCTGCCGTGAACGCAATACAGCAATAGCCTTTAACTGCGGCGCCGCCATCTCTCCGGGAGGCCCCTGCTATTGACGTGGCCGTCCTGCTAGCCGCAGTCATGCGCCGCCCTGCTGTTCCTACGGTTCCCAGGTGAATGCATTGCGCTGAAAACCTAGTAAAGAAAGAGGAACCTGTCGCTACATTATTTTTCTAAAAGGCAAGACTCAAAAGGAGACCTCTACAAACTCAGACAACAGAGCACAATAGAAATGCAATTACATATATCATAGTAAAGTAACTACCACTGCCTCCTCCTGGCCCTGTAAGCCCCCAAGTATATCTTTAAAGAAAAAGGGGAAGATAGGCTGCACTTCTGTCTCGTGGTCTGCTTATGGATTCTTGGGAACAAACAGCCCACTGTTTCTAGATAAGGCCCTCTCATTGACCTTGACATTCATCTTCTCTTTCCCATCCTTTTATCTTTACCCTGCTCCTTTTCCAGTGGTAGATGTGGTACCGAAGAAAGTAGTGGAACTGTCGTTTCAGCAGTGCAGAGGGTAGGCAGAACATGTGGTAAGGTGTTGCAGCCAGGGCATTGCAAGAGTCTAAGTGACTAGTAACTAAGGCTCCTATTACAACTTTACACTTGCACTGGGATGCGAATGGATACATCCACTATATAGAATGGTGAATATGGTTGTAGAAATGTAGAGGAATGTAAACAGAACAAAAACGCAACTAGTGGAACACCGCTCCCGACCGTTCCCGCTCACTTCGATCACTGTCCTTTTCCTTCTGCAGATTAAGGTCTAGATACCCCTGGTGGGGGCACAATATGTTAACTCTCGGACAAGCCTAATTGATCTGAGACTACTACATGGTGATTTGGCACAGTATAAAAACATGATGAACAAAGCATAACATGCCATTCAGTAAGACGGGCAATAAATCAGTGCATTATGGGATTTGGGACAAAAACATTTTTTTTTTTGCAAATATGTTGTCTTATGTGCTAAGCCCCCACATTTTTGCTTTTTCTGTGCCTCCATATGTGTACTCAGAAGGGCTTCTCGCCCATGAGTGTAGTCAAAGCCCTCTGCGTTTTCTGAAATGACAATCCCCTTCATATGTGTTCCATCAAGCACCTCCAACAAAAGGGGGGCCTTTGAACTCATGGTGTGCCACTGCAGGCAATATAGCCAAAGTGACAGAGGCACAAAGTGTCACTTTGCTGATTCCACTTGGCAAAAGGAACTTACATGTGTGCCCACTGAATTGTTTAGAAGCCACTTTCACAAAAGAGGACCAGAACATGAGCTGTGCGTACCTGCCCTAAACTCTAAGGCCCTGATTCATGGAATTATTTGAGTGTAAACTGGGGATTTGAGTGATATTCTGCCCGCAAAACCCCGTTTGGTGAATGGGGATTTGCGGGCAGAATGGCACGCATATCCCCGTTTTACACACAAATAATTCCATGAATCAGGGCCTAAGTTTTAATCACATTGGACAGGGGACCCTCAAACAGGTGTTTCATAGACATTCGCCGTGTTGGTCAAACATAGCAAGAAAGCAGGATCACTCATGGATCCCTGTCCCCCGGACATCCACAAATCAATCCTCACACAAAGAACGCCAGCAGAATACTACAGAAACCTTCTAAATCTATCACTAGCAATAGGAACTGTACCAAGGACCTTCAAATCAGCATATATCAAGCCACTTTTAAAAAACACAAGTGGCGACGTAGAAGACCTCTCCAACTACAGGCCGATCTCAAACATTCCCTACCCAGCAAAACTCCTTGAAACCTACTTATACAAACTAACCCAAGAACATGTAGAAAAACACCACCTGCTAGACCAAGCTCAAGTCGGTTTCAGACCCGCAAGAGGAACAGAAACAGCACTACTATCCATCTGGGACGACCTAAAAACTAACGCAGACTCAAACACAACCTCAGCCCTTATTCTGCTCGACCTCTCTGCAGCCTTCGACACAGTTAGCCATGACACCCTAACCAAAAGACTAGAAGACATAGGCATAACAGACATGGCACTACTCTGGAATAAATCATTCCTAGCAGACAGAACAGAAACTGTATGGATTAAACCCTTCAATCCACCCCACGAGTTAATGACTCTGGAGTACCACAAGAATCCTCACTATCACCACTGTACTTCAACATCTACTAGACTCCAGTTATCAGAATCTTCAAAAAATACAACATTACATGCTACAACTACGCAGATGACACCCAAATCATCTACAGTGTCTAAAAGAAGTCTTCAACTGGATGGATGCCAACAATCTGAAAATCAACCCAGGAAAGACAAAAATCATGATCATATCCAAAAACCAAGAGAACGAAAACGCCATTACGTGGCCAACGGAAATGGGAACCGCACCAACACCATCTAAGGTAGTAAAAAGTCTGGGAGTCCTGATGGACAACACCCTAACCTTAGAACCATAAATAAATGCAATCATCAAGAAATGCTTCTTCCTCCTCCACACGGCAAGAAGAATCCTACCTTTTCTCTCCTTCATGCACAAACCACTCACAATAGTCGCCCTCATCATGTCAAGAATCGACTATGCAAACAGCCTCTACCTCGGAACACCAGAATACCTCCTGAAGAAACTACAATGGATCCAAAATAAAGCAGCCAGACTACTCTTCAAACTATCCAGAAGAGACCACATCACTCCTGCCCTAAAAACACTACACTGGCTCCCAGTAAAACATTGCATCACCTTCAAAACAATGTGCATAACACACAGGGCAATCAGCGGACAAGGAGCAGAATTCCTACAAAAGAAAATAACAATCTACAAGCCAACGAGACTCCTCAGGTCAAGAAACGAAATCCACCTAGAACAAAAACCATACCTTATGAAAAAACTTGGAGGTGCCTCCTTCTCCCACTTGGCTGCAAAAACCAGGAACAACATCCCAAAAGAAATAAGACACACCAAAGATCACCTACTATTCATAAAATTACTAAAAACCTTGCTTCAACACCACAGATTCAAACTGAAAAAAATTAAACAACAGAAAGGAAAAAGGATGACTAAACTTAAGAGGACACCCAGAACTGACCAGAGAAACTCTTACCACAACTAGATAGGTAACACCAAGTCAAATAGAACACAAGCGACACCCATAAGGACAGAATCAGCATCCCCAGCCAACAACCTCACCTGCCTCATAGTTGCTACCAGGTATCACACTGATATAGAGTTGTTTGAATGTTAGCACTCACCACACTCAAACTAAGTTGTGGACATTAGCATGGACACTGGCCGTATGAGAGGCAAAGGAAGGCAGGTAAAGTTGTGAAGGAAGTTGATGAAAGTGGAGGCCAGGTGTGAAAGGGACTGTGAGTACCGGACAAGCCCAGATCAGGACAAAGGTGCAGAAATGCTCCCAGACCCCATCTGGGGAGATTACGGAATCCCAGCGCCTCATTTCGAGACAGAAATACCAATTAACCAATCCACTAACAATTCCCCCCTCTGCATACACCTCTCAAACTCTAAACCAAACACAACCACAAGCCTACAGCACAACAAACCGCACAAACTTCACTACACTGCAACAACAAAACAAAACACACATAGACTCACACAACAGTACACAACAACTACCGGCCACAAACACCTCAGACTCAGCCAATGGACCCACCAGGCTGAGGCCGCCAACAGTGCTTCACTGTTCTCTTGCACTTTTCCAGCTTCCTCCCACTAACTCGCCCTCCCTTTTCCCCTCTTTCAGAGCTGCCAGAGCGCCAGGAGACCACTCCAGTGGTGATAGTGTGTGGTACAAATATCCTTTAACATTAACATCAACAACCACAGTGCTTCATTTCAGAGGAGACAGAGAAAGCTAACTGTTCCTGATAGTAGCCACACCTTTCCGTAGGGTAGGTAGTGAGCCGCCTATATATGACAGTGGATGGAGAAAAAAAAAGAAAAAGGAAGGCAAGGGAAACATCCTTCTCTCACAACATCTAATTGTACTCACTTTATTTTTTGTATCCTTTTATATTTTTTCAAATTGACAGGTATCCCACCCACTGTACACATCTAACATTTAACATTCTTTACGCACCATTTCTATAGCAACATATCTCAATAGGCGACTAAAAGAAATCTACTAAAGACAGTACAGCAATCATACTATGCCTATGGTTCACAAAGTGAACTAATGATTCCAAAGCAAACAACATAAATATACCGTTCAAACTTGAAAAACAGGAATAGCTCCATTGAGGTACTTCATTTTTATTTACCCTCATATGTGGTTCCCTTCAGGGTATCTCAACCCCATATTTAAAATCAACACTGATCATTTATTTTCTTTAAAAATTGCCTTATTTGTTGTCGACCGGTTTCAGCGGCATCAGTCTATTATTAGCCATTTTCTTCAGGACCGTGTTGACAAAATACTTAATTTAATACTGTGCATAATATCCCCGTTTTACACACAAATAATTCCATGAATCAGGGCCTAAGTTTTAATCACATTGGACAGGGGACCCTCAAACAGGTGTTTCATAGACATTTGCCATGTTGGTCAAACATAGCAAGAAAGCAGGATCACTCATGGATCCCTGTCCCCCGGACATCCACAAATCAATCCTCACACAAAGAACGCCAGCAGAATACTACAGAAACCTTCTAAATCTATCACTAGCAACAGGAACTGTACCAAGGACCTTCAAATTAGCATATATCAAGCCACTTTTAAAAAACACAAGTGGCGACGTAGAAGACCTCTCCAACTACAGGCCGATTTCAAACATTCCCTACCGAGCAAAACTCCTTGAAACCTACTTATACAAACTAACCCAAGAACATGTAGAAAAACACCACCTGCTAGACCAAGCTCAAGGCGGTTTCAGACCCGCAAGAGGAACAGAAACAGCACTACTATCCATCTGGGACGACCTAAAAACTAACGCAGACTCAAACACAACCTCAGCCCTTATTCTGCTCGACCTCTCTGCAGCCTTCGACACAGTTAGCCATGACACCCTAACCAAAAGACTAGAAGACATAGGCATAACAGACATGGCACTACTCTGGAATAAATCATTTCTAGCAGACAGAACAGAAACTGTATGGATTAAACCCTTCAATCCACCCCACGAGTTAATGACTCTGGAGTACCACAAGGATCCTCACTATCACCACTGTACTTCAACATCTACTAGACTCCAGTTATCAGAAACTTCAAAAAATACAACATTACATGCTACAACTACGCAGATAACACCCAAATCATCTACAGTGTCTAAAAGAAGTCTTCAACTGGATGGATGCCAACAATCTGAAAATCAACCCAGGAAAGACAGAAATCATGATCATATCCAAAAACCAAGAGAACGAAAATGCCATTACGTGGCCAACGGAAATGGGAACCGCACCAACACCATGTAAGGTAGTAAAAAGTCTGGGAGTCCTGATGGACAACACCCTAACCTTAGAACCATAAATAAATACAATCATCAAGAAATGCTTCTTCCTCCTCCACACGGCAAGAAGAATCCTACCTTTGCTCTCCTTCATGCACAAACCACTCACAATAGTCGCCCTCATCATGTCAAGAATCGACTATGCAAACAGCCTCTACCTCGGAACACCAGAATACCTCCTGAAGAAACTACAATGGATCCAAAATAAAGCAGCCAGACTACTCTTTAAACTATCCAGAAGAGAGCACATCACTCCTGCCCTAAAAGCACTACACTGGCTCGCAGTAAAACATTGCATCACCTTCAAAACAATGTGCATAACACACAGGGCAATCAGCGGACAAGGAGCAGAATTCCTACAAAAGAAAATAACAATCTACAAGCCAACGAGACTCCTCAGGTCAAGCAACGAAATCCACCTGGAACAAAAACCATACCTTAAGAAAAAACTTGGAGGTGCCTCCTGCTCCCACTTGGCTGCAAAAACCTGGAACAACATCCCAAAAGAAATAAGAAACACCAAAGATCACCTACAATTCATAAAATTACTAAAAACCTTGCTTCAACACCACAGATTCAAACTGAAAAAAATGAAACAACAGAAAGGAAAAAGGATGACTAAACTTAAGAGGACACCCAGAACCGACCAGAGAAACTCTTACCACAACTAGATAGGTAACACCAAGTCAAATAGAACACAAGCGACACCCATAAGGACAGAATCAGCATCCCCAGCCAACAACCTCACCTGCCTCATAGTTGCTACCAGGTATCACACTGATATAGAGTTGTTTGAATGTTAGCACTCACCACACTCAAACTAAGTTGTGGACATTAGCATGGACACTGGCCGTATGAGAGGCAAAGGAAAGCAGGTAAAGTTGTGAAGGAAGTTGATGAAAGTGGAGGCCAGGTGTGAAAGGGACTGTGAGTACCGGACAAGCCCAGATCAGGACAGAGGTGCAGAAATGCTCCCAGACCCCATCTGGGGAGATTACGGAATCCCAGCGCCTCATTTCGAGACAGAAATACCAATTAACCAATCCACTAACAATTTCCCCCCTCTGCATACACCTCTCAAACTCTAAACCAAACACAACCACAAGCCTACAGCACAACAAACCGCACAAACTTCACTACACTGCAACAACAAAACAAAACACACATAGACTCACACAACAGTACACAACAACTACCGGCCACAAACACCTCAGACCCAGCAAATGGACCCACCGGGCTGAGGCCGCCAACAGCGCATCACTGTTCTCTTGCACTTTTCCAGCTTCCTCCCACTAACTCGCCCTCCCTTTTCCCCTCTTTCAGAGCTGCCAGAGCGCCAGGGGATCACTCCAGTGGTGATAGTGTGTGGTACAAATATCCTTTAACATTAACATCAACAACCACAGTGCTTCATTTCAGAGGAGACAGAGAAAGCTAACTGTTCCTGATAGTAGCCACACCTTTCCGTAGGGTAGGTAGTGAGCCGCCTATATATGACAGTGGATGGAGAAAAAAAAAGAAAAAGGAAGGCAAGGGAAACATCCTTCTCTCACCACATCTAATTGTACTCACTTTATTTTTTGTATCCTTTTATATTTTTTCAAATTGACAGGTATCCCACCCACTGTACACATCTAACATTAAACATTCTTTACGCACCATTTCTATAGCAACATATTTCAATAGGCGACTAAAAGAAATCTACTAAAGACAGTACAGCAATCATACTATGCCTATGGTTCACAAAGTGAACTAATGATTCCAAAGCAAACAACATAAAAATACCGTTCAAACTTGAAAAACAGGAATAGCTCCATTGAGGTACTTCATTTTTATTTACCCTCATATGTGTTTCCCTTCAGGGTATCTCAACCCCATATTTAAAATCACCACTGATCATTTATTTTCTTTAAAAATTGCCTTATTTGTTGTCGACCGGTTTCAGCGGCATCAGTCTATTATTAGCCACTTTCTTCAGGACCGTGTTGACAAAATACTTAATTTAATACTGTGCATAATACTTCCTGTGAACCTGGCTCTTTCTGTCCTTCCTTGACACAGGATTAATTTACCTTTTTTGTTTTTATAGAACCGAGATAGCTCAGTGCCTCAATTACTACTATCTGCAATACTTCCGGTTACCAAAGCTCACAGCTCTTCCTGCCCTTTTATCTACTGAGGTTAGTTTCCCGGGGTGTAATGACTACCCACTGGCAGTTGTAATCTTCAAGGTTCTATCTCGGTCCTACTCAATGAAGACTGCATGCTCACCATACATCTGTCTACTTCATGTCCTGCGTCATGTTTTGACCGTGGGTTTGCAGGCAGCCATATTTTGCAGTTAGGTGATGAAGAATGAAGGGGAGAAGGCGATCCATTTCAAACAGGTTTTTATCGAATGCTGCAGAAGCAGGATAAATCCGGCCACCAAAGACAGGGATTTCCCTATAAACTCCGAACATAAACAGTCTATACTGCACATAATAATTATGTGGTGCAGTTCCCATTGACTGCTGAATCGCTTTGTACTCCTTTGTGAAGGACTGAAGTGGAGTTGCCAAAGTAGATCAGCCTCCCCCCTGAGACCTCTCCAGTGTGATCCTACTTCTTCTGTTTGCCAGCTTTTGAGCCATCGATTTCCTGGGAGCCATAGAACAGTGACTGGAATCTGTGGCCACACAAGCCCCACTAGTTACAAGGAAAGAAAGACTTTCCAGATCAACCCAAAAGGTCTCTGAAGGAAACAGTAATGAAAACTGCAAGAAACTATTGTCTTTGGTCCCGAAAGCTCTATGCCAGGAAGTGAGAATAAAGATTCCACAAGCCAATGGTTGTTAACTCTTGATGGAATGCTGTAAAGAGAAAAACATGTGACATTTACAAACAAAGTGAACTGAAAAAACTTTGCAAAAACCTACAATTATGAGAAATAATCTGCTCACATCGAAAGTGTGTCATTTTTGCAGGAATGCTGCAATGTTGAACCTACGATTGAATATAGGGCCTGCACTCTTCTAAACTCAGGCAACAGCTGCTGACACTCTTAGTACTTCTATCTCGGCAAGCAGCTGCTATCTGCATTCACTTAATGTGCTGATCTCTTGCTGTCGAACAAGCGCTCCCGCTAGGATGGACATGCAGCAGGAGCATCAACCGGAGGAGGATCACAGCATTCATCCAGCGGCTGCACATCCTGTTTTTGACTTTTACAAATGCTTCTCACATCTGGAACGTCTTCCTCCCACACAGCAGGCCCTGATCACCCCAATCCATTGCGGTGGCCCTCTCCTCCGACATCGGCAGTGATTTGCTCCCGCTTGAGTGAAATGGACTCTTAGGAAGATTTTGTCTGTCACTTTTTTTGCAGCAGGTTCTTTCTGCCACGAATTTCAATATGGTGCCCTTTATTTCTGATCTAGGCCCTGAATACACGCCCATTAAAAAAGGTCCCATAGCAAGCGTTTGGATAAAAGAAAAGTCTAGCACCATAGACTTTTCACGACCTTAGACACATATATTATACAACCTGCTGTTATTGTGCTCTTTGTTTTCTATGATAACATGCCTCACTGTTTCCACACTTCCCATTACACCATTATTCTGTTCTGTCCTGGGTTTTCTGTGCATGTTCACACATTGTATGTTATTAGCTTATTTTGCTATCGCAAATTGTGGAGAAGCGTCAAGGGCTCTAAGCATGTTCCTTTAAATGATGGGGCACATACAGCATGTTGATTTCAGATGTGCCTTTTAGCATGTATGTAGATCTTAAATAATTAACCTCTGGCTAACTTTGGGGATGTGGGGGAAGGGCCAAGGGGTGTCAGCCTAAAGGTCCATTTTTAACATGCAAATACGGTTTTATGTGGTTTGGAGGAGGGTTTGACATTATGTGGTGCATGGTTGTCTTAATACACACAGGGCCTCATTACAACCCTGGCGTTAAGGGGTTAACGGCGCCGTAAAAGGCTGTGGTGCCGTTAAACCCTTAGCGCCAGATTCCCACTTTAACGCCTGCTTTTTGCAGGCGTTAAAGTCCAAGGCGCTAAGCGACCTTGGTGCTAATTACGGCACCGTAATTTACGGTGCCGTAATTAGCGCCTTCCCCATCCCCATTGAGCCCTATGGGGCAAAAATGGGAATGGGAAGGGGCAATGGTGAATGGGGATTTACCGCCCCGCCAACCTTGGAATGGGGCGCTAAATCCGCCATCCAACATGGCGGAATCCGGCATGGACATGGTGCTAATAGCACCATGGTCCAACGCTAGGGTTGTAATGAGGCCCACAGTTTTCCCTGATCACCTCAAGCTTTCCAATTGACACTCTGTTAGGATGGCCATCAAGTGGTCATACAACCTTCTTCAAGAATCCTAAGATGACATACGTTTGATGGCTAGAAGATAATGGGGGACTGGCCAAACTGAGTCCCTTCAGGCTTGAAGAAAGCACAAACTGGCTTAGTTACATACGTTTGGTTAAGGCCCCTGACATAGGACAGGTCTCACTCTAAGACCCTCACACCACACCCAACCCCTTCCACTAGGATCATGCACTGTAGGCACGCTCTTCAGAATCTAGGGCTCTCCACAAGGTAGAGTTTCAAAACCATACATGTTTAGAACATGTGGGCTGGCCACATACAAGAGACAGTGATCTCTGGCCATTAAATGATATCACTGACTATTCTACCAAAAGTTATATTGAAATGAATACAGAGAGACTCTTTGTAGCACTGCAGCTGCTTAGTGTTCCTGACACATGCAACTTCATATTGTGACGTTCAGACATGTAATGCAAACAAACGTGACATATTTAGTTGTTTTGTGTGGTTCCGGGTTGGGGAATGATCTTTGTTCTGTTTTGAGTAATGGAGCGCGTGCGTTCTAATGCTCAATGTTGACTCTAGGCTCGATTATAATGGGGTGTATGACAACATCATAAAATCAGGAAAAGGCTTCCCATTGACTAAGTGACAGACTACGTATAGTGGCAGCACTGGCAGCATCTATCATTTATTAAGACCTGGTGGAGTTCTTCTTCCACTTTAAATGACAAACAGACTAGGAGTAACTAGAAGTATACTTAAAGCAAGGTTTTGGCCAAGATCAGGCCCCAATAAATCAGACAATGGCAGACAGAGCTTCTTAGGTAGTGGGTCTACTGCTCGATGCTCAGGGTATATAGATGGGTGTATCTAGTTGTCAGTAACTGGTCGACAGGCCGGAAGGATCGACTTTTGAATATGATTGACAGGTTCCACTGATAGACCAGCTACTGACGAGCAGGGAGCCCAAATGCAAGGCGAGGCGGGGGCAGTGGTGGAAGGGAGTGGCAGAACACTGGGGGGAGGGGGAATCTCGGGTGAGGAGAAGGGATTTGGAAAGGGGGGAAGAAGGTGGAGCCACCTCCCAAAAGGAAGAGAACAATGAGGGTAACGGTAGAGGTGGGAATGCAGGGGGAGAGCGAGGGATAAGGTTTTAGAAGCATCGAGCAGTTGCACGTGTCTATCACCAGGAATTGAGCAATGTGTCAATCATCTTGATGGGGGAGCAGTTGGGCTCTAGCAAAAGACCTGTAAACCACCTGAGGTTGACAATTAGGCTCAAAATCATTATTTCAACATATCAGGCGAGCCAGTTTGTTGTGGACGCCCGATATTGCATTTCTCTTCAGAAAGACTGGGGATAAGTTATATATATATATATATATATATATATATATATATATATATATATATAGTGGCCATGTAGTTATGGTTAAGTTGCTGTATCCATAGGAAGAGCACTTTTTGGGCGGCTTATAACTTTGCTCCCCCTGGACGAATCCTCACCAAACTTTGCAAAACAAAGTATATGGCCCACTCTGAATTGTTTTGCAAAGTTTGGTAAGGTTTGGTCCAGGGGGGTCAAAGTTATAGGGGGGTCCCAAAATGTCTTTTTTTCCCATAGACATAATGGGAAAAAACTTTGCTCATGCCTACAGCCCAAACCGCTGGACGGATTTTCACCAAATTTGTGGCAGGAGTGGCGGCTTGGTCCCGAAAGCGTGCTTTTTTTTATTTGGTGTAAATCCGTCCAGTCGTTTTTTTTTTAAATGACCAAAACGTAAGGCAAAACAATTACTGATATCTATGTCTGGTCCGTGGACTCACTTCCCTGTTCAGTCCGCGGACTGGCCTCTGATTGGCTATGCTCACCGCGGACTGGCCTCCGATTGGCCAGAAAAATTTGCAGACTTTTGCGTAGTCTGCGGACACCGGGACACGTCCGCTGATTGGATGATGAGAAAACATGAAATGCGTCTGATTTCAAGAAACGCCCGCCATCTTGGATTTGCAGACTTTTTTGGGGTCCGTGAAGAGCGCGGTGAAAACATTTTTTTAAAAAGCAGCATTTCACTTGTCAAACTCGACAAACAATCTCTAGGGAGGTGGGGGAGGTGATGATTCAATTGGATATGGCCATAAGAAGCCAAAAATGGGTTGTTTCACCCCCCGAAGGTCCGCGAACACTCTGGATGTCCTGGGACAGTCCTGTAGTGTTTGGGGACACTTCAGATGTCCGAGGACATCTGTACCTATTTCTGCATTACAGGGTTGGGGAAAAGCAGTTTTGCCATTTTTTGGGGGATTCTGTCAAGAGGGGGCAAAATTAGAGGGGGATCCCAAAATATTGTAAAGGCATATAAATGTGGTGTCATTTGACGAAACTGCACAACATTTGGCAAAACGATTTTGGATCTAGATATAAATGGTATTCTAAAGTTTGGTGGGATTTTCTCAAGAGGGGGCGAAATTAGAGGGTGGATCTCAACATTTTTTGATGGCTTATAACTTTGTTGCTATTTGACAAATGTGGACAAAGGTTTTGAGAAACATTATAGACCAAACCTTCAATGTTTGTGTAAAGACTGAATGGATTTTGTCGAGTGTGGGCTAAGTTATTTGACTATTGTATGTACATACATTTTGAGACTTTTTAAAAAATAAAACATGGGTGGATTTCGAGCAAACTCGTGAGGAGCATTGGCAATGACATTAAAGCATGGTTTTGCAAATGTGCCTGTGTTCTATTTTTTGACAAGTGTAATAATGTAGGTACAAAAAATAGTCATATACCTTTGGTGACTGAGGTATAGCCTGTGGCCGTGGGCAGTGGGCAGTAGCCAGATTGTCTGGGTCATGGCATAAGGTTATTGCACGGACAATCTGGCTACTGGCCATGACCGCTAGGGACGAAAAATGGTGTTACAGTGGCTATGTATACCTGGGACCGGCTATGTGGTAAAGATATTAGAAGGTAGGATAGGTTTGAAAGGGAAAAAAGTGCTTGTGGTAATATGTTCATAGAGTTTTGCGGGCTGCCATGGCAAGGGAAGAGGGGCTGTGTATGGAGCCCTGCCTTCTCTTTCCATGTTGGCTGTCTTGGAAAACGATTTTCCTTCCTTCTTACAGCGGGACGCCGCAGGCATCCCGCTGTAGGAAGACAAATCTATGTTTTAGCACCCTGGGTTCCCGCTTTGGGAGTACTGTCCAGGTAGTCTGCGACTGATTACAAAATTGCACTCAGTGCATTTCACTTTGGTAGCTTCAGCCTTTGGTACACTCCCAACAGTAGCAAAGAACTGGTACACCCATGATTAGATCTTGCTGCTAGAAGTAGGCCCTTCCTCTACCTCATCTTCTTGGTCCTCTTCATTGTCTTTGAAAGTACTGTGCTTTTTTTGTTGTGAAGGTCCTCCAGCTGGTGGTGGTGATGGCTCTTGGGGATGGGGGATGGCAATAACTGATGCCATTTTTAAGATAAATAGCAGTTTTGATAAAATTCTTCCAAGTATGTACTGTGTACTAGATTGGTAATGGATAATGAGTACGAAAACGTGTAGGAGGTGTGCAAGGGAAATTTTGAAGTTGAAAGTTCCTAGATCAGTAGAAAATGCAGTTCCAAACTGTCTGCGAAGGACGGATCTTATCGTGAAGCGCGGATGGGTTCTCGGACACGTCATCATTCCGCGTGCCAGCGTATGGTCATTTGGCACTATCCGGAAGGTCCGCAATGAAGTCAGATGTTCGTAGATATCTACGGATGCAAAACTGGTTGAAATAGTTGCAAAAAGTGTATAGAAGTGTTAAAAATGATTCTAGAAGGTGGGAAATGGCAGAGTTTTAAGGTGACACTTTGTAAATTGGACACATATTGTTCTATTTGGTAAGTATGATATTAGTAAGTTTTAGGAAAATAGCATGCACTGGTAAAAACTCATGAAATTCACTGAAAAAACATTGTTAAAGAGACGTTATGGTTAAGTTGGACTAATAAAAACCTATGAAATTCAATTAAAAAACTTTGTTCAAGGGACGTTATGATTAAGTTGCACTAATAAAAACCTATGAAATTCAATGAAAAAACTTTGTTAAAGGGACATTATGGTTAAGTTGCACTAATAAAAACCTATGAATTTTAATGAAAAAACTTTGTTAAAGGGACGTTATGGTAAAGTTGCACTAATAAAAACCTATGAAATTCAGTAAAAAAAAGTTGTTAAAAGGACATTATGGTTACAAGTAAAATCAAAAAAACCCTGAAATTCGCCAGTTATGGTAAGCTAAGCAACCATAAATTGCACCACCACCGTGCACTGCTAAGACTTACACCCAGGACATCAAAGATGACATCACAAGATGACCGTAATTAGCTCCCTGGGTCCCTTTGCGGGTTGGTTTTTAATGCCTGCAAAAAGCAGGCGTTAAATCCCCCAACCCGCAAAGGGACCTCGTAGTAAGGCGGTAAGGATTTACCGGTACTGGTATTTTACCGGTACCGGTAAATCCTTACCGCCATCCGTGTAATGAGGCCCACTGTATTGCTGACCTGGTCTGGGACTACGCCCCCATGGCCCCGCCCTCCAAGGATGAGAGGGAGCCCCCAATACGTGTTTGCCCATTTCCAGCACTGAATTAAGCCGTGTATTTTTTTTTTCTTAACACCAATCAATTTAATAATTAAGCGACAACCCAGCCCTAGTCTCATGCTCCGATTGTTGTTTCCAAAAGGTAATGTTAGGTCTCTCAACCATTTCAAAAATAAAAGTATTGTTGCAACATAACTAAAAAAATAAACGTTTTTAAAAAAAGAACCCCTCGGAAAGGAGGTAGATGTTTTTCATTTGCAAGGTGTTATTACAATGTAATAAAGGCTGTTTTATTTACCAGGCACAATGTTGACATTGTGCTCTGGCGGTTGCCGTACAATCAGATGCAGGGGGCGGCGGGGGAATTGCTGTTGCTGTATGTCCAGGGGTTTTTCTGTTAATCTTTCTTCTCTCTGCTTTGTGTTTGCCAGGGCTTCGCGCAACAAATCTGAAAAGAAAAGACGAGACCAATTCAATGTCCTCATCAAAGAACTTTGCACAATGCTCCAGGGGCATGGACACCCCCTCAAGATGGACAAGTCCACAATACTGCAGAGAACAATCGACTTTCTACAGAAGCAGAAAGGTGCAGCTTTTGGTAACCTCGCGCACGTGCTGCCGCCATTACTGCGTCGCTTGAAAGCTGGGCCGCCGTCGTTTCGTATTGTCTGGCTGCGTGGTCGCTCTGTTTACGCAGCCGCCTCCCCCCCCCCCTCCACATCCCCCGCACCTCCTCTATTTCTCTGGGTTCCTTTCTAGATCTATAGTTACTCGTTATTTGTAGTCGCTGACAATGGAAGCCACCGGCGGCTCTTCTGTTGCTGCCATGGTGTTGCTCAGCCTGGCACAGCTCTTTTGTCATTTTGTCTTTTTTATCATGTACAACCACAAACAGCGCTTGCGCGTCGATGAGCTTTTCATCTCCCATGGTTGGCACTGGGTCTGGTCGGGTCTGCCTTGCGTTAAGGAACAGAAATGACACGAGGCGCCAATTATCTAGGTATACAAGCTCCCAATGTTGAGAAATCGGAGGCAAGTGGCTGCAAACCTGATCAGTTCTATAATTAAATCTCAAGGTACCGCCTTGACTTGCATACTCTTTGCAAACTGCTACCACATTCCAGTGGTCCACATTCATCTCCAGACACTTTGTGTGTGCACAATGAGGTGCTTGGGTGATAAAATGATGTGCATGGAGCAAGAAATGAATCCTTCCTTTTGCAAAGGGGATCCACAAAAGGCCTCGGAGCAGCTAATCAAAACGCACTTGATCGGGTAACGGCAGGTGTTGCAGAGCAATCGATGCGTTAATAGATCATGGGGGGCCTTTAAAGCTAGGAACAGAGAGTTCTGTGGTCTGGATACTTGACAGACATATTGACGTTCTCCAACACAAATCCACCTAAAAGCAGGGGGTTTCAATGATTTGCCAGTAAAGGGAATGGTGGGTGGAGGAGTATGTGTCAAAAAGGCTGGCTTGTGGCCATAAATGACATTGTGCGCAAGACAAAGTGCCTTAAATTTGATCTTTGACTTCACCAGTAACCAGTGCAGTCATGGGAGATACGGTCACAAGGCCCCAGATCATATTCAAGCAGCAAGATTGTGGTATTGTTCGAACTCATTTGCGGCATAGTCAGGAAGGCCCAGGCAAACTGTGTTAGATAGTGAAGCCCGGAAAGTACCAAGTTCCTAGATCATGATGGTTGGTTGCTAGGCAATACTTGTACATGCTCGCTAATAATTTTAGCTGAATAAACTGGTCTGAGCCACGGAATAAATGTGTACAGAGCGAGAAAAGGATCATTGTTTATAACAAAATTCTTCACTACCCCAGCACAAACAAAATACACCATTGGTATCAGGTCCCAGAAATGGTGTAGGGATATTACAAATGAGTGATGTTGGTGCATCTGGGAATGTGATATTACTGAAAGTAGAAATATAAGCTAGAACGTGTGTGCTTGTATAGCCAATGGCCTCAAAACCATTTGGACCAAACTGGCTTTATTAGGGCCATGTGGATGGTTTTGTCCAGGCTCTCAGGGTGGTCGCTATTGACGTGGCATAAACCTCGAAACCGCGTAAGAGATTTCAATGTAAAATGTGAGTCCTCAGATGGTACCAAACAACGAACATTGAACCTAAGAATGGACAGCACTGTATGTCTATGTGTCTATCAGTCAGTTAATTATTGTTTCAATATATAAGGCTAGTGCAGGTTGATAAAAGATCAATGAGAAATACCAGCTTGGAACATTTAACATTATACAGCCACACAACCTCATTACATCTGTAGTCCTGAAAAGGCTGAGGAAGTAGCCCTTATGAAACATTACTCTGCTTGCAAATATGCCAACCCCTTGACCACCCGCTGAAAGGAAGAGTAAATGGCAGGTGTGACTCTACCTGGCAACAGACACATGGCCTGCCCTTGAAATCTCTCCCTGTCTCATTACAAACAGAATCCACCTGTTCAGCCATCACATTCCAACGCTCTTTTCCTCAAACAGTGGCGTCTTTTTACAGATTGCCAGGCAGCAAACCTGCTACTGCTGGTCTCTCCTTTCTGATGCCCAAGTCTGCAAGTGCAACCCCTGATACCCTAAGACAGGTGTCTGAAACCCTGGCCTCTCCAGATGTTTTGGACTATGAGTCCCATGACCCCTCACCGTTTACTATATTAGTAAAGCTTGATGGGCTTTGTAGTGCAACACATGTGGAGAGACAAAGTTTTCAGAACCCTGCTCTAAGCATTCCAATGGGCTATCTATCCTTGAGTCACGCGTCCCGACATGGGCAGGTAATGCCAGTGTTTCCATTCACTGTTCCCATCCTGCAGAAAGGTGCACTTATGCATGAGGTTGCAGCTATCACTCTGGCAGCACAAATCTTTATCAAATGGGCATCCAATGTCCCCAGCGGGCACATACTTCCTTTCCTTACATTTCTTGGTCCCTCACAAGTCCACCTTGCTTCATGACTGCGCAATGGTCCACATACTTGAGGATTCGGATGAAATTGGCTCTGTTTTTGCCACTTCTTCTGTTCTTGTGTTGGGACGGAATAATTATTTCTCAAATTTCAATCTATAAAATGTGTACAGACACTAAAATTGTGTTTGGTTAGTTTTCACAAAATCTACTAGCTAATGGAGGAGAGAAGATTAGAGTTCTTGGCCAAGATTAAAACTAATATATCCCTACGTATTTCTCTCGAGCGGCACAGCAGGTGGTGTGAATTGTACTGAGTATAAGCGGCACTCGGGTTGCCATTATATCCCAATCATAGGTTATTTTTCCGTTCCGCGAAGACATAGGCCAGTGTAATCCCTTTGATCCCAAAGGTCTGGCCGCTGGTTCCGTGAGCGGATCTTTACCTCGTCGGCAGCTCCCAGGTGTCTAAGCGTGCACAACCCTAACACACCTTGCATGTATGCAATACGCTACAAAGAACTTCATGTAAATGAAATTTAAAAAAGACTGGATAGTTGAATCTATGAATAAGCTTTGAATGCTGCTTTTTCAAATTTTCTTTTTGTTCCAAATTAGCATTTTTGAAAAGCAATACTCTTTCAAATTATGGTGGTTCCTCTGACTCACTCACTATGCTCCCATTCACCCCTTATTAGCTCAGCCCAAGACCCCAGGCATGCGTTGGGGCGATTTAGAAATTAGATTTCCAAATCAAAATTGGTGATTAGGGAGGTTTTGCTCTTTTTTGTACACAAATGTACAAACTTCAGAATCTGTAATCTGTGACTATTGAAATGTTCTCTGATTACTTCTGTGCCCCACTCTTTCATTGGAATTGGGATTAAGTGCTGTGCGTGCAGTGATAGCACCCGGTTCCGAAGGAAGTGGGCGAGCAAATGCTTCTTAACCAATGACAATCCTGCACAATATGATGTGGTAGGTTATTTATAACGCGCTTAATACCCAGAGGTTTCTAAGCGCGGACTCGGGGATCGAAACTGTGTCACTCTGTGTGGTCTTGCTTCCAAGGTGAGCACGTTGCCCCTGAGCTATCCTCCCGAGACAATAGCCTTCCATTCCATCGTTTTTAGATCATAGGAACCACCACAGAAGGAGACAAATCATATCAAAATCATCCCTGGCCCGCCCCCAAAGGGAGCGGTGCAGATCTAACTGTGAGGCCCCTGGTCTATACCCCCACAACCTGTTTTATTTCTAGTAATTGCAGCACAGCTGTGTTATCATTTGCATGTCTTCTTCTTTTCCAGAAATTACAGCACAGTCGGAAGCCTGTGAAATCCGGCAGGACTGGAAGCCTTCATTTCTGAGCAATGAGGAGTTCACCCAGTTAATGCTTGAGGTACGAAGGGTGCTGGAAGGGCCTTCTGTGTGAGCGATCAACAACAGAATATCATTTGCATATATATGTGTATGTGTGTATACTTATATCAGTGAAAATGATTTAGTTGAAGATACAATGAGATTTCAGCTTAACACAACAACAAAAACAGACCTTTGAGGGTGAAGCAAAGCGAAGGAAGCTTTACCCCTTGCTCCAGTTATGCAACTCATGGGCACGCAGATGACGTCACAGATGACGTCTCTGGTGACTTCATGTATGAAATCTGGGGTGTCATCAATGTTAATACATATCACACCTAATAGTGCACGGTATCAAGTAATCTGGAATATATGTGCACTGGCGTCATTGCTCGCGAGGAAACTTGCAGACGTTTGTAGTTCAGCTGTGTAATTGTGCGAGTTTGTCACGTGATATACCAATCGTGTTGCACATTTTGTAAATGCTGTTGCTGCTTGGCACATAATCTGGCCGCTTTCAAACGATTAACAAATATTTGCAAACACACCTCGTAAAGTATATGTCAGTGTTACTTCCAGTAACGTCGGTGAGAATCTCCTAATTTAGAAGCCAATCCGCCATTCGTTTCTCCTCGCTTTCCTCATGCACCTATTTCTTTCTCTAAAGTACCCATTTACCAGCATTTCAAATTGTATTTCAATTCCATTTTCTTTGCCACACTTGAAAAAAAAATACCAGACCACCTCCAAATCCCAGACTTTGACAAATCCTCATCTCCCCGGCGATCAAGCATTCCTTGACCACCTTTCCTATATTATTTATTTATTTGGATTTGTAAAGCGCACTAGCAGCCCAAGGGCATCGAGGCGCTGTTGCTTGAAATGTTCTTAGTTACAGGAGGATTACTTAGCTCATGGTTACAGTGAGCAAGGAACTTGACAATAATGCTAAGCATAGGTGGTTACAGTTTTGGTTTGTCATACCGTTACAGTGAAGGTTACATTACAAGTAGAGAGGAAGGT
Source organism: Ambystoma mexicanum (assembly GCF_040938575.1). NCBI lineage: Eukaryota > Metazoa > Chordata > Amphibia > Caudata > Ambystomatidae > Ambystoma > Ambystoma mexicanum. Next base: position 300,178,618 of record NC_090930.1, on the reverse strand, counting down.
ACAGTCTTATAAGTATCAGCGCTTATACGTACCTGGGGCCTGTGATTCAAAGATGGGCATTTGAGGCTAATATTTTAGTTCTCAGAGCCATCAGTGCACTGTCCACAGGTCCAAATGTACAGCAGAGAGGGCCTTCCAAATCGCTCATTCCATGAAATCCCTTACATGCGGTCCCACACACCCTGCAATGTGTGCAACGGTACCATTCCTTTTGGTGGGTCTTTCCTGTTTCACCCCAAGGGGAACCTTCATTTATTCGCGTTTTGGTCTCCTTTGCTCCTGATAGATGGGTTTGTCCTGCATTCGGTCCATATGTTCTAATGCTGCCTCTAAGCCTTCCAGCGCAGCCATAGATCATCAACGTAATGATGCAGGTGAGTGGTGCAGGCAGGAGGCCCAGCCAGGGCAGGCACTTCAATGTGCCTGGAGCTGCAACTAGGACTTTTCCAGGGGAGCTCTAGTGTCAACGTGGCTGATTCACAAAGGCATTACTGGGAGCAACCTCTCCTTACTCCTGATTTCATCTTCCCTTTGCACGATTAAGACAAGAGTAAGTCAAACTTCGAGCTGCTATCTTTTTTGTGCAATAAGTAGTGTCTCTCCAGGAGAAAGTGAAGTGTAAATGAGTGTTACTACCAGTGCAGTCTGTGTGAATCAGCCCCAATGGCTCTACTCACGGTTTGAAAGCACGATGGTCTTCAGGTCTAGAACTGGTCTTTCTCTTCAATGTTATGTTTGCTCCTTCTAAGACTGTGATCATGTCTATGCTATTCTTCTCTCCTGCCATTGCTCAGTTTACATGTTTACAATCATCGTTAATCTCCTCATAAGCCTGGCGCTCTAAGCCATGTGCCGTTTCTGTAGCTGACCTCTAAATTATTGTAGGAGATGTCGCTTTTGAAATTGACACAATCATTGAGATGAGGAGGGCCAGTCATATTTATTGGGCTAACACAGCCTCTTATAGAATAACAACATTGTTTACAAAATGTGAATACACATTGAAAATACATTCATGGAACAACTTGAAAATGCCTTTGGGGAATAGTGAAGAAGGCAGCCAACACAAAAGCACTGTCAGCTTTTTCAAACCTCTGTGAATTGTGTGCTTTTATCAGTATATCTGCAAAGGTCTAATATGTTCATGTATTCAGGGAGGTGCTTAATCGGGGTGACGTTCATAACAGCAGGGTAAGCACATCTTCTGATGTGTTAAAACCTCTCAAGACTATTAAAACATGCTGACTAATAACGCTGAAACCAATGTATAGGTCTAGTTTAAAGGGTTTAAATTGAGTGAAGATGCAAAATGTGGAATATATATGTAATATTATGTTATCCACTTCTCTCTTGTAGGCACTTGACGGCTTTCTTATTGCACTCACCACCGATGGAATTATTATTTATGTATCTGATAGTGTCTCTTCCCTTCTTGGGCATTTACCGGTAAGTTATACTAGCCCCTTTTTTCATCAATACAAATAGAATGGAGAAGACACCAAACTAAGCTATTGGTCTTTTCAATACATGTTTTGCATTAATACTGTGCAAGTTCATCCATGTAAGAGATGAAAGAAATTGGTAGTTTCCATTTCTGGGCAAAAATAGTCTACAGGAAAAGAATTCTTTAATGGACGCCTTATCACTGAGTGGATGCCCTTTAAATGTAAGATCATCGCAAAAGGAACAATTGATTACTACTAGTCATTCAGGGTAGTGATATACCTATGGATATGTATGTGAATGATGTGAATTATTACTAGAAGTTGGATGTCCTATAGTGTGTTCTTCTAAAGTAATGCGGGCATTGATTAGGTTTTACACACCTTGGGCCTAGTACACAGAGATTTGCAATGGAGCAAATAAGGAGATGCCAGTGAGCATGGAGGGATTGCCTCGGCTGCCCGATGCCTGAGTCTTAATGTCTGAAATGCCTGCAGTGTCTTTGACATGCTCACGGCCAAATGCAATTTCCAAACGGTTGCCCCGGAGCCTCTCAGACAGGCTCCAGACATCTCCAGATTTGCTCTAGTTTAAGGCTTCATGAGTAGTGGGAGCGAATCTGAGCTGCTCATCAGCATCTGCGGATTTACTCAAGTGTATCTCTCCGTGAATCAGGTTCATTTTGTTCAACTAGTTGTAGACTTTTTTTAACAAACTAATATCACTTCTGAGAGGATGCAGACTTGTTTTTGAAATCTATGTCCCATCTGAAACATGTCTCTAAATTCAAAAATCATTGGCAAGTTTTTTTGCAAATCGTCATCTAAAACACTGGCCCGATTCACACTGCGTGTGCCATCTGCACATGTAAGTCAGGAACCAACATGTATTATGCGCCTGGAAGGGTCCACAAAAGGGAATAGGATGGAGCAAATGGTATTACAATAAAATGGTGGAAAGTAGTATGGCAATAGGTGGCCGTGGTATTTCCAACTCTAAAGATATCATGCAGATCAAGATCAATGGCCGTCCAAATCGCCATCTATTGGAATAATAAGAATTCATTCTGAGATACACCTCTGATGATGTGGGCTATTCCGCATGCACCCAGAATGCCGCAGAGAACAACTGCAGCAAATGCACGGGAGGCTATCATATGACAGGTGCGTCGGTATGTTTCGGAGGCCATTCCTTTCCATCTCAGGAGGAACGGCAAGTTGAGTATTGTGGCTAAAGTTCAGTGGGAAGCTTAGCAGAAATCCATCACTGTGAATCCTGCCATCCAATCAGAAGATCCTTCCCAAACATCTGACATGAACAGCTTGCTTCCTCTTATTGGAGGGATATTGTGTTCACGAAAGACGGGCAGCCGTGCCATAGCACTCTTCTTCCCTATCTTGTAATATCAGCTCACAAAGTGCTACTGGGCCCCAACCATCATTGTGAAGAAACAGATGTTCATTGCACCTTCACAATGTATACCCTGGAGAACTGAACTGTCAATGAGACCTCATTCCCAACGGTATTGCCCCCGTTTGCTGAATGGCAATTTGCCCACTATTTTTTGTCACATTTCTTACCACCTTTTTTTACTGCAAATCTATATGTGATAAGTTGGGGAATGGTATACAAAGGTGGTGCGAGGTTAGGGTGCTGGGGGTCACCCCTTAAAGTTGAACACATCAGTGATTGTTTTCTTTTTAGCAAAGTGTCATTTGGCAAAACAAATCGAGGAAACCTAATAGATCCTTCCCAGCTGCCACCACTCCAAGGTCTGGGAGCATATCTATATCCTATGATATAAACAGTGGTCGAAGTGTACGAAAAGAAGTAGTGGAACTATGTTCCCTACTTGCCTGCACCGCTCTCCACAGACCCCATCGCTGTGCCCCCTCCCATGCCCAGTAAAACCCCCAAAACACATGTGCCTGCTCTTTAAGGAAACGTCCTGTGCAGTCCACTGAAAGTGCAAGTTCCAACCTCTTCCTACACTTTTATTTTAAAACGAAACCGTTCCGGAACGGTTTCTTTTTTAAAACAAAAGTATAGGAACGATAAAACTTAATTAAAAGAAGTAGAGGAGCACCTCTCCCGACCGCTCCCGCCCACTTCGACCACTGGATATAAATGGCCCAACAATGCAACGTATTTCTCTGATCACCATAGATCTTTGCCTTAGAAGGCTATTTCAATTGACTGCTCCGATACCTACACAAACAAAGCCGGGAGGACTCTGATGCGGGCTGTTGACTGACATGTAGGAGCGAGGACCTTCTGTAAAGGAGCCTCGCTATCCTACCTTCGCATCACGCCCATTTCCTGGTTTATATTGATGTAGGACATTTCTATGCTGTTATAAGAGAAGAGAAGCCAAGAGCTCATGAGAATACGCTGATTGACACTAGGATCACCCTATGGGATGGCAGGGGAGGCCTTCAACAAAGCAGATGTTTGTGTCTTTCTGGAGGTCTGCAGCTGCTTTACTGGTCTGCTGCATTCGTTAAGATGCTTAACAGTTACAAACTAGACAATTCTGGACCATTTCCTTACATTGGTTTGTTATCATTATCTGGACTTTGAGAATATGTTTGTAATGTTGTCCAGCTCTGCTGAATGAATATTTGATACCAATATGTGCAGTATCATCCTAGCCATATATTGAAACATAACCCTTGCGTAAAGGTACCAATTTTCAATTTTGATTTAGCTTCAGCTATCAATGTTCCAATTCCTGTTGAGTGTTAAAAGGAGTGTAAATAAAAACATTCAACTGGTTTCAGTGGATATGTAATTGAACCCTTGGTTTCTTATCAAACAAGTCAGCGATGCATGTCATAAAGCACATCATCATGAGCTCCAGGTATTACTAATAGTGTATTGGCAGTAGCCACTATTGGGTATGTAGAGATATGAAGAATTCATACCACTGTGATGCTCAGATCTTTTGGACAAAGGCATCCGCAGGCCTCATGTTTGGGAAGGGGCCGGGGGAAGGAGCTTGACGTTTCCCCCCTTGCAATGTTGTGCACATTCTCTCCTTTTATCGATATGGTACACTCAGTAGTTCTAAGATGTAAACTTGTGATATTTGAGCTTCAGACTGTGCTCTAATTACTGGTTACTACATAATTGAAAATATTGTATCACCAGAATTACATTTTTGGGGAAGTGAGGGGAATTAAGTTATCAAGAGTAACTCAGACTTCCTCCAAACCCACTTCAGAAAAGAGAACAGTAAGCAAGGAGTAAGTCAGTATTACTATCAGTAACGTCTTTGTGAATCGTATAGTCCCTCTCTAGGAGTAACCCAGAGGTAACCCTAATAACGTCTTTGTGAATCGAATAGTCCATCTCCTAGAGTAACCAAAGGAAATTATTTGAGATTCAGCCAGTGTGTCTTTTGCGAAAACCTAATCATATTCATCATGTCAAAAGAAAGCTCAGTGCAACTTTCTCTGCGTGTGGTGTTGCAGAACTGTATGTGAGTGCTGTAAAAAATCATTTAAATAAATATTGTTTTTATTTTATGTATGCGTTTGTATAGCGCCCAAACCCAAAGGTATCACGGCACTTGTACATAGTATAGGAAGCAGATGCAGTCAAAACAGTTCAACACAGTGGTACAGGTTAGTCATATTTGGTAACGGCCAGGTTTTCAGGAGTTTTCTGAAGGTGAGGTGTGAAGGGTAATTCCTGATTTCCGAGGGGAGTGAGTTTCACAAGGTATGCGCTGTGACACAGAAGCTGGAACCTCCCGCTCGTTTGTAGTTAAATCTGGGCGTTTGAAGAGCGAGGCTGGAAGAGGAACGAAGAGGGTGTCCATCTGTTTTAGATGAGATGCGGGGGGTGACGTAGGAAGGGGCGTTCATATGCAAACAGCGGTGGCTGATCGCTAATGTTTTGAATCCAATCCTCGCTTTGACAGGCAGGCAATGTGCCTTTTGTCTCGTGGCAGAGATGTGATCAGATTGTTTTAGGCCCAGTGCTGCTCTTAGAGCCTTGTTTTCTAAAAGTTGAAGCTTGGCGAGGATCTTGGGGGAGGTGCCCGTGAAAAGCGCATTGCAGTAGTGCAGGTTGCTGCAGATTATCGCTCCTGCGAGAGCCAGGCAGTTGGCAGACGAGAGCAATTTTAGGCTCATGGCGATGAGTTTAGCCGTGTAGGCCGTACTAGAGGCCACAGCATTGACAAGGCCTATATATAAGTACATATATAATAGATCACAAAAAACACTCCGTTCTGAACACACTCATACATGAAAGTCTTTGAGGCTAATTCACAATGTACCCTGTCTTACCCTAACCTCAGGCCCAGAAAGGGCCAATTGGGTCACCAAAAAGCTGTACATCAAAAGCACATTGGGTAAGTCAGAGATAAAGACTTAGTCAGAGTAACACTTTGAGTTTGATACGTTAAGAGAGTAATACATTTTGCAAAATGTTTCCATAAAAATGTTTCAAACTATTATGAATGATGTATTAGGAATTCCCCTTACTTGGGATGCAGTCTTGCTGTTGTCTCCAGTTATTCTTAAGTTAAATCCTCCAAGCGGAATTCCACTGATCTAGTTGGATGCTCACTGGGTAGGAAAGCCATAGCTGTGTTGGTAGCAGATTGTGGCCTCATGTATGTTGTAACTGCTGAACATGACAAAGCATTCTTTTGTACCAGTCAGATTTGGTGGACCAAAATATATTGAACTTTCTGCCTGAGCGGGAGCAGGGTGAAGTGTACAAGCTGCTGGCCCCACACATGTTCATGACAGACCCTGCTGCTTCAGACTTCCTTAACAGTAAGTCATTGGCTGATGCATTTCCGGGGTGGGAGGGCGGGTGGGGGGTAGTTCTTAAAGATCGTACCCACCCTTCAGGAATGTGTTACTAGATCATTGTCCATAGGTTTCAGGTTCTCACCCGCATGCACATAAATTGTAGGGCAGCATGGCTACCCCCGGTTTGGTACAGTCTATTTTATTTATTTATTTAACATTTATAAAGCGCTCACACAGCCCGCAGGCATCGAGGCGCTGTTACAGGAATTGTTTGTTTTTCCTAGTTGCGTAATTGTTTTTTTTGTTTTTTTGTCTTAGTTACGTATTTATAACGCGCTTAAACACCCAGAGGTTTCTAAGCGCGGACCCGGGGATCGAACCTGTTGTTGCTTCGTGTCGTCTTGCTTCCAAGACGCGCACGCTGCCGCTGCGCTATCCTCCCGGGACAAATGCGCCCTTATCATTTGGTTACAGTTAAGGAACAAGTTACTTCAGAGTACAGATTATTGGCCATTTCAAGCAATTACAACTGTTATTGTTGCAGAGTAAGGCATATTCATGCAGAACCGTTTTTATTATCTGATAAGTAAATTGAGACTGTTAGGGGGTGAGGAGGTCTGCCACATGTCCCGCTGCATGCCCACAAACTGACCACCACAAGTCAGGTTTCCTTTATGTGCCATGCGCACCTTTCTGAGGAACGCCCAACCCCCCCCACTCACCCTCAAACCCTCAACACACCTAGGTGTGCATCTGAAGGAGGGCTTTGGCTATCCATGCTACCACCCCTGGGTTAGAAATATGAGCTTTTGAAACCAAATTTAATTTGAAGCTTCCTAGGAATGAATGCGATGTGGTAGGGAGCGCAACATGTATTACGTAAGCAATGCACCGGTGTGCCACAAATATACAACTACACTGCCTCAGTGGAAAATCTCCCTAATGCAAAAGTGCCTTCGTGCATTGCTTTTGTACCAGGGACATGTCCGCCCCATCGGAAATGGAGGTGTGGAATTGCACTAAACCCATGCAACATATTTGTGCCTATGGGCCCCATTAATGGAATTTTTTGCACGGTTCAAAGTGACTTTGCACTGCTGGAAAGTGACTTTGCACTGCTGACAGAAACCCTGATTAATGGAACGGTGCAAAGTCATTTTGTATTGCAAAAATTAATTTGCACTGACTTTGCACTGCAAAAATACACGTTGCACAGTTCCATGAATCAGGGTTTGTGTCAGCAGTGCATAGTCACTTTTCAGGCACTTTGAACTGTCCAAAATAATTCCATAAATCAAGCCCAGTGTGTTGAATGTGCTTATAAATTACAAAGCACACAGTGCTAAACTCTAGGCCGATGCTTTATAGGCTTGTGCCCGGTCCCTCACTTGTACGCACTTGTGCCCAGTCCCTCACTTGGACACACTTGTGCCCGGTCCCTCACATGGATGCACTTGTGCCTGGTCCCTCACTTGGACGCACTTGTGCCCGGTCCCTCACTTGGATGCACTTGTGCCCGGTCCCTCACTTGGAGCACTTGTGTCCAGTCCCTCACTTGGATGCACTTGTGCCCGGTCCCTCACACGGATGCACTTGTGCCTGGTCCCTCACTTGGACGCACTTGTGGCTGGTCCCTCACTTGGACGCACTTGTTCCTGGTCCCTCACTTGGACGCACTTGTGCCTGGTCCCTCACTTGCACGCACTTGTTCCTGGTCCCTCACTTGGACGCATGCCATTAGCTCCTAGTTCTCCCATGAATTGCTACTCGATCTTTCTAAACCCAGCCCCTTGTATGCTATTGAAGATCGATGTGAATTCTCTTTCTTTCCTTTTCAGCTGAAAAACAAATCGAGTTTTGTTGTCATTTAGCGCGCGGAAGCCTTGACCCCAATGAGCCACCAACGTATGAATACGTCAAGTTTGTTGTGGATTTTAAGTTCTTTACACATGGTAAGCTTTGCCTTGTTTGCCTTCAGTTGTCTGATGACTTACCGCTGCTGTCTGAGTGGTTATTGGCATTGCTAGTAGGTCTGCTCCGTCAGGATGCAGAGGGTATAACACACCCGATTCACACCTTATGTGCCCTTGGGACGCAGCTGGGGAGTACTGGATATTACAGAAATCCCAAGGAGAAGTTAGTTCTGTTCTGCTGCTGCACTTCATTCATATAATTCAGGGTACCCTGCCCCCCTCCTAAGCCCGGGCTGAAATCACATTCCAATTTGACCAATATCACCGAACAGTCAAATCCACTCCGGTTCTCAGCATGGGTGCCTCTAGTTAAAACAATTTCATAAACTCCTTTCAGTAATGATTCTCTGCACGATTGTTTGGTCTTTGGGGAAAACCTGACAGATTTCACCATTCAACAAGTTGATGAACCCATCCATGAGCATGGCCATTGTGATGTCAACAACCAATGCACACACTTTCATCCCCTAAACCATAAAATTGTACAAAAATGCAAAGTGTGGATTAAAAAAGGAATACTGCGACGCCATCTTGATGCGCCCCTATTCTGCATCTGATGCAGCATGAAAGCGAGCGAGATTGAGGCAGATGTTGTGTTCTTTCTTCTCTTGAATCTCAGGAGCATCACTGAAGGCAAGGGTGTACTCCTTACATAACCGACTTCTAAGAGGTTTGAGGTTTTGTGTTAACTTTCTCTATCTAAGGAAACAGATGATGCATAACTGTATCTATGAGGCAAGCAAGCAACAAACATCAAAACTCCCAAATCCTGTCAAAATGTCAAAGACGTGAAAAGAAACAGGAGCCAAAAACACATTAACTGCGTTCAGCTACATTCTGACGAACTTCCAAGGTGGCACCATGACAACCCAGCACAAGGCCAGAAAATGGAAAGCCTACAAAAACCAGGAGGCAACCCCATAAACCCACAAGGCCAAGATAACAAAAGTCCATATATGTTCAGAACTTTTCCAAACACATTTAAACATCCACAGCTGTTGCCTCCCAAACTTGCCATCAGACACAGTCACACACAGACTAATGTAAAATCCCACAATTTGCAATTAGTTAGGCTCACAAATATTCATAGAAATGGGATGCCAAACCACAAAAGCACAATTAAGTAATCAGAGTTACTTCCCCACCATCACAAAACTCAGTGAGCATGCATAGACATATTCCGGCAATCCTGGGACATGTTAGCCTACGACACACAAGGAGCATCACAAATCCCTTTAGCCAGCTCAAACCCCTTAGCGCATTTCTTCCCCAACGAATAAACTAAACAAAGGGACACCTTGACTAGCATCATCCGTCTACTCAATCGCAAGAGTGCACCCCTGAACATACCCACCTGACTTCTCAAGAGAGAATGATGACCTGAAGTTCAGATTAGTACACCGTCAACATTGGACGCGGAACAAAAGTACCCAATATTGAAAACGTGTGCCTGATAAATGGTGATTTGGCTCCTAAACAGACTTCAAATCCACAGTGTAATCCTGTAATGCAAGTAGCAGACCCTGCTCTTTACTAAGGCCTGTGTTGCCACTGTTTTAACATAATACCTGTCAAGATGCCCAGACGTCGCTGCCAAAGAATCTGGGAGATAAGAGTAAATGGTGTTAACTTTCACAGAACAGTTGATGTGCAGCTGATGTGTGATCCCAACCCATTCTTAAACGTATGTGGCCAGAGGATTGGTAGACACATTGCCCCAGAGGTTCCTGTTTTCATGTACTTAACGTCCCCCAATAATCCAAGTTTTAATAATGGGACAGCCAACTACTGGATGGTGAGGGGGAGGCCAAAGGGCCAGGGGGGTCTTCCCTTCACTTGTCTCTAACGCATGACTTCATTTAAAAGCAGAGCAAATAAACAGGCAGCAGCTCTGATGCACACGAAATGAATCCGAAGGTGCATTTGAGGGACCTGAATAGTAACAAGGACAATAAGAAAGTATCTACTTCTCTGGGCATAACTTTGGGACCAGTTTATTAGACTGTATATAGGTATTAATGGACTAGAGCAGCTCAGATAAGGAAGCAATGCTGTCTATGCTGCCAAGATATCTAGTCACTGCCCGCCATGAATCACAGACCTGAACTAAAAGAGTTATGCTTTGTTGGACAGTTAAGGAGAAATGTACATACACATGGGCAAAGCCCATAAGACCCAAAAACCATTGCCGCAAATACAGTCCATTAAACTGGTCTAACATATACCTCCACATAACCACAGAAGCAGAGTTTGCAAGTGGTCTATTGTTGACATAAGTATTTGCACCAAATGACGATGAGGATCAATACAATTAAAGAGAAATATGCCAACCTAAAATCCCAAGGAGGCCAACTAAACAAAGGAGACAGCATGCCATTAGCAACCGATCAGTGTCACAGAAGATAGGAATGTTCTCATGGCAAATGATCCAAAATGTACTTCAAGAGAACCTTGGTCCTGGCATGTCAGTATGGGAAAATAGTCCCAGGTATGGCCACAATAATGTCCTAAAAATGCCGAGCAACCTCCATATAAAGAAAGGTCAAGCGAAGAATGTGTAATCATGGAGAGAGCCGAGTACCACTAGCGTGGGTGACATCTACACAGGACAGTGAAAATGTGTTGAATTTCGCTAAGCTTTGATGTTCTGCAGAAATAAAAGAACTGTAAGGAGCAAAACTGCACTGCACAAAATATTCACAGATTTTTGGTAATTGCGGCTGTGAAACTTTTGCAAAAATGTTGGAATTACGCATCATTTTCAAGGGTTTTCCTAATTATGGGTGGGTGGAAATGCAGAAAAATATGCTAATTCCAAGCAAATTTTCACGCAAATTCAGCTGAGGGAATTTGTAGGAATTCACCCATTCCACCTGTAATATAATCCTGGCTCCACGAGTCCCTCAATGTGTGGCTTAAATTATCTTCTCCCTCGCCCAACTGCTTACATACATAGGCGCCCTCTCTGCAGCAGATGGTGCAGCCCACGCCTATACTCCGCCTGTGCAATTCCCCCTTCAGATGCTTCTGCCTACTCATCACCTGCTACACCTGCTACACCTGCACCCTACTTGCAGCCCCCCCAGTGTGCCCCATTCGTACAGCACTCGGCTCGGTTCCCGCTTCTGAAATACCATACATACATGGGTAGTCAGATCTGTTTGCTGATACAGAAAATTGTTCAATGAAAAAAAGTCTCAGCTTGCAGTGCCGCGCACAGTGCAGGTGCATGGCCATTCAGCACATGCCTCTTCAATCTAACACCTAATTCAAGAGCTTGGCCGAGGCCTTGAGAGCCCGGCAGTGCAGAAATCAATCTCCAGCTCCCACACGCTTAGTTATGTTTCACTCACCTCAGCCCTTGTGCTCTGCTCCCTGTGAACGGGTGGGGGCTACTATCTCTGGGCAGATAAACAGAGCAGGGGGGTGGAGGGGTTGGGTTGTGATTGCAAAGAACCCTGCTGGCATTGTTTACTACACCAGAATGCAGCTATACATTTGGAAAGAAGATTGCACACTATTCCCCTTGGTGTGCTGATTTCTCCAGTTAATCTTTCCAAGGTGAGAGATGACGCTTTGATCAAGAGACCTGTCTTCTAGGTCGCAAAAGAGGCACAGGGGTATTTCCCCGCAGGTGCCTGCCTTTGAAACAGCCTCATTCTGTGCTATTTCCATTTCAGGCAGAGCCTTATAGTCAAAGGAATAGTAAATTGCATTGGAAAGTCAAAGAAACGCCCTCCCCAGAGGCTAAAACAGGAAAGGTGTCGTCCTTCACTTCAGAACCTAAGGGGTTCCCTGCCAAAACAAGGTGTCCCTCCTTCAACTGTATGAAGGACGGATTTCCGGTGCACACTAATGTGTATGAAATTACCCCAGTTTTACACTACTTCAGGTACTTGTACATTACAATTCAGTTCTCTAGCCAGAACCAAAGGTAACAATTAGGCATTCATGTAACAGCGAACTTCGCTCTCGGTCCCCGGCACTCTAAACGAGACCCAACTCTTCAATTATTTATTCAAAGTCATCAAAACTCTTTCTTAAACAAGTGTATTTCATAAAATGTTAAAAATCTTAAACATATTCTTCATGTTTGTACAACATATTTCTTCATAACAATTATTTAAATGCTAGAAGAAAACAATTTTTTTTTTTAATAAAGATCTTTTGTTTTCCAATTTTTCAATGCTTCTAGGATTCTTTGATTCACAAAAGCCCCAACGCGTTTCGGATTAATTGATCCTTAATCAAGGGTCAATCCTGTCCAAAATAGATACATCATTGTTTTAGCCCCACTTTGCATGTATCCGTCTTATCTTTAATGTTCCTAAAAAAATAATAACCATTCACTAACCTTGTTGTTTAAAAAATTGCTACTAGTCCTGGTGATCCTGGATTATCTCTTTCCAACCTTCAAATTATGACTTGATAATGGGTGAAGACATACTCTTCGCTTCTCCCAAGTTCTAAATAAATATAGCACATAGTTGTCTAACACTTATCAGTTAAAAATATATATATATATTTAGGATTGACCCTAATCTCAGATGTTGACTGTAACTTTGTAAAGTAAATGTGTCCACTCTCAGTTATAGACCCTCCCTCGAGCTAGAAGACTGCCCTGCAGTTAAGAACATTGACATTATTTGTTTCCCTAAACTAACCTTTTATTAACCATGAGTTTTATAATCTCACTTTATTGCTTCTGACTAAGTCAACAGCTTCTCCCATTCCATTTTCAGTTTAAGGAAACGTTGCACTAAAGTTCTCTTTGCTTACATTCATGAAAAAAGCCTACAAGTATGTGCTTGATTTCAGAAATCACGCAAAGCTTTTAGTCTGCCTCATTAACATGTTTAGACTAAACCATTTAGGTGCCATCTTGGTTGAGTGAAAAAAACCTATCTTCCAATAGAACGTTATGCCAACATTAACACAATATGCAGTAATGAATTACCCACAGCTAATTTAGAGAAGAATGCACTTTAAACTATTTAGGAAAATATACTCTCTATGTGCTAAGTGATTCACTTAATAATTTAAAGTGGACGAACACCATATATTTTTGGATAACCCCAATTGTAAAATAATTTCGTTGATTCGAATGAAGCTATAATTGCTCATCTTCCTTTGACCAGGGTGAATGACTCCAACGTCATTGAGGATCAACCATTCTACAGATTTATGCAAATATTCTCTACGAGAGTTTCAAATTGATAATCACGAATATAATGAGTGCATCTCTATCTTCTGTCTTTATAAAAAAAAACATGTTAAATCAAATTTTTTCCAACTTCTTAAACCTCCTTAAACTGGGACATATGTAGCAAGGTTGCACTGCCACCTGTCCACTGAGCTCTCAGTATTCCTCCGGCTGGCACGCACTCGCCTCAATAGTGATTAAAGCCGGCCACCACTCAGACTCCCTCAGCGTGATGCCAGCATGACTCTACACGCCACAGCACTTCACATCATGAAAATTCCTTAGCAACACTTATTTGAATGCTTATTGCAACTGGAATGTGATCTCTGTTTTTTTGTGGCTTGATGTATAAAGACCTTTGCCTGCTTTGTTTACCCCCATACCTTACTGCCAACACCTTTTCCCCCTTCACAGTGTGGTGAAGCCATCTGTTCATCGCTAAACAATCCTTTCCCAAAATAAAACTGAAGACATTCCAGAGATGCATAACTGAAACATCCCCCACTTGACGTTTAGTGATCCTGCTCCTTTGTGACTGCAGCCATCTTAACTCCATGTTCTTCCTTTGTAGTGCCTACGCCCTCATGTAATGGCTTTGAGTCAGCAATCGCCAGGGCATTCAGGTCAGCCAATGAGGAGCAGATTTGCCTTGTAGCCACTGTTCGGCTTGTTACTCCACAGTTTTTGAAGGTAAGTGAGTGCCAACTGCATTTAGGTGAATGCTATAATTCCATGACAGTTGCATGCCTAATTTAACTTGTGCTACAGCATGTTGTCACTGAAATGTTCATGGAACTCCACAGTCACGTGAATGTAAGATGACTGCTTAGGGCAGGTCTTTCTCTGAAGTTAACTCACATCCTGTCCTTCATTGCATCTTATTTGATGTGCTGCAAATGAGTGTCTGCAATCATGGACATCATTCAGCGTTCTTAGAAAAGCTTGCAGCCGCTAAACAGGTGCTTGGTGCAGAGGTGGATTATTTCTCCTCTTTATTTGAGATGCTTTATAATTTGTTTCGAATGATTTATTGTACTGTGTCCATACATCAGGAGTCTACAACCTTTGGATCACCTGATGCTTTGCACAACAACTCCCATTGCTCTATCCAGCTTAGTCAATGGTGAGGAATTGCGGGAGTCGCGTAGTGGAAACATCTGGAGAGACAGATGTTGCTTACCCCTGTCTTACATAGTTCCCAGGTTCTTTTCAGCATTGTACTGCATGTATCTGTACGTAAGGAGATTTTAGATTATATTCATCACTCTGGGTAAGTTACAGTGACATTGGTTTTCATGCACAGTGCTTCAACAGTACTACACACTGTTCAAAGATAAAAATCCAAAATAATGCAAAATACATATTAAACTCAATATGATCTATCATCTATATGTTATATAGTCTGATCGGATAGGTCTTACCCTGACCTTTTCATGCATGGCTGTGACTCTGGCATAAATTAAGGGCACCTGAGGTTACAATTGTCCCGCCTGGGTATCTAACACACATGAGAGAAGAGAAACAGGCAATTTTTATAACAAGCATTATAACTGATGATACCGCCATCCTTGAGTCATCGGCAGAGCTGTATCATTGACCTCCCATTTCGGTTCTATGTTGTTTTGCCGACAGGGATTCCCTCTAAGTAATTTACTTTGCGGATATTCTGTCGACAAAACTCATCATTTAAAAATAAAATGTATTTGAGGGTTCCCCCAAATCCCCTTTTCCCTACACTAATCACCCTTCCCCAAGCCCCTCCCGACCCTCTTTTTCTCCGATGAGTTTTTGGCTGAATTCTTTTGAAGTAGAATACTTTTAAAGAATGCCTGTCAGCAAAAGGACGGCATACGCCTATTTCTTCTGTTTCATGGGTGTATAAGTTCTATATGTATATATCGCTTTTTTATCCTTTTCCGGATCTTTAAAATTCTGAGAAAAGGAAGTGCTTGTGAGGTCATCAAGAGTAAGGGTTATATGATGCCACTTCTTCTGATGTCATTAGAGGATCAATGGTAGGTTTAGGCCACTTCAGCTATGAACATGATTATGTCAAAAGAACAACAGTGAGCTGACTGTTCTGGTAACCATTTCACACATTCTCTGGTGATATTACAACAAGGAGCTGGATTTATGGAAGGGGAATGGACTTAGATGTTGGGTGGATTTATATGTCTGCGTAGATCAGATAGTTAGGAACATAAATACAGATACATAAATACAAATATTAAAGATTAAGGCAAAAACTCTTTAAATAGTATTCAATAGTACAGTAGTTAATGTGATTGGTTCTGGGATCACTTTTTTGAGGAGGAAACGCTCACATCAATTTTAATCTCTATTTAGAGAGAAAAGGAAATAATGAAAAATTGGAATCTGAAGCATTAGATAAACTCTACATTTATTCATACTGTAAAAAAAATATTGGGATGAAATACATTTAAATCACATGAGTGAAAACATTTGCATGATGAGAAAATAAAACAAAGTGAAAAGTAATGGTGGCGAAGGTGGGGGTGCTTCAGAGCATTTGTTGATAAATTTAAATATTACGTGAAATACCTACAAGATATTTATGTGACAAATACCAATTCCTATTGAGAAGAGGTGAAGGTGACCGTCACCTATGCATTTTTGCTCTTATTGCAGGATGTGGGCAGTGTCACGTGGATAAGAATGGCCAAATAGTCAATATACAGAGGTGTGTAGAGGAGGTCCCAGATATGGCCTGCACTCCAGCCACCCATTTTGAGATACCAGGAACATACTCGCCAAGATATGTGACATATGAGGAGCAAATTAACCAACAAAGAGCAGCGCTAGGGCTCTGCCCAGTGCCCATCAGAAGAGCAATACCTGTTGAAGGGTGTATAACCAGACAACCATGGGCAGCACTGTACCTGTTGAGACAACCGTACCAGCAGTTGACACGAAATGAAGACTACTTACAAACTGTCCCCGAAGAGACCCAAAGGGCCTTAATGGAAGGCGAATGGAGACGACACAAGGGCCTTGACAGGCATACTAATGAACGAAACGACAAGCAAAGAACGTCACGTATAGACAAAATATAGGGAATAATCATGTAATGGACTTAAAAGAAGAAACGATGTTGCAACACACAGAACATCAACTATATATCTACCTCAACGAAGCACATTATACAATTGCGACTCGATTTCACAAAAGCAGAATTAAGCCCAGGCTGCTAGGGGTCAAACAGGCCAAGATTCATATTCCAGCTAAAGTTCGAAAGAACGACAGAATCGAAACTGAGCAAGAAGCAGCTCATGCCTGGGAATTCAAGGTCAATCCTAGGAATGGAGGAGAGCAGCAACTTTGAAGAATCGAAACTTAAGAGCGTAGCAGCCTGCCCCATGAAGGTCGAGATAAGGAGGCCTAGGCAGGTGGCAAGGCCGAAGGGGAATCAAATACACAAAATGAAGGAAAATGAAGCAGATTCACGGCGAACTAACACGTGACCAGCCAAGCGCGAAGAGGTACCACCGTCTGATGTCACCCAGAACCCGAGGATGCCATAACATTTCCTGATAAGAAGTTACAGTTTTGAGGCCATCCTCAGCCAACTAATTGACACATAGCCCTAAAGAACTGATTGATGGAAGGGAGGCAGGGTGAATCTTGTGGCACACCGCATCTGGGTGTCCATTCTGCATGCTGCTAATTAAAGTGGAGATTTATGTCTAGGGGTGTAACCTACCCAATCACAATGGACCAAATAATCTAGGGTCCTATAGTTAGTAGAACCAATGAGACGTTGTACTTGTAGTGACGTCTATCACAAGTGATGTAGAGGGATGGGCGTAGACGCCCACCCGATAAGAGTTATCCAATCCTCACACTGTGTTACCATATACAGATATAGCACCTATACTTAAGTTACCTTTTTCGACCAATAGAATTGCATGACAAACTTTGAGTGTAACACGTCAACGATGACGAAAATTCGCTATAACTATTGCTGTCTGAATGAAGATTTCAGGAGTTTAACGAGACGGGCGATCGCATCACTGTTGATTTCCATTGTTTCCCCGTTTTTTGTACTTGTCATTAAACAGACTTCCCTTTGCAAACCATTGAGTTGTCCTTATTGATTGGTGTTGCAGTAAGAGAATACTGCACCCCATCCTCATCAAGGTGCAGCTATCTCGTCTTAAAGTACTTGAGGGTGAGCTCTGATCCCATGGGCCCGTCAAAGGTCGCTCCGCCCTCCTGTACACTTGGTAGCAGAGGATGGTTTTGACCATCAACTATTGATTATTGATTAGTGATAAGACACCTATTGATCGTCAAAATGAAGTAACTCTAGGTCTTCGGCAATATCACAGGTCCTTCGCCATTTGGCCGAGTAGACTGTGAAGCTTCCCGTGGACAATGATAGTAGAAATCTATCTAAAATCTGCAGTGGGTCTGAAGGAACCCGTTTTATAAACAGAAATCCTTCCATTCCTACGGTCAGTGGAACAGACGAAAGACTAACGGAGGCGGTGATCCCGAGGATCCAGTGAGGAACCATGCGAGCGGTGAGTCAAACAAAAAATTAAATGCTTTGGCAAATGTCATAGGCATTAGAACAAGTAAGGGAAAAGGTAACAGAGGGAGGTGGAAAAGACAAAATAGTCAGAAGTAGACAAAGACTGTATACATATAAGGGGATAATGCCTTGAGAATAATTGAGATATTAAAGAATACCAGAGTGGACACGTGAGATAGTACAGAATACCAGGGTGGACACCTGAGATATTAAAGAATACCAGGGTGGACACTTGAGATATTAAAGAATACCAGGGTAGACACCCGAGAAGAGAGTGGATTCCAGGGCGGACACCTGAGGAGAGAGAGGATTCGCCTTGTTCCTGCGCTTTAATATAGCGGTCAGAAGAAACGTGAACTCAGAGCCCACATAATAGGGGATGACTAGACTACTACCACGTTTAAAGACGTTGCAAAAGGAGTTTGTTTAAACTCCATATCGGGGTATTAATTAGAAGGCAGAGATAATTGTGTCCAGCTGCTGTCTGTCTAGTTTGTCAAATGTCTGTTGTACCTGTTCTGTTGTATGTCACATGTAAGAAGTTTTGTCTTGTATTGGTTGAAATCAAATAGGGTTTTATGCGATTCTATAGTTGAGAGGGAATCGCACTTGGATTGATGTTTTTGAGTAAATTGGTGATAAAAAGTTTTGGCGGGAAAGGATTGGATTTGAGCTTGCAGTGGTTGTTGCTCGCTCATATTATTAACAGTGTTAAAATTGCATGGAAGCATTTAAAAGTGGTGTTTAAGAGGGAAGTAGAACAGATTTAAGCATGGAAGAAATTACACCATTAGCATACTTATGTAAGCAACTGCCGAAACATGCACCCAAGCTTAAGAAATATAGCACAGAGTGGGTTAAGGGCATCGCCCACAAGATGTTTATGCCATGGCCACAAAATGGGTCTTTATCTAAAGCCGTTTTACAGCACATGACGACTTACTTGCATGCCACGTATACAGGGAAAAAACTAGAGAAACGCCTTGCTGTTCTAAAACTTTGGAAAATGTTCGAACAGTCGAAGGAGGAAGATCCTCCTGAAGACTGGATATTAAACATATGCACAGAGGGGGGTGAGATGCCTACCGCCCCACCTGCCCCGCCTGAAACAGAAACCGAGGGAGGTAAGCCTGAGGGACTTTACCCATTAAGGGAGCTTAAAGCCACCACAGGGTACAGCAGCCCCGCATGTGAGTCACCTACTTACAGTAGTGATGAAAACCAAGGGAAGGAGCAGGACAAGATTCTTACCTCCGCAGCCCCAAGGGACAAGGAGAGATGCCATGATGAGAGGAAGGATCATGCACAGATTAGTGCATCTCTCAATAAGGAGAGAGAGGGAAAGAAAGGGAAAGAAGGCAAAAGCAGAACTGATGAGATAGCATTTGAAAAAGACGAATGGATGGGAAGACAGATATTGTTGAAACTCAATGGAAAAGGAAGTGATGACGTGAGACCTATAGAGAGGCTAGATGAGGCGCAGAGAAAGGAGAAAGAAAAGGAGTCAAGGGATGAAAGGATAAGACAGAAGGATAGACTGAGGTGTGAACAGCTGTATCGCAAAGAGCAAGAAAAACAGCTTGATCGCAAACACAGACCAGTCCATGCCTTGGACCTACAGAAACAGCAAGAGCAAAGAGTACATGACAAGATAAGGAGACGAAGGGATGAGGAAGTTCGAAGGGAAAATGAACATAGAAATGAAAGGAGAAGAGAAGAAGATAAGGTCAGAGAAGAGGCGAGGAAGCGCAAAGAATGAGATGATGTCATAGAATGTAAGCGGAGACAGAGGACATGTGATCTCAAATATCTGGAGAGGGAAGTTAAAAAACCCAATCCTGTTGTAGAATGGGAAGACATTGAAGAATCCTTCCCTGCGTATGACTCAGTACCGGGCAAGACCAGGGCAAATATTGAAGATGACTTCGACACCAGAAGCATCGGGGAAACGATCAATAAGATATATGACGAAATGGGGTTAGAACAAGTAACCCAAGGGGAAAGGGAAGACGAGCACCTGGAGAGCACTCAGCTGTATGACACTGAGGATATCACCCAAAGTACTGGGAGCAGGAGACTGTCCCTGGTCAGACTAGAAATCAGTAAAAATGATGATAACACAAGGAGTTGCGTGAATTGGGAACAATCAATGTCCGACTCCGGAGAGGAAATGGAGCGCAAGACAAATGAAGAAGGGAGGCAGCGCGAAAAGCGGCTCCCAGGGGACAAAGGGGTACGATGGTCGGATGCTAGTGAGTCCACACCGAGGACATCAGAGTCTGCCACACAGTCAGACTGGCATGATAGAACACCCCATGGTCAGAGGTGGGTGTCAGCTCCCACCTATGTAGACAGGTTGAGGACATTGCCAGGCAGACGGCGATGCAGGAATATTGCCCCAGCGGTAGACAGAGAGCTATGAGGGAAGAGAAGGAAGGCTGCGCATTCCAATTTCCGCTACTAGAAAAGGGAGGAGCAAGACCGCAATATATTCCATGGCCACACATGGATCGAGAAAACCTGAAAAATAAGCTTCCAATGCTGACATCGGGAGCCGGGAAGTGGATACACGAGTTAGAAAATATGACAGGGGGTGTCACGCTCGCAATAGGGGACATTAAGGGACTCCAGATCGCCATACTTGGTGAGAGAGCAGACGCTGTGTGGACACGGGCAGGGTACCCTAGTGTAACCATAATTAACACTGCTCACGACTAAGCACCATTTAATAATTGCAGAGCAGCAGTATTGAGAGCGCTACAAGTGCTGTACCCAGACACTTCCGATATGGGAGCTATAATGACTCGCAAAATGAAGGAGTCAGAAGATCCGTTGATTTATATCCAGAATTTCCAAGACATGTGGGTGCTCGATACGCATGAATCTTGGACGAAATCTATACCAGTGTTTTACCGCATATTGTGCCAAGGGCTACCAGAGCCGTTTCAAAAACAGCTCAAGAAATTGCTAGGGTTAGAGGCTAAACCCTGGGCAGAAATACAGTTAACAATCGCACATTACTGTAGATTGTTGCAAGAAAAGAATCGAAAAAAGGAGGCAACTCGAAAGGGCGAGGAAGCAAAGCTGGTGCAAAAGAAATTATCAAAGTATGCTCTTGAAGGAGCCATGCTAACTAGCCCAGCTGAACAGAACTCACAACAGGTGGCTAACCCACAGCAGAACAACCAGGGTAATGTAGGACAATACCCAAGGGGAAGAGGATTTAGAGGAAGAGGATGGCAAAGTAATCACGGAGGTTTCCACAGTAATCAAGGAGGTTTTCAAAACATGCAAATGGGCAACCCAGATATGTCAAACGGACCAATAATCCAACCACCGCCAGCATGTTGGCTGTGTGGAATGATGGGGCATCTGGCGCGCACGTGCAGAAGTCAAGACGTGTGGCAGAATAGCCAAGGAATGGGAGCAGGCACGGCAAATCCACCTGCAGTCTCACAATAGGGCAATGCACAGAATCACACAGTGCAGCAGCAAGCACAAGGCGTGCAGCAAGGTGCGGAACAAGGAGTTTAACCCCTGAACATGGGGAATTTGCCACAAGGGCAATTTCAATAGGCGCCACCGCAATCGTCTCAGGGCACAAACTCCGGAAGGGGAGGCAGCCCAGGGAGTGGAGGGAATCCACAAGTGTACAGTGGACCGAATTTATATATGAACTAGGACAGCTCACTAGGAATCCTGATGTGCTCTATCCTATCAGTGACACCAGACCCTAATAGGGAACCTAGGGTGAATGTCGTCATATGGGTTAAAGAATATTTCTTAGTTGACACGGGTGCAACACGCTCGTGCATACGTGAAGGCAAGTTTTCCTTGTCCGGCGAGGCCATAGATACTCAGAGTTTTACAGGAGCTCACAGTCGAGTTCCCTTTACAGACGCACTCCCAGTCTCCGTAGGAGAGTGCGAGATGAATGTAACTTTATTATATTCACGACAGACCCCGGTAAACATTTTGGGTCGAGACTTAATGACAAAGTTAAACATGACCATCTGGTTCACAGAGGAGGGCATAGTATCCTCTACTCCAGGAATGCATTATTCAAACGTGTGCGAAATGATCAGGGCATACTCAGGGCATATAGCCATGAGAGCTATACCGCTAGTGCCAGAAGTTTTCGCATAAGGCATATGTGTGATCATGGCAAGATTGCCTGGCCTTACAGATAGGACCATGAGAACCCCCGATGAATTTTTATTCAGACCAAGAATACCTATGCATGAAGAGGAGGGACAAGTATTTCCCTTAATGAACATAGCATTGCTGTGCAAGGGAAAATGGCATTGGTTGAAAGCTGCGATGATGAAGGCAGACAATGCTGCGCAATTATCGCCATTGAAGAAGGGTGTCGAGTGACTTGCATCACCGGTGATGATCTGTTTGAAGAACAACCAGACTCAGAAGAAACAAGGGTAGAAGTGAGTCTCATATTTTGGGTAAAAATGATCAAATGAGAAGAGCCTCAGAGAATGATGTTGGCACTGATACGTCCGGAATACTTTGGTGATGATATGGCCCAAGTGCCTGTCTCAGTATGGACTACAGGACCTTATGACGTAGGCCTCCTGAAGGGGGTGGGAGATGTGAAAATTAAACTGAAACCAGGAGCAATTTTACCGAGGGCGTGACAATATCCCATGTCCAGAGAGGCGGATGAGGGGATCGCGAAGACAATTTCTTCCATGATGGACCAGGGCATCTTGGTGACATCAGAGTCACTGTGTAATACAGTGATTTATCCAGTCAAGAAATCAAAGCGAGGGTCTTGGTGTTTAATCCAAGATTTAAGAGCATTAAACAATATTGTTGAAGCCGAGTTCCCTCTAGTCCCTAATCCATCTACAATCTTATGTAATATACCCACCGAGGCAAAACATATTTTACGGTGATTGACTTGAAAAATGCCTTTTTCTCAATCCCGTTGCACCATAACTCTCAAGATCTGACGTCAGTCACATTACGACAAATGCGTCTGAAAAGCACGAGGTTGCCACAGGGGTACTGTGAGTCCCCGTCCATTTTCAATAGAATCCTACAGATGGACCTAAGCAACATTGCATTAAAAAGTGTCGTCTTGCAATATGTGGACGACATCTTGATCTGCAGCTCCACGGAAGAAAAATGCAGACGCGATTCCATCCAGATACTGACCATACTGGCTGAGAAAGAATATAAGGTTGACAAGTAAAATCTACAGTATTGTCAACAGGAAGTGCTGTACATAGGCCAACTCATCTCACATGAGGGAAAAAAGGTGACCCCAGAAAGGGTTGAAGCTATCATGAACACGGCAAAGCCACTCACGATAAAGCAAATGCAGAGCTTTTTAGGCCTGTGCAATTATGTTAGAGCATGGGTCTTCGATTACAGCTCGTATACCAAGCCCTTGCTCCAGGCTTTAAAGAAGGCTCAGGCGACAAAGGAAAAGATTGAATGGACCGAGGCAATGGAAAAGGGGTTTGCAGAACTCAAGACAGCGATTTGTACGGCTCCAGTTCTCGGGATTCCTAATTATGCAGAGGAATTCTACCTATTCTCACACACAGATGGCAGCGTTATGACGGCAGTGCTCGCTCAGAGAACATCATTAGGGTACAAGCCCCTGGCATATTACAGTGGGAGCCTGGACCCAGTCATGAGAGGCCCTTCCCATGCGAACAAAGCTCAGCTGCCACAGCGTTCGCCAAATAAAAGTTGACAACCGTTGTAATGGTATGTTCCATGACATTGTACGTGGAGCACTCATTATTTGCCATCTTAGAGAAAACAAAGGGTACGTTGACATCTCAAAGAGCTCCTGCCTATGAAGTGATCATATCTAATCCATCGATCAAAATATTTCGATGTAAAACAGTAAACCCAGCTACGTTCTGTCGGGGGTAAATTCTCCCGGGGCCGGCTGGGCCGTCCGCGGACCTCCGGGCAGGGAGGCCCCAACTCCTCCCGCGTATCCCAAAAATGAGTATGAGGCACACGCAAGAAGCAAGGTGATTCTGCTGTTTATTAAACAAACGGCAGGGATGGGTCAAGGATCGTACGCGTCCGTCCTGACACACTCTCTCAATTCGTGGGGTTTGCAGGACCTTTTTACCTTAGTATGACGCGCTACTTGCGTCACCTGGGAAAGTTAGCAAAAAAACTATCGCCACTCTGGATTGGTTCCTCGAGTGGTAGGGTTAGTATAGCATACGTATAGAGAACGCTGTTAGTGGTTGAGGGTCAGTCAGGTGGTATACTTGGGTTCTCCCTTCAATTAGATACATGAAAATTGTTACATGAAGACCCCTGAGGATTGGCTAATGTTAATGGCGTCAGTGATAAGAGCCCCATGTTCTGATTGGTCCACTCGCGAGCCCCCCAGTCTGGGACCATCGCTGTTCCCAGCTCGCGGTGCACCTGTCATTTGCAACAATGTATAACTATGGGTATGTGCAGACAATGCGAGGATTTGTTCATATGCTGGAGGGCAGACTACTCCCACTGCCGCAGATGTCCATTGAGTCGCTTAATTGTTGCTGCCTGTGTCTCAAAACGTGGGATCCAGGTGCCTCCCTCCTCCTGGGCCTGGCACCCTGTCAGGTTCGGCTTGGTCACGTAAGGAGAGACCGTGGTTGAAGCAGAATTCTGCACATTTAATATTGCATCTTCCACTGTGTGCCTGGCTCAGTTTGCAGGTGTGACCTTGGCTTCGGCTTGTGGCATGCGAGTTTGCAACATTGTGCCCTTGACTGTCTGCTCTTGCCGGGCGCATTCTGCAGGGTCAGCAATTGTACTCTTGCTCGTTCAATGTTCATGGAGGCTCTTGCTTGCGGCCTACTTGGGCCTGGTGCATAGGTGGGGACGTTTGATGCACGGCGCTTTAGGTTATGGTATCATATTGTTTTATCCCCAGTATCATATCTTCGTTATATTTCTCATTGCAACGCATGGGGTAGGAGA
Source organism: Ambystoma mexicanum (assembly GCF_040938575.1). Classification (NCBI taxonomy): domain Eukaryota; kingdom Metazoa; phylum Chordata; class Amphibia; order Caudata; family Ambystomatidae; genus Ambystoma; species Ambystoma mexicanum. The sequence continues at coordinate 300,153,715 of NC_090930.1, read as the reverse complement.
AGCGTCAGCAAGCATTTTAGATGGGTTCGTTGTGCGCCTTGCGTTTCTGCATTTTGAAAAAAGCTATGTGAAAATAATAAAGATGGGCGTCAGTGGGTGTGCCCGGCACCTACGTCATAGCACTGGATATGTTCTTCGTGTGGATTGGTGTGGGAGTGTCCAGTGTGCATGTTTGCATGGGTGTGCTGACCGTTGGCTAGGTCGTCATGGCATCTCTAACAATGTGTTCATTTACTGTTGAATGGTTCAGTCGAGTTCATCCATGCCGCAGGCGTCGGCATGAGCAGGGCAGGCTGGTGGGCAGGCTGGTGGGAACATCCGTAGGTTCCTGTACCAGGGTATTTGGTCATCTGGTAGATAGGCAAACTCCTCTCGTGGCGGATGTCTGGGCCGCGATCCTCTAGGCCAGAGGCGTGAGGGGATTGGTGGGAGTCTTTTGTTCCATTCTCCCACTTCAGTCCCCCCTCGGGTCGACTTGTCGACCACAAACATATCTTTTTCCTTATCTCCTCTTACTCTCCATATTTTAGTTACTCCTCCCAAATGCCCATAGTGGTTGACATGGTCTTCAAATGACCATTACATATATACACAGGTTCCTCCAGGTGTGCAGTATACCCATTTCCCTATGTAGCTCCTTGGGTTTCTTGGGTTTTCGAGCTTCACAGATGGTGGGTCCAGGTGGTTGGTGATGATCTGTTTGCGCAGTTTTTCTCTCTCTTTTATTATTATGCCTGTGTGCTGGCCATCGTCTGCCGGCATCAAGGGGTGCATACCAACCATTTTGATCATTTCGTCTGTGGTGCGTGCCTTCCGGGCCTTCCAGAATCTTATTATAATCAGTACAGCTCCAGCCAGTATTATGCATCCAACTATAATCTTCAGGCCGTCCGACAGCCAAGATGGCATCCACGACCATAACAGTGAAAACCAGCTGTCATCCTTCTTCACTCCTTTACTTTCATTCATCATTTTGGAGTGCATCTGGGCCAGTTGTAATACTGCTTCTGTCAGTGTACCATTGTCAGCATCGTTAGCAGGAATGAATGTGCAGCATGATTGTCCTATCTTTGCACAGACTCCTCCTTCCATTGCTGTAAGGAGATCCAATACATATCTGTTCTGTAGTGCTACCATCCTCACTGCTCGCAGTTCCTCTTTTATTGCGTTGAATCCATTTACTGTAGAATTAATTGTCATCATTAGCTCCCATCGAGTTATCTGGAGCCATTTTGCGTTTGTGTAAGCTTGTAGTCCCGGATGTATTATTGACGAGAATAACATTGCTGCTCTGCTGAATAGTCTGTGTTTTGGTGGGATTGAACTGAGTGCTGTTTCCGACCTTCCCCATAGGTAATTTCCTGTCATAGGTTCTCCTTGTCTTTTCTTTCTATTCAGGACATTGTTGTTGTTGTTGTCTTCGTTCTCTGGCCCCTTCTGAGGTTTTACAGATCTCTTCTTCCTCTTGTTTCCTTCATCCATTTTAGGGAAGTTCGCCATGTTCACATGTTTCTGGGGCACCACTAGTGATGGTACATTAACGTGTACCATTGTGCATATACCATTCCACAGAGGGGGCAGTGTGTGGTATGCCTTGTCTCCGCAGGCCCAGTAATGGTCCATTAATACTGCTGTTCCTGCTCCCCCCTCAGGTAACTCCACCACGCTTGCACAGTTGGTGTTGTATCCCACGTCCACTTCTCCTCTATGTTGGTAGCATACCTTAGGTGCAGACAGCGGCAGTATGGTTATTGGGTCTTCATCCTTCTCTATCCACGTTATCATGGGTACATACTTGACCCAAATCGTCCAACATCTGTCATTGTGTTCATTAATAGTTGTAATATTTTCTCTTGTTACCATGTTGCTGCCAACCACTCCTATGTCCCATTTGTTGTCCATGTACACCTTCCCTGTTATTGTTACCAGTGGTCTTTCCCAACATCCTTGTTTACCAGGAACTTCAGTGGCGTACCAGTCTCATGGTAGGTATTGTAGTGTTACTTTCTTTGTTTCTCCCTTTTCAGGGCCACTTGTCATGTATCTGAATGCTTCAGCATGCAAACTGCTCTTGTGGTAACTCAAATAAGTCTTGAGGAAGTTGTTTTCGTATGAATATGTGTCTCGCATTTTCCACACCAGGTTCACCACCGTCCCTTGAAATCTCCCTTTCGTTTGGAACAGTGCCAAGTATATTATACATCGTGCTGTCTTTTCATCTATTTCCGTGGCAACGAATGTTCGAGAAGCGCTCATGGCGTATGGGATCAATGAGCAGATGTAGCAGCTGTCTTCTGTTGTCTGCTTACCTATTTGGTTCATGTGTTGGTACCACATGTTGTACGAGACGTGTGCTGAATCTGTTATGTAGTTATCAATACCTTTATTATTTGAGTATGTGCTGCGTTTAACTCTATTCCCCTTATGTGGGATCTTGCTAGTACCACCTGACGTGACACCTGTTGCAGCCGTGGGTGGGGGCATATTAGGTTTGGATACAGCCAAAATATTGATAGCATAACTTTTCTGCCATACAGAGGCAGCCAAAAACCCGGTGATCATCAAAATCCCTATCATCTTTATTACAGAGGCCTGTTCTCACCAGCATGTTGCTCTTACCTTGCTGCAGTCCGGCAGCTTATTCTTGCGACGTTAAAGTTGCCCGCCTGAAAATTCTCAATAGGCTTGTTATTAGTGTTAGTTGTTGTTTTCAAGCTCTCCCTATCAAGTAGTCGTTCAGTGCCCAGGCGAAGAGCTGTTCCCACGCCAATCTAAGCGATCTGTCTCTTAGGGCAGGCAAGTGTTGGTGAAGATGGGGCATTGATTGTTCTATGGCCAAGATAAATGCTGTGTAGTAGACACGTACCCTCCTTCCTTTCAGGTACTTTGGCCTTTTTATGTGATAGACAAATTGGTGTGATAGCTCTTCAGGGTAGTTATCGTCTGAGGGTAGCATCTACCCCTGGGCAATGAACTTTGTTAGTTATCTGTTTTCTTAGCAATACAATAATATGCGGTACCTGCATGTGCGAGAAAGAGAAAAAAAAGAGAACATTCAAGTGTTTACATGTGTATATGTGCAAGACAATGTCCTTCAATTGGGTGGTTACTGTAGTGGGTGGGGGGTCGATGGGCAGAGGGTTTGGGCTCAGCTGGCGGAAGTCTCTTTAATCGTGTGACCATGGGGTGGGCGGTATAGGAATTACCAGTTTCAGTAGTTGTCTCTGGGGAATCTGGGGGGTGGCAGGGTATGGAGACACTTAGGTCGTCAGCTGTGGTATAAGTCTCTTCCTCCGTGGGTGACGCTGTTGCTGTTCTTCCAATGGCCCTGTCGGTGACGCTAGGGCGGGTCTGGAGTTTGCAGATCTTTACGTCGTGTAGGTGATTCCAAGCACGTTTGTCCTGCAACTTTACTGCTCTCGTAGATACCTCCTCTACCAGGTGGGGGCCAGTGAAGCGTGGGCTGTTCAACTTTCTATTGAAATTGCGGAGTAGCACGTGATCACCTTTAGCAATTTTGCACAGTTTTTCCTTTTCCAATTCTTTATCCGCGTCTTCTTGTTGATCACTCTTAGACCCGCCCCGCGTGCGCTCGAGCTGTTGAGACACAAACACTACACTAGTAACCAAAGAAGACACATATTGGTACATTTCATCACCAAGAACAGTTGCAGTGTGAATGCCCTTGATGTTGGCGTTAGAGGAAGGCGCATTTGTCGTCCGGTCACCACCTCATGAGGAGTGAGGTGGTGGTCGCAGCCTGGTCTATTCCTCAGCTCAAATAGAGCTAGCGGAAGGCAATACAACCAACTCTTCTTTGTTGTTTGCTGTATCTTTGCAATTGCCTCCTTCAGTAGGCCATTCAGGCGTTCGCATATACCGTTGGCCTGTGGGTGATATGCACATGCAAATTTATGCTTGATGTTCAGTAAGGATGTGATGTGCTGGAACATTTCATTAGCGAAATGCGGGCCATTATCCGACCGCAGTACCTCGCACACTCCCCACCTGGGGAAAACCTCCCTCACTAGAAATTTAGCTGCTCTAAATGCGTCTGGATGTGAGCAGGGTCCTGCCTCAAACCACCTGGAGAATGGGCATACTACTACAATCATATACCTATTTCCTTGACATACGTTGATCATATCAACATAGTCAATATGGATGTGCAGGAATGGTCTCTCTGGCCAGGGTATAGTACCTTTTATCACTTTCAGCGTGTGACCGGCCGTAAACTGTTGACATGTGAGACAATTGCTGATAAAATTTGTCACATGGGAATTTAACTCGGGACAGAACCAATCTTCCCTAATTCGTGCTGCAATAACTTCCTTGCCTGTGTGGGCTGGGTGGTGGAGTTGGCTCAGGGCGGTGTTCAATAGTGCCAATGGCATTACCATCTTTCCAGTGTTACCCTGGCGCCATAGTGCGTCAGTTGGTGACATTGTACATCCTCTTTTTACCCATATTTCTTTTTCTGCCATTGGTGCAGCCGCTTGTAACTCCATTATCTGTGTGGCTGGGAGATGGGTGTACCCTTCTCTTATCAACATCTCTTTAGCTATCCCCCTCCCTCTCTCTCTCTCTGACTCTGGGGGGTTCCATATCTCACCAAAATATGCAGCATACTTTGCATGTGCGTCTGCTGCTGCATTTCCTTTTGAGATATGATCTTCTCCATTAGTGTGTGCGGTACATTTAACCAAAGCTAATTCTTATTGGTCATTTATTACTTCAATTAGTTCAGCTAATAAGAGAGCATGTTGCACTAAACCCTCTTCTCCTCCATTTGGACAATCCTGAGTGGACAGTAGACGTGACATATGCGCTGTCAGAATATATAGTCACTCTTTTGTCAAAGCTTTCCTTTAACGCCAAGATCAGTGCAACCAATTCTGCTGCTTGAGCAGAGTAATGTTGTGGTAATTGTACGCATTTCACCGCCACACACACCGGTTCCTCTGTCATTTTTGCCACTGCTGCCCCAGTTCTCCTTATCCCATCACTTTGGTCTATTGTTGATGACCCATCAATGAACAAGAGCTCTCCTCTATCTAGTGCGTTCTCTTCAACTTTTCTAGTATATGAGTACATTTCGGTAGTCTGTGTACAATCATGTGCATAGTCTCCTTCCTCAATTACTTCCGCTATAAACCTTTCAGGATTAACTGTGCTGCATCTAACAATTGATAATTCTGGTCTAGATAAGATGATCTCATAACCTGACGCCCTCTGCGTGGTTAGTGTGGACTTAGGCTTGTTCAATATTGCAAATAGTGCATGTTCCACAAATAGTGTGGTTGGGCACCCCATTGTGATTGATGATGCTTTCTCTACCGCAAAGGCAGCTGCGGCGAGACCTTGTTCGCAAGGGAAATGTCCTAACATCACAGGATCCAAGTGACCACTGTAAAATGCTACTGGTTTGTAACCCATGCTTGTTTTTTGAGCCAACACTGCTTTCATTACTGCTGAGTCGCAATGTGAAAATATAAAGAATTGTCGTTCATAATCTGGGGTGGCCCGTACCGGAGCAGTTGATATTGCATCTTTCAGTTCATCAAAGGCCTCTTTCATTTCCATTGTCCACCCCAATTTTTTCTCCCCTTTGTTAGCTTCTTTTAATGCCTCAAGTAGGGGTCCTATGTATGAGCTGTAATCAAACACCCATGCTCTACAGTAGTTGCACAGTCCCAGGAACTGCTGCAGTTCCCTCACTGTTTGGGGCAACGGCGTTTTTTATATGGCCTGTGCTCTTTGTGGTGCAATCTTTCTTCCGTATTGGGATATGAGCTGACCAATGTATAGTACCTGTTCCTGACAGTACTGTAACTTTTCTTTGTCTACCTTGTAACCTTTTTCAGCCAATATTGTCAGCAGCTTTAATGAGTCCTCTCTGCATCTTTTTTCGCTTGTGCTGCAAATTATTATGTCATCGACATACTGCAACACTGTGCTTTCCACTTCAATGTTACCCATGTCCATCTGTATTACTCTGTTGAAAATTGAGGGTGACTCGCAGTACCCTTGTGGCAATCTGGTGTGTTTCCATTTTGTGTTTCTGTACGTGAAGCTTGTTAGATCCTGTGAGTCTGGGTGCAGGGGTATTGAGAAAAAGGCATTTTTGAGGTCAATCACTGCAAATCGTGATGCCTCTGCGGGAATGCCAAGGGCCTGAGGTCCTGGATGAAACGCCAAGACCCTCCTTTAGCTTTGCGCACTGGGTATACAGCTGTGTTACATGGTGATTCTGATGGTACCAATATGCCATTATTTATAAGGGCCGTTATTGTTTCATATATGCCCTCATCTGCCTCTTTTGATAGTGGGTATTGCTTCACTCTAGGGAGTATTGCACCTTTTTTCAATTTTATTCTTACTCCCCCTATGCTCTTTATGCACCCCACGTCATAGGGACTAGTAGTCCATAATCATGTTGGTACTTTTGCCATATCCTCCTCAAAGAAGGGAACTGGAGTGGATGTGGGTGCTTCAAGTGCCATTGCAATTTTCTGTGCCACTTGTTTGTATGTTACTCTTAGCCATATGTCTACACTCATCATAAATACCATTTCACCTTCTTCCTTTTCTTCTGAAAAGAGCTCCTCGTCTGACACCTGGGTGAGCCTGCATCCCTCTGCTAGGGCTATCACTGCCCTCCATGCTCTTCCTTCTCTGTCTTGGGCATGTACTGCGATGTAATCAGCAGTTGCTATAATGCTCTCTATGCTCACTGAAATCACCTTTCCTTCTGGTTCATTGGCTGGTGTTTCTGGTCTGAACAAATAGGCTGTTGGCCTCCTCCAGATCTTTCCTTCTATTCCTGGCATCCATGCAAATGCCATGTCTGTTCCGTACTGGAATAGTTCGCCATCTACTGGCTCAGCCCTAATCACTGTCTGTCCACAATATGCTTGCATAATTTGTTGTGCAGTGAGCATGTTTATTCCTGGAGTGGAGCAAATTATGCCGTCCTCCGTAAAGGAGATCGTCATATTCAACCTTCTCATTATGTCTCTCCCTAGTATGTTTACTGGTGAGGCCCTAGAATATAAAAGCGGGACGGACATGTCATAATCCCATATTGATAAGGGAATGTTATCAGTAAAGGGAACCAACCCCCAAGCCCCAGAGAATCCTTGGGTGTTCATGGCTTCACCTGACATCTTAAATTTACCTTCCCTTATGCAAGACCGGGTCGCCCCGGTGTCAACAAGGAATGACAATTTTTTGTCACCTATCGTTACCTCTATGTGTGGTTCCTCCGCACTATTAGGTGTTACCGACAGGATGGGACACACCAAGGCCGTCTGTGGGCTGTCCTATTGTGGGTATAATGATTGACCACTTCCTGTGTAAGGGTTGTGTCCCAGGACCGTTACCCTTCCCAGTTGTGTTTGCTGTAGTTGTGTATTGGTGGAGGTTATGTTATGGTCTTGAATTTGGGCAGGTTGCTGTACTGCCTGCACTTGGGGTTGTTGTGTTATCGCTACCTGTTGTTGTGGCAGTGAATATGTCTGTAGCTGTTGTTGTGTTACTAGTTGTTGCTGCCCATTTCCCGGTTGCAATGCCTGCTGTTGCTGGATGCCCTGCTGTTCCTGTGTAGGCCCTTGTTGTCCCCGTTCTCCCCATGATGGTGTGCCTGGTCTCATTCTACATGTGCGTGACATGTGCCCTAGTAATCCACAAATCCAACATACCGGTGGTTCCCTGTTCTGCCATGGAAAGCTCCCTGAATTGTCCTGGTATACTGGTTGCCCGGTGGGGTAGAAATTTCTTAATCCTCCCTCTTGCTGTTGTGTGTTATAGCCGTATCCCCTCCCCCTCATCATTCCTCCCCTTCCCCTGTTATAATTATAATATCCAGCTCCTGGCGTTGAGTATCCTCCTCCTATGTTAGTCGTGTATGGCTGGGGTGGTGGCAGCTGTTGTGCTACAATCTGTGATGATTGTATTTGGGAGGGATCTTGTGCAGCCACTACTTGTGTGGCGTTTTGAGTCATTGTTGCAGGTGTAGTTATTAGTGCACCTTCCATCGTGTATTTAGTAAGTTTTTTCTGTACCAATTTAGCCTCTTCCGCTTTTCTATCTTCTTCCTTTTGTTTCATCTTTTCTTGTCATGTCCTACAATGATGTACTATCGTCAGTTGTATTTCTGGCCATGCTTTTGCTTCCATCCCTACTACCTTCTTCAGTTGTTTCTGAACTGCTTCTGAGAGCCCTTGTATTAGTATATGATAGAATATTGCTGGTGTTTTGTCCCATTGTTCTCTAGTTTCCATACGCCACTTCTCTTGAATTTCCTGGATATAATCAACAGGATCTTCGTTGTCACGCATCTTGCGTGAGGTAATTGCTCCTATGTCTGATGTGTCTGGGTACTGTACCCTCAGCGCTTGCCATAATGCATGTCTGCAGTTTGCGAATGGTGCCCCATCGTGTGATGTGTTTGTTATTGTAACCCCGGGGAAGCCTGCTCTCTTCCAGATGTCATCTGCTGCATCCCCCAATATTGATATTAGAAGGCCCTTTACATCCCCCACTTCCGGTTTCTGTCCTGCGGTGTGTTTTTCCATTTCATATATCCATTTTCCCGCACCTCCACTTAATGGTGGGAGCCTGCACTTTATATTTTCCTTGTCTGCATGCTTCCAAGGGACGTATTGTGGTCTAACCCCTCCCCTCTCCAGAAGTGGCATTAAGTTGTGTCCTGTTTGACCCCCTGGGTTCCACAAAATCGAGTCTGCGCACCCCTCCTCTTCTTCCGTGTCTCCTACATTGTCAATTGCGTCCATATTTCCCCTGCTCGTAACTGTTTCTCCTCCATCTCTTCCCCTTATTTCATCATTTCCTTTATTTAATGTGGGCGTGTGGATTAATTCTCCCTGCCTGCGTCCAGGGAGGTCTCTAAGCCTGCTTGCATAGGGTTTCAGTTCGTGGGAGAAGGGTGCGAGTTTAGGTGGGCATGTTGCACGTAATGAATGTGGGGTGGTGGAGCATGTTGGACGGGATGATGAGGGTGTAGCTGCAACTGTCTGCCTTCCCGCCATTCCTTGCTCTTCCCCCTCACTTCCTTCCAGTTCTTCCTTTCTCCTACAGGCTTATGGTGAGTCTCTATTTGTCCGTGTGATGTATAATTTATCTAGGCTTTCCCTTTCACTATTTCTTCCTTCCTTCTCCATTCCTTCTTCTTCCTCACTACAAAAGTCATTCATAAATGGCAACCCCCAATCTGTCTTTTTCCCCCTAATCGTTACTGTTTTTAAGTCTATTAGATCCGTTCCTCCCTTTTCTTCTTTACCAATCGCTCCTCTTTGTGCTGATGTTGTTGCTTTTTCTGTGTCTCTGTATACATACCTCCTTACTTCACTCTCCCCTCTCCTATCTTCTCTTTCCCCTTCATTTTTCTCCGCTATTTCTCTACCAATTTCTTCTCTTTTCTTTTTTAATTCCTCCATTACTTCACTACTCATCTTTTCCAATATCCTTTCATCTTCTTTCTTCCTTTCCCATCTCGCCCTTTCCCGTTCTAATATACTCTCTATCATCCTCCCTTCTTCGTATTTCCTTGTCGTTTCTGATAGTAATCTCCTCTTCCATATTAACATTTCTTTTTCTTTCTCTTCTTCCTCTATTTTCCTGTCACGCAGTGCTGCTCTGGATACCCTTTCTGCTACTGCCTTTACCCTTTCGGCTTCTCTCTTTTGCTCCTCAGTTCGTTCCCTCATTTTTTCCAACTCATTCTTACCTTCTTTCCTTTCCCGGGCTCTCTCTCTGTCCTCCCTCTCGAGCTGCTTGATCAGTGCATTCTGCTCATCCCTTAATTCTGCTAATCGTTCCTCCAAAATCTCTTCCTTTTGTCGTAACAGCTCTTCCCCCTTTCTTTTCCCCTCTTCCCCTTTCATTTCACTCTCCCTGGTATTATCCTCGTCCATTTTCCTTACTACCGCCTTCTCTTCTCCTGTTAATGAACCTCGTAATTTTAATAGTACCTGCGCAGCTACCCACTCATCATGTCCTATTTCTGCGATCTGCTCTTCTCCAGTCCTCCCCTCCCCTGCTGGCATCTTCCTATGAGCTGATCCTGTCGTACTAGTCCGCTCCCCTCCCGTGTGGCCACCTGTAGCTGTATATGGTGGCGGGCTGTATGCCGGGTTCGAGTACCCCTCAGCCGCCCTTAATTGTTCTCTTGCTATTTCTCCTAGTTCTCTTAAAGGATACAACCCCCCTCCCTCCGTTTTCACTACCTTCGCTAGGGGTATATCGTCGCTCTGTTCCTTTTTTATTTCATTTTTGTTTGAGTTGTTACTCTTTTCTCCTCCCTCTTGTCCGTTCCCAGTGTTCTGTGTGCCTTCACTCTCTTTTTCCCCGTTCTCTCCTTCCTCCTTAATCTCCTTTTCTTCCGTTGTTTCCCCCACAATGAACATTCCGTTTGGTCCTGGTCGGGACCCTTGGAACATCCTCCATAAGTTAAACACCTCCACGTGGTGTGTCAACTTCTTCCCCTTGTATGTGTTATGCAGATGGGTTAATAGTGAATGTTGGGTATATGGGTCGAAACTGCCATTAGGCGGCCATGGTGTCGTCATTTTGTTGTCCGTCCCCTGTGTCCATTCTATGCTGTATTTGATCAGTTTCTCCCTATGGGGTGACAGTGTTTTACATATATGCTGTAGCGGGGTAGTGAGGGTGTTCCCCCACCCTCCCGATCCTGTCCCGTATGACATAGTAGCACTTCACATTTTATCCTACCCCTATCTGGTAGCGGTTATCTTGCTAACAGTGTACGCTATACAATCTTAGATCTTTACCTGGCCCCGTAATTTTGGGGACTTGCGATTGTCCGCTAAGGAAAAATAGTAAAATATAGCATTTGCATTTGTATACTCTTTTCTTTCTTTTCTTCCTTTACCGAACACCTTTACGGCCCCCTGCGGCCGAGGCGCACGTAGCCCCCTGCGGCTGCGTTCCCCGTGTGACGTTCTTGTACAGCCGTCCCACTTTCTTATACCCCTCCTCCTCTTTCTTCACTTGCCGTGGTCGGCGTTCTCCGTGCACATCCACGTCCCCCTTTTCACCCTCCCCCAATCTACTCGTTACCGTTTTATCTCCGTCTCCACTCCCTTACCATAATTCTCTACCCCACCACTCTCCGAAAGAAAAAATGCCTCGTGTTCAAGATGTCCTATGAAAGCCCTACTGGTGACGTCACCGATCTCTTCCAAAACTACTGGTAATTTCTTTTCATGTTTTTTAAAAGGCCAAAATATGCTTGCAATCCACCCCCGTTAACCCCCCAGCTATCCTCTTATCACGCCTGGAACAAGGTAATCAACAATATAATCGGACTGCGCACGCTGCGTTGCCTCGCGTGTTATACGCCCCTCGACAGGAGGGCTTAACCAGCCAATTATCTTCCGTATTAGGCAACCAGCTAGCTACCGCCTACAGGGAAACGTCATCTATCTATCGAGTTTCCTGCTCGATCAATAGGGATCCTCATCTACTCATTGATCAATAATCACCAAATCGTAGGAAACCGCACACACACACACCCTTACACGTGGTCGCGACCTAGGCCAATCAGTGTCTACGGGCGGCCGCACGTGATGTTTTCGTGCTCCGCCCCCTCCTCTTCCGTAATTTAGCGGACTGCTCTCGCACTTGTCCAGCTACCATTCACTTCACCGTCAACACTAATTTATCAAACCTTTGCCGCGCACCTGTGTAACACCTCCCGCCTCCCGTATTCTATTCCTCCCCCCTCCCTCACAATTTCACATTGCTTGTTGGGCGTGGCATACTCACCAAGTTCTCTTGATGCGGGGCCGCTCGACTGCGTGCACCCCTCCAAGCGACTCGCCACCTCCCCCCGTCTGGACCACGTCTGGATACTCGCCAACCGTGGGCGGGATACTTCTCAACCGGCTCCCGAAGGCCAATATCCGGATTGCGCTGTCCGGTCGTCTCGCAGTTCTGCGATGGTCCTGTAGTCCTCAAAAGGGGGCAGTGGCAGAGGGGGCCGCGCTGCCGGGCCTCCTCGCAACGGGAGCACTCGGAAAAATAAAATAAAAGCAGATCTTGAACAGATCTCAGCAGTGCCTCCAACTTGTCGGGGGGAAATTCTCCCGGGGCCGGCTGGGCCGTCCGCGGACCTCTGGGCAGGGAGGCCACAACTCCTCCCGCGTATCCCAAAAATGAGTATGAGGCACACGCAAGAAGCAAGGTGATTCTGCTGTTTATTAAACAAACGGGAGGGATGGGACAAGGATCGTACGCGTCCGTCCTGACACACTCTCTCAATTCGTGGGGCTTGCAGGCCCTTTTTAACTTAGTATGACGCACTACTTGCGTCACCTGGGAAAGTTAGCAAAAAACCTATCGCCACTCTGGATTGGTTCCTCGAGTGGTAGGGTTAGTATAGCATACGTATAGAGAACGCTGTTAGTGGTTGAGGGTCAGTCAGGTGGTATACTTGGGTTGTCCCTTCAATTAGATACATGAAAATTGTTACATGAAGACCCCTGAGGATTGGCTAATGTTAATGGCGTCAGTGATAAGAGCCCCATGTTCTGATTGGTCCACTCGCGAGCCCCCCAGTCTGGGACCATCGCTGTTCCCAGCTCGTGGTGCACCTGTCATTTGCAACAATGTATAACTATGGGTATGTGCAGACAATGCGAGGATTTGTTCATATGCTGGAGGGCAGACTACTCCCACTGCCGCAGATGTCCATTGAGTCGCTTAATTGTTGCTGCCTGTGTCTCAAAACGTGGGATCCAGGCGCCTTCCTCCTCCTGGGCCTGGCACCCTGTCAGGTTCGGCTTGGTCACGTGAGGAGAGACCGTGTTTGAAGCAGAATTCTGCACATTTAATATTGCATCTTCCACTGTGTGCCTGGCTCAGTTTGCAGGTGTGACCTTGGCTTCGGCTTGTGGCATGCGAGTTTGCAACATTGTGCCCTTCACTGTCTGCTCTTGCCGGGCGCATTCTGCAGGGTCAGCAATTGTACTCTTGCTCGTTCAATGTTCATGGAGGCTCTTGCTTGCGGCCTACTTGGGCCTGGTGCATAGGTGGGGACGTTTGATGCACGGCGCTTTAGGTTATGGTATCATATTGTTTTATCCCCAGTATCATATCTTCGTTATATTTCTCATTGCAATGCATGGGGTAGGAGAAGCGTCAGCAAGCATTTTAGATGGGTTCGTTGTGCGCCTTGCGTTTCTGCATTTTGAAAAAAGCTATGTGAAAATAATAAAGATGCGTGTCAGTGGGTGTGCCCGTCACCTACGTCATAGCACTGGATATGTTCTTCGTGTGGATTGGTGTGGGAGTGTCCAGTGTGCATGTTTGCACGGGTGTGCTGACCGTTGGCTAGGTCGTCATGGCATCTCTAACGATGTGTTCATTTACTGTTGAATGGTTCAGTCGAGTTCATCCATGCCGCAGGCGTCGGCATGAGCAGGGCAGGCTGGTGGGCAGGCTGGTGGGCACATCCGTATGTTCCTGTACCAGGGTATTTGGTCATCTGGTAGATAGGCAAACTCCTCTTGTGGCGGATGTCTGGGCCGCAATCCTCTAGGCCAGGGGCGTGAGGGGATTGGTGGGAGTCTTTTGTTCCATTCTCCCACTTCAGTTCATAGCTGAGCCAGTCACTGAAGGAGAGCCAATACATGACTGTGCAAACTATGAAGAATTCTACAATGAAATCCCAGGGTAAAAGAAAATGCCCTGGTGGGAGGTGAGATGGTTTTTATTGACGGTTCTTCGAGAATCTACCAAGAAGATGGACAAAGATATACAGGCATTGCCGTAATAAAACACATAGCAAACAGAGAATTCCAAGTGCTCGTGAGTGCACGAATACCATCGTATTATTCAGCACAGGCTGCAGAATTATTGGCATTGATACTCGCCATTGAGCATCACGCAGACCAGGAAGTTACAGTGTACAGTGACTCCGCGTATGTGACGTCCACAGTGCATGCAGGACTAGCACACTGGAAAAGGAGGGGCTACTTCCGAGCGGACGGCACGCCAGTGCAGCATGTAGCCTTATTGGACAGGCTGATTAAGGAACTATAGCTCCCAGTGGGCATAGCAGTTGTGAAATGCGCCACCTACACCAAAGGGACAGACTTTGTGTCACGTGGAAACCATGCAGCAGACACGGAAGCCAAGCGTATGACATATATATAGTAATCTGGGGCAGACGCAACTAATGGAGCTTCAAGGGGAGGCAACACAGGACAAGAAGAACCTATGGAAATGTCGAGGGTGTTCTTTAAACCCCTCTGATGGATTGTGGCGGCAAGATAGCACTGGTAAACCAGTAATGCCTGTAGCCCTACTAAAAATAGCATTGGAGCAATTGCATTACCCCATACATATGTCAAAGGAGAATCTGGCAGCAAAGCTCGCGGAAGACTGGTTTATACCGAATTTAGCTGAGCATGTTACATTCTTTATGGCGAACTGCATAATCTGCCAGCAATTCACTGCTGGGCACACATTAAAAGTAGTGAGAGGAGTCATCCCCCGGCCAAATGGGCCTTTTCAGCACCTACATATCGACTATGTCGACATGATTCAAGTGTGCAACGGGTACAGATACTTAATTGTAGTGGTGTGTCCATTCTCTAGATGGATAGAAACAGGTCTATGTACACACCCAGACTCTACCTGTGCGGCCAAATTCCTAGTGAGGGAAGTGTTCCCTAGGTGGGGGAGGGTGTGAAGTAATGAGGTCAAATAATGGGGCTCACTTTGTAAATCCAGTCTTTGAGCAGATTAGCTTGTTTCTTGGTATAAAGCACAAGTTCTTGTTGGTGTAACATCTGGAAGGTAATGGTATCTGTGAGAGGCTCAACAGCTTGTTAAAAGAAAGGATAGTCAAGTTGAAGCTTACTCTAAAGAGGGGATGGTTGCACTGTCTTCCACTGGCATTGTATGCTCTTCGGAACCAACCAGGCTCCGACCATCATCTTGCGCTGCACGAGATAGTCATAGGAAGGAGAATGAATACTCCCCTAACCCCCCGAGACAGAGATAGATGTGATGCCCAGCCAACCCGAGAGGTCCTGGGATCCGAATTACAAGAATATCTGAACTACATGACATCCAGTCTTACTGTAATTTCAGACCAACTTCAGCGACGACGAAAAGGGTGCAGCACAGCACAAAACACATCAGGAGACACTACAACAGACCCAGCTCAAGGTCTATGTGTTCCACTCGTCTTTCCTGGAGATGTGGTGGTAGTAAAAAACCACACGAGGAAGAGGTGGGACGAGCCAAGATTCAATGGCTCTTTCATCGTAGAGGACTGCACTCCTTCAGCTGTGAAACTACAAGGCAGGAGAGCATGGATTTTTCTCAATGACATTAAGCCCTGTATCGGAGAAAGTCATCTAGCTGCACCCCACCGCGAAGAAACTACAGACAACGGGGAAGAACCTCAGTACGTGCAGACGAGATCCATGACGAGGAAGAAGGACGCATGAGAAGCAAAGTCAAGACAAAGAACTCATGAGCAAATTGTGGCTTAAATTGGACATTTCCTCTAAGCAAAAAGGGGGATAAGGACATAAAACGGACACTCTGTGCATCCTATTTTCAGGGTGAAGAAGAGAATTGCGCATTTAAGCCACAACACGTTTTGTTGACATGAACTTGTGAATTAGCCCACACTCCAGCATTGTTGAGAAACATGACTCTAACAGACATTGATCAAGGACTTTTACCTTAAGAGTTAAACACAGTATCCTGAATCATCAAATATCAAGACTTTGTTTTGCAGCACTTATGGTGTCTCCCAGCAGAAATATCACAAGGTGAAAGGGGCTCCTAGGGGACCCTGACGTCTATGGAAACAAGGCGAGTCGCCACACACGAGGTTGTATTCCCAAAGCTAGGGTTTTATTGCAAAGCAAAAGTCTCAGTTGGCCAACTCGGTCTCATGCCCCGCGACGTGTATCTCTAGACCTCGAGGGACGCAAGAGAGCGAATTACGTACATCAGTTACATATATACAAAATGCATATCAAACAATCAGCTATGACATGTATAACACCCCCTTCATTGGGTTTCTTTGAACTTGGTGTGATGATGGACATCTCCGACTACTATGACACCTTCAAACATCTATTCTAGTAACAATTTGCAATTTGTGAGTGCGTAGGCATCTTTCGGTTATTGAATAGAACACGACGCTTCTGTTCTTGGAAGCGAACTACATACAGGGGGGAGTTGCATTCCGGACCTTGCTATCTATCACGTGCTATTCGTGTCCTGGGAGCCGACATGCTCTTAGCAGGCTCAGCAAAGGGGGGGCCATTAGAAAAGCATAATTCAAGCCTTTAGCGGTATTATTCTAACATATTCTACCATATAACGACACTGGCTGGCAGCTGTGAAATGATTAAATGCCCTGCAGCTCTGCTTCAAGGCTACATCAAGGAGGGAGCCGGGCATTCTTCCTGGCACTGCCCACGTTTGTGTTTCAGCGAAACTCTTGTTATCCTCTCGGCCCTGTGGCCTTGTCCTTTTCATATACAGACAACAATGTTCCACAGTCGATCAGTGTAAATTGGATTTCTAGACTGACAAACCCTCCTTTGGCCGTATGCAAAACGTCTCAACCATTTATTGAAACCTCCTCTAGTGATGATGAATCTGAAGTAGTTATGTCTGAGTCTCGCATGCTATCGTGGACATCATTGTCTTCATTAATATCTATTGCCATCAACTCTTTCATTACTCTCATCTCATTTGGGTCTGGGCTAGTTCGATCATGAGGTTGTTTTTTCTTTGTTATCATTCGCATGCATCCTTCCATACATCCCTTAGTTACCTCTGCACAAACTATGGGTACACAATGTATACAACAACAACACGTTAGGAATATTCCGAACACCACTACTAGTATTGAGATCAGCTTCCATCCCCAAGATCGTAGTATTCCCCAAAACCAAGATCCTATTTCCCAGCTCCCTTCTCCCGTGGGGAATTCAGAGCTTTGAACGTGCATTTTCTTTGTTGCTTCAAAGATCGCGGGGGAATGGTCATCTCCATATAAACGCAACATGCTGATCCCACTATTTTGCAAATTCCCCCACGATCAACCAGGATTACATCGAGAGCCATTCTATTTTGCAGCGTCATTAACCTGATTCCTCTTTCTTCCAACGTCATGTTAAATAATATATCTGTTGTTGTGTTTATTGTATTCTTTTGGATTCTGGACAGTTGCCTTATATTATAGGAGTTCACTATCTGTCTGAAAAATGGAATGAATGATTTCGCTACATCCGTTGCTATTAGAACACCTTTGTCAGTCCTCTTGACTCTAGTTCTGGATAATTTGGCCATGGCTGCTGTTTCCAAGAGGAATACTCCTGGGAACAATAGCCCGAGATAACATGTACCTCCCCAGTTTCTGGGCAACCAACGGTATGCTTTCTCTCCACATATAAAATAAACTGGATCACCTACGTATACTGGTTCTATTTCCCATTTTAGTACCACTGTATTCTTACAACCAGTATATGTTCCGACTGAAAAAGATCCTTTCTTTTTTAGGCAAAAGGGGACAGTTCTTGGGCTATAATTCACAGTATAAGATGGGGGAATCGCATCTTTGTTCCCTTCTGTTCTTACACGAAACGTCATTACAGATGTTTTTTCTGGCGGGGACAATCTATCTCGTCTATTTTGTCGTGTTATCTTCCATTTGCTTTTCCTCGTGGGCTCTGGGGCTATTACTTGTGCTTTATGGAAAATGGAACAACCCACAGGCTTAATTATTATCTCCTCAAACTCATTCATGTTGGTTCTGTCTAATTGACCCGTATTACTCTCATTCCATTTCTCATAGAACATTCCACCTAAAGATGCACTACATGCAGAACTTAATGGTAATGGCTGCACATACCACCCTATTCCTTTCCCAGCATGCTGTGGTAAATGGGCACATACCCAGCAGTTGGTTTTCTTCAGGATTGCATGTGTCATGTTCATTATCAGAAGCAAGGTATTATTCGTAAAACCTTCCCTGTGTTTTTCTTCCATTGGGGGTAGGGTATAAGAGATCACCTGAACCGGGCTTTCAGTAGTGGATATATTAATTATTGGTAAAAACATTTCTAATGGGTGTATTGTTTCTACCCAGCATAATATTAGGGCAGTCGATATTGGTGCTACCGTGCTCATAAAGCACATTATTATCGTTAGTATCGTTAGTGTCAGCATACAATTTGTTTTACCATGCATTTTTCTTAAACTTATAGTCTTTATAACTGACTCATTCTCAGCGGTGGTGGTGCAGGAGGAGGCTGGAACCGGTCCCGGCATGTTTCTCGTCGTCCTTCTTCTTCCTTATCACAGTTCATTATGGATATCTCTCTTCGTCGCGCTTGCTCTGATGTCCATAAGTTCAATGGATTTCTCACAATTCAGTTTTGCCTGTCCTTTTTTTTAGCCTGGATTCGATTATTCGTTTTTAGGCGAGATCACTTGTCCCTCCTTATACTGCTCAGAGGAACTTTGATCAGTTATCGCCTCAGTATCATGTGCGCCCAGCTTGTCCGCTCTGGTTCCGGACACATGTACTGTTAATCAATTATCTCACTTGTCATAGTACCATGTGCGCCCAGCTTGTCCGCTCTGGTTCCGGACACATGTACTTTTATGATTGCACCGAGGAGCCGCGAGTCCTGAATTGTCCGACTTGCACAATTCTCACGCTTCTCTCCTCTACACCCCTGATTCCTTCTCCGTCCATGAGCTGAACCAGAGGTTGACATAAACACCAAAAGAAAAAGAATGCGGATCACTTTGTCTTCTGAGGCCGCAGGTTGTATCGCCTTCCTCCTGATATCGTATGATCCGTGAACAGTGCCAGTGCACATTCAGATTAAGGCTTGAAGTCAGCCTGTGGCACTACTGCAGGTGCTGGTGTGCGCCGCGCCAATGATGCAGATTCGGTCTTTGGCGTGCTGGCAAGTGCTGGTGGGCGCCAAAGGGGTGCACGATTTGGTTTTGCTGGTATCTGCAAGGCAGATTTCACCTCGGTCAGCAGTGATGTCGATTCTGCTGGGCAACGTTGGGGCACTCTTTGCCCTTCCCCCTCTTTGGCAATCGTCTCAGGCTTTGTTTCGAGTTTCACTTCACGTTTTTGCAGATCAGGTGGCTGCACACTGGCAACAGTTTCTTTCGTTTCTGGGACCGCTGTCTCTTTCCGGTCATCAGTGTCAGGCAAGACTTGCAGTGCAGTTGGAATCTTTCTGGCATGGGTGGCATGGATCCACGACTTCCTTGCATCCACCCGTATTGCCATCTGCGTTGCCAAAATACTTGATGGGGCCCGCGCCACCTGGGTGCTAATGATGACTTTCTTTCGAAGTTTTTTAGCAGCACCCAGTCTCCTGGCTCCAGCGCGTGCCCCGGACCGGTATACCGCACGGGTAATGCCTCCTGCACCTGCTGATGAATCAAACGCAATTTCTGCATTAAAAGGCCACAATAAGTACTAAGCACAGGATGTTCTATTTCACTGAGTCGTTTTGGCTGAGGTGCGCACCATACATTTGCCGGCCTCGCCATTATGATCTCGTATGGGGAGAGCCCAGTTTTAGCCTGTACAGACGTACGCATGCATAATAGTGCTATTGGTAATGCATCCACCCAACTCAACTTGCTTCCCGCACAAATCTTGCTAATCTTTGATTTAAGAATCCCCTTGTGCCTCTCCACAAGACCGGCAGAACTCGGATGCCTTGAACTATGGAATCTCTTATCAATCTGGAGACCTGCACATATCTGTAACACCACTGCACCCACAAAATGCAGTCCATTATCGGACCATAGGACACAGGGCAAGCCAAATCTGGAAAAATACTCCTTCAACATTACTTTTGCCGTAGTCATCGCTGTGCAGTTTTTTTAAGGATATGCCTCCACCCACTTACTGAATGCACAGATTACCACCAAAACGTATTTTAAGTTTTGGCACCTTTCCATCTCTATGAAATCAAAATGAACTACCTCAAACGGCATGGAGGGCGGGCCAAAACTGCCTGTTGGTGTCACTGTTCCCTTTCCTACATTGTGTTGTAAACACGTGATACAGTTCTGCACCAACCTTTCTGCATTCTTTTTTATGTTTGCATTCTGCCATACTGTAGAAAGGTGCTGTATCATTTTCTTGGCACAGATGTGCGTAGGGCTGTGGGCCATTGTGACCATTGAAGTCACATATGAATTTGGCAACATCCAGTTTCTAGTTCCCTTGTCCACCCAACAACCCTCCAAATCCAACTCAGCAGATCCCTCTGCCCATCCCTGTATTTCATCGGCCGTAGCCTCGGCCTGCATTTCTTTGACAGTCGCAACTCCATCTTCTATCATTCAGGGTACTTCCTCTGTCTGAACTGTCATCATCTTGGTATTCAAATCAGTGGCAGTTTGTTTCGCAATCCTGTCTGCAAATGCGTTTCCCTCTCCTATTTTGCATGTTACATTTTTATGTGCCTCGCATTTCACTATTGCTAGGCGCTTTGGAAACGTGAGTGCAGACAGCAATCGTACAATCAAAGGGCCATGTTGAATTCTGGGACCATGTGATGTCAGAAACCCTCTCTCAGCCCAGATTCGTCCAAAGTTATGAACCACTCCAAACGTGTACTGACTATCAGTATATATATTCACATTCAAATTTTCAGAAATCTCGCAGGCTCGAGTTACTGCTATTATTTCCGCGGCTTGTGCTGAATTATAGGGGATTCTTTTACTTTCTACAACTCTCTCTAGGGTAGTGACAGCGTATGCAGCAGTTGTCGTGCCATCTGGTAATTTAAAACATGAGCCGTCACAAAATAACTCTCCATTCGGCTCTTTCTGTGGAATATCACTTAAATCAACTCTCCCCTTGGTTTCTTCCTCAGTGACCATTAAGCAATCGTGGGGGGGTGATTCATTCTTCCCAATTTGCTGCAGGACGCGCTTTCTTTCTTATTGGCACCCTTTCCAAGTTATCTATTCTCGCATCTCAAAACTACCATTAATCGGCCACTGATGGTCTTGTTGCTTTCTGGTTTGCCTATGCCAAGTCTCACAGAATATTATCGCACCCACTCCATACTTCACATACATCTCATACGCCGGCGTTCCCCCAGGTGGTACAATTTGGCCATTTTCCAAAGATTGTCTACCACAGCGGAAAAACCCTGCTAAGGTGGACAATACCCCAGGCATGTTTCAACCTTCCCCTTGATTAATCAACCTTACCTAGGGCGTTTGATTTTGCAAAGTCAACTCTCAACCAATATCAGGATGCTTTGAATCGGGAATGACTCACCTGATAAATCAAGTCGTCTGTATACTGACGCACCAAAGGATGTCGTGTTAGCGTTTCTTGGCTTCCGCCTCGTTTCAGGACCCTCGCCTCCTTGTTCTCTAGCCAGGCACGTCGATCAGGGATCAGATGTGTGCAGATCTGCAAAGGAGTCTCTCATCACTTTTACAGGGTGCCCCGAACACCTCTTGATCCCGGCTCGATCGTCCCGTCCTCGCCGTTCTCTGCCTTTCTCAATTACAACGTTACGCGAAGGAACAAGTGGGGGAGGGTCCCTATTTGGGCGCCATCTTGAAAGGGGCCCTAGGGGACCCTGATGTCTATGGAAACAAGGCGGGTCACCACACACGATAGAGACGCCAGACACGAGGTTGTATTCCCAAAGCTAGGGTTTTATTGCAAAGCAAAAGTCTCAGTTGGCCAACTCGGTCTCACGCCCCGCGATGTGTATCTCTAGACCTCGAGGGACGCAAGAGAGCGAATTACGTACATCAGTTACATATATACAAAATGCATATCAAACTATCAGCTATGACATGTATAACACCCCTCTTCATTGGGTTTCTTTGAACTTGGTGTGATGATGGACATCTCCGACTACGATGACACCTTCAAACATCTATTCTAGTAACAATTTGCAATTTGGGAGTGCGTAGGCATCTTTCGGTTGTTGAATAGAACACGGTGCTTCTATTCTTGGAAGTGAACTACATACAGGGGGGAGTTGCATTCCGGACCTTGCTATCTATCAGGTGCTATTCGTGTCCTGGGAGCCGACATGCTCTTAGCGGGCTCAGCAAAGGGGGGCCGTTAGAAAAGCATAATTCAAGCCTTTAGCTGTATTATTCTAACATATTCTACCATATAACGAGACTGGCTGGCAGCTATGAAATGATTAAATGCCCTGCAGCTCTGCTTCAAGGCTACATCAAGGAGGGAGCCGGGCATTCTTCCTGGCGCTGCCTACGTTTGTGTTTCAGCGAAACTCTTGTTATCCTCTCGGCCCTGTGGCCTTGTCCTTTTCATATACAGACAACAATGTTCCACAGTCGAGCAGTGTAAGCAGAAAATATACTGCGAAGCAATAGAAACAGAAAGCAATGAGCAATGGTTAGAAAACAAAATGGCGATTCTTGTTACATCAAAATGGCCGTTCATTGGAAAACTCAAAAACCTATATTCTGTCGTATCGTGCATGAGACGGTTGGCCCACTGCCACCAAAATACGCTTGCGGTCTCAAATTGGATTTCTAGACTGACAAAGGGATCTGCTAACCAACTTTCAGTTAGTATTGGAATCCTATCCTTCACTAGTAGGGAGGGTTACCAGTATCAAAGACTTTATCCAAGATCCTGCAAACAAGAAGATAATCTGGCAACTACTTACCACCATCGCAGAAGCCTTCATTGAATTGCCTGAATACAGTGATAAGGACACAAATGCTTCCACCACAGGCAACTGTAGATTAACTCGTCAATACGCTTTTCTTTCGCATCATAGAGGAATGCCCAGCTATTGTCGGGAGAACCACAGACACCCTCACGTTTATCCGAGATCCAGCAAACTCTGAACTCTTGAGCCAGCTGTGGACCAAGCTACGTTATCTGGTCGCAATTCACGCAGCAGGAAAGTGCAAGGACTGTTCACGTCAAGGGAAGAGTCTATAATCCTGAACCCAGCAAGGCAGGACAAATGTCCCTGTCACCTGAGGACAGCCGACTGGATCACAACGTCCTCTTCCGCCTAGTAACTGACTTTCCAGAAATGGTGGGGAGACCTGTCGAGGTTGGCGTCCTCACCTTCATCAGAGACCTAGCTAACGTCGCACAGATGGGAATGCTCCTCCATGGCACCATGCTGCAAGTGGAGCTGTCCAACTTTCAGAGATAGTACATGAGGAGATTCCAGTGAAACCTTCCGCCGAGGGACAGATTGAGGGAGCAGAGACAAGAACTTCACCTTTATTTATTTTGATTGCCATTTTTCCCATTTCTTCACATTGAACAGTGTCCAGCATGGCCTCAGCACTGAAGCAGATTCGGGGAGTGGACTAGGAACTCACCTACTTTAATATGCACAGTAAAAGTGATGTATCAAAGTGTTAGTCTAATCTATTTTCCATAGTCTAGCAAGGATACTGCATCCTGAATCAAGAGACAATTGTCACCCGCAAGAGGGGGGACACTTGTGAAGCACCAGACACTTTATGATACAAACTGTTCGAGAACAAGTGAATTGGGGGAAAAAGAATAAACATTGATATTTTGTTATGAGCTTGTTATGATCGGGACGGGGGCCCAGCCAGTAACCTGGTCCTCCCACAAACAGAGGGGTGCCCTCGCTTCTCTGGAAGAAAATGCTGCCGCCTCACGTACCGTACCATCATGTATTTATGCATTGTGTTTATCATTATTTTGCTGTCATTAACGATCAGAGCTGCATTTATTTTTGGTGCACGAAGCGTTCCAATTTCAGTGCACCCACCTGATGATGTACGCACAAGCCCCACAAAAGCACCCAGACCCTATATAGTTATTCCAGTCCCGAGAAAATCCGATGGTAAAGTAAATTAACTGAAAATTAATGTAATTAACAGTGACACATACACACTTGAGGTAACGAATGAAAAGAAGAGCTGGAGACAGGGTCATCACGGAATGAATGAAAACATAGCACTGACAACTACACACACCCACACACTGCATGCACACGAACCAGAGCATGTGTCAGTGGCCACAGGACCTCAAGCGAAGGCAATCGAGAGCATGAGACTGCCTACCGAACAATCAGCCCCAGAAAACAATGAGAGAAACCGAGAAGAATCAAGAGAAAAGCCAACGAAAGAAGACTTAACACAAGCCTTTAAAAAGACAGAAGCAGCTGTAGGAGAATTCACTGCAAAGACACAAATGTTAATAGATCATTTATTCCTGTTTATAGCTAGAGCGAAGAAACTGCATGAGGAACTGAAAAATAAAACCTCAGCGACTGTACTGACAATCACACAAGTTCCAACACAAGGAACAAGTACCAGGCCCACGATGCAGCCATACACTGGGCCGGTGACAGGCTGGTGGCTAATAAAGGCACTTATAGAGGGCAGGAAAGGAGTGCCAGAAGAGAAGGAGAGAATTGCAAAACCTCCACCTACTATATTGATGCAGATAAGGAAACCTGCTCCATCGACCAGAATGCCCGAGAGTCCCCCAGCAAAGAAAAGCCACACAGACGCGTTTAGAGATGTAGTTATAGCGAACTGCAGGAAGACACTAAGGATCAAGAGGAGCCTGCATGAAGATAACAGTGAACTGAATGACTACCTAGACAGCACAGCATATCTAGGAAACAACATTTGGTACCAACACATGAAGGAAGTTGGAAGAAGAAAATCAGAAGGAGAATGCTTTGTTTGTGCACTCCTACCATACAGCATGGGGAAATCCAAGATCTTCGTGGCTGTAGAAATTGATGTCCCGACAGCTCACTGTCTTTCACACGTATTAATGTGAAACACCAGAGGAGAGTTCATGGGAACGGATGCTTCATTGATATGGGCAACCGAGACAAATTGATGAAGATGATTATATACATGACATTAAGATGAGAAATAGAGCCCATACAAGGAATTATGTGATCAGATACGAGAAGCCTGGAGTTAAAGGAACAGTAATCAGATGGGAAGTAAACCCAAAGCTAAATGTCCAAGGAAAACTCAAGAAGAGGCAAAAAATTGGAAGAACAGAGGCCAAATGCAGATTTGGGGAACAGTGCTTTCACCAAACGGATGGGAAGAAGGAGTGATGATCTGCTGAGCATGGATGGTCTATGGAGCCTATAAGGAAGCAATAGAGAACTCACAGAGGTTGTGCAAACCTCTATGGCCGAAACTCACAAGATTACTGACATGGGTTGAAGACAGAGGAGGACCCCTGCAGATAGTGCCACTGGAAACCCCAAAATTGTGCTTCAGGAACAATGGCACGAGGAAGATGGGAGAGAATCAGAACTGCGGACAAATCTTTGAAGCTCCAGGAATCACTCACGGAACCACAGTACTTATAAATCATTACTGGGCGTGTGGATCCAAGGCATACATAAGACTACCGAAAAACTGGGGAGACATATGCACAATAGTGAAGGTCCATGTTCCTGCCCTAGTGATCCTGAAAAGTGACCTGAATATTGACAGTTTCCCGAAAGCAGATGCTCACCTGAGGAAAAGGAGATCTGTCGAACTGGTATCCCGAATGAAGAGAGAAAATTACTTTTCTGCCAAATCGGAAGAAGCATTCCATGCAATCCCATATGAATACAGGCTGTTCAGCCTCACCTCATCAGTGTTCACAACAATCATCATGCCAAGATTCCAGGTTGGAGCAAACACTAAATGGTTGCAGATAACCAGATGGGAATTATTACAGACCATCAACACCACCATAAAAGAATTAAACGCTATTAAAGAAGAACTAAGAGCAATCCGATTGATGACTCTCCAGAACAGATATGTACTTGACATGATCACAGCGATGGATGGAGGTGTTTGCACAAAAATTGAAAAATCATGTTGCACATTTATACCTTTGCATGATGAAGAAAATTGAACTTTAACAGAAGCCATAAATATGCTGACAAACCTACAGAACCAGATGATTGATGAAACTGATGAAGTGGACGATGACAGCTGGTTTGGAATACTATTCTCATGGGTCCCACAATGCATGGCAGACATATTCAAGTTTCTGGGAGCCCTGCTATTGATGATACTACTAGGATTTTGTGTTATCAAGATAATCATCACACAGTGCCAGAAAACTGCGAAGAAAGCCATACGGAAGAAGATCATGATCGATGTCAAACCAGGATGGAAGCCCAGAGACCTGACTGATGAAGAAATAAGAGACTTTGTGAAAGCCAGCGAATTTGTGCCAGAAGGAACAAAGTTTGTGTATCCCAGAAAATGAAGAAAGTATGAAAGAAAATGGATCTATTGCAGCCCAAATGGACAGTGCCAGCTTATGACCTGGAACAAAGATGAACATGTAAAAACAGCAGGAGGTTTGAAAGGAGTGATAAAAATATGGACTCCAAAGACACATTCTTTGGCACCATCATGTACAAACCCAGGGGACGATGAACAAGATACAGAAGAACCAAGTAAGACTAATCCGAAGAAGGAAGCAGAAGTGGTTGATGAACTGACCAGAGGGGGGAGTGTAGAAGAGGTCCCAGATATGGCCTGCACTCCAGCCACTCATTTTGAGATACCAGGAACATACTCGCCAAGATATGTGGCGTATGAGGAGCAAATAAACCAACAAAGAGCAGCGCTAGGGCTCTGCCCAGTGCCCATCAGAAGAGCAATACCTGTTGAAGTGCCAATAACCAGACAACCATGGGCAGCACGGTACCCGTTGAGACAACCGTACCAGTAGTTGACACAAAATGAAGACTACTTACAAACTGTCCCCGAAGGGACCCAAAGGGCCTTAATGGAAGGCGAATGGTGATGGCACAAGGGCCTTGACAG
Source organism: Ambystoma mexicanum (assembly GCF_040938575.1). Lineage (NCBI taxonomy): Eukaryota > Metazoa > Chordata > Amphibia > Caudata > Ambystomatidae > Ambystoma > Ambystoma mexicanum. Next base: position 300,126,835 of record NC_090930.1, on the reverse strand, counting down.
GCATACTAATGAACGAAACGACAAGCAAAGAATGTCACGTAAAGACGAAATATAGGGAATAACGATGTAATGGACTTAAAAGAAGAAACGATGTTGCAACACACAGAATGTAACCATGAAAGAGGGATGAATATATGCAACTAGCTAAACGCCTGTAAATAGGCTTGGAACGCAAGAAGCCAGGAAAACAGTATGGCTTGCTATGCTTAGTGGAAGAATAGAGCGGCAAGCGCCAACTATATATCTACCTCAACGAAGCACATTATACAATTGCGACTCCATTTCACAAAAGCAGAATTAAGCCCAGACTGCTAGGGTTCAAACAAGCCAAGATTCATATTCCAACTAAAGTTAGAAAGAACAACGGAATCGAAACTGAGCAAGAAGCAGCTCATGCCTGGGAATTCGAGGTCAACCCCAGGAAGGGAGGAGAGCGGCAACTTCAAAGAATTGAAACCTAAGAGCCTAGCAGCCTGCCCAATGAAGGTCGAGATTAGGAGGCCCAGGCAGGTGGCAAGGCCGAAGGGGAATCAAATACACAAAAAGAAGGAAAATGAAGCAGATTCACAGCAAACTAACACGTGACCAGCCAATCGCAAAGAGGTACCAACGTCGAATCTCACCCAGAACCCGAGGATGCCATAACTTTTCCTGACAAGAAGCTACAGTTTCGAGGCCATCCTCAGCCAACTAATTGACACATAGCCCTAAAGTACTAATTGATGGAAGGGAGGCAGGGTGAATCTTGGGGCACACCACATCTGGGTGTCCATTCTGCATGCTGCTAATTAAAGTGGAGATTTATGTCTAGGGGTGTAACCTACCCAATCACAATGGGCCAAATGATCTAGGGTCCTAGAGACGTCGTACTTGGAGTGATGTCTATCACGAGTGATGTAGAGGGATGGGCGTAGACGCCCACCCGATAAGAGTTATCCAATCCTCACACTCTGTTACCATATACAGATATAGCACCTATACTTAAGTTACCTTTTTTGACCAATAGAATTCCATGACAAACTTTGAGTGTAACACATCAACGATGACGAAAATTCGCTATAACTATTGCTGTCTGAATGATGATTTTGGGAGTTGAAGCGAGACGGGCGATCGCATCACTGTTGATTTCCATTGTTTCCCCGTTTTTTGTACTTGTCATTAAACGGACTTCCCTTTGCCAAACCATTGAGTTGTCCTCATTGATTGGTGTTGGAATAAGAGAATCCTGCACCCCATCCTCCTCAAGGTGAAGCTATCTCGTCTTAAAGTACTTGAGAGTGAGCTCTGATCCCATAGGCCCGTCAGAGGTCGCTCTGCCCTGCTGTACAGGTGGAACAAGTCTTATTCTGAAAAGGGGAGGCTCAGGTGGTCAACTCTTTGAGTGTTGTCCCAATACATGCCAACTACTAGTGCAACATCGCCACCCTCAGCGTATTGGACAATAATATCCATTAGCACCCTGTGAGGGGGTGGTGTCCAATCAGGATTCTTGGAACGCGGGCTGTATTCATTGGCACAAGGCAGCGTTCCAGGCAGCCTCAGTTGCCAGCACCCCTTCCCTTCCCCGCTCCCCTCACCTTACCACCCATGTAGTTTCCTGCACAGGTGCAAATGGTGTCTTTTTGGTTTTCCTTAAAAAAAAGAAGCGTACCTTTCATTTCCTGCCCTGCCTGGCCCAGCGCTGCACAGCGCTGCTGGAAGCCTCAGTCTGTTTTCCTGTTGATGACGTCACAGTCATCAATATGCAAAACAAATGGAGGCTTCCAGCAGCACTGCACGGTACCAGGCGGGGCAGGAAAGAAATTTATTTTTTATTTATGAAAATAATTGCGATATGCCCCTTGCAGCATGCCGACCCTTTCGGTAATGGCACCGCGACCCTCGTTAAGGGACCCTCGCTGTGCTTCGGCCCTTAACTTGAGCGACAGGCCGTTACCTACAGGTTGGGCGCCACCACCTCAGGGCATATCGCCTCAATAAGACAGTGCCTTTGAAGCATGATAGTTGTCATGTATATCATGGATATACACAAAAGCACACCAGACACACATGTGGGCTACATTGGCTTCAGTCACTAAAATGATTAGCAAGGCGAATAGTTTCATGCGGGACAGGAGGGAGCCATAGCTGGATGGAACAGGGGCATTAACATTTTCCTGTTGGACAACCCCATTTGGATTACAGTTTGTTTGGTTTTTGTTTGTTTATTCATTTCTAATGCGCACCAGACCCAAGGGTATCAGGGCGCAGCAGTTGAAGCAGGTGCAAGGCTTAGCTGGCCCTAGAAGTCTTGCTGGCCCTAGAGCAGCGTGCGAATTTGTAAAGGTGTTACAATGAATAATTGTGGCGTTGATAATTGATGGTTAATAACCTGGTCCTTCGCAGGTCTAGGGTAAGCCAGAGTTACTCAGTGTAGCTTCTTTGTGCATTGGCCGTTATGTTTCATTCAGCTAGCAGACGGCTTTACACATTATCAAGACAATGTTCTTTTTTCTGGGCATTGCCTTGTGCACTACTACTATGGCCATTGTCCCAGTAACGTTATATGAGAGCAAGCAGAGACTCTGCAAGACTCTTCATCGCATTGTTAATGGAGTGAAGTCTGGGAAGGGCACAGATGATGCTATCATTGGACATCTGGCTTTTGTATTCTGCATCTAAATATACTACACACTGTACATGCACTTCAAGTAAATCATCTTTCTGCCATCCTAGATGCCATTCGTTCACATGTTCCCTACCCTTTACAGAGTACAAGTTAGGACCATGCCAGAAAGTTATGGAAAGGAGACCTATCGATTGTGTTCTGAACCTTGACCTTACAAATAAGCTGTGTCTATTCACTCTGATGGCCGAACCTAGTGTACCAGGCCTCGAAGGGTGAGTTAAAGGACTGCGTGTAATAAGGGCATTGAACAATGTTGAAGGGCCCATAACTCCCAGCAGTTGGGCTCTACAGGGGTTGGTCAATAAACCTATTATAACCTGCATTGCTCTTAATAGTATAAAGGATATAGAAGTACATAGAAGTTATTAGTATTTAGTAGTCGGACGAGGGTCAATGAGCTTGTTACCAGCAAGCTCATTTGCCCTTGCCGTATCCTTACCTCACCGGCAAGGCACCGTTTGCCACCGCGTCTTCTGTCGAATGGCTGCCATAGGGGCCATTTTATTTGTTTACTTTAAAAAATATATATTTTCAATGACTGCCATTGAATGGAAGAATGAACTTCTTTTTCCGATCCATGGTGGCCATTTCTTTTCTTTTTTCAGTTACAAAACACCATAGTGTTTCACAACTGCAAAAAAGTGCTTTTAGTACCCCCGTCTTACGGACCGGGGTACTAATGGCCACCATGGAAAGTGAGAAGGGACTACGCGTAGTCCCTTCTCCCAGTCCATAGCGCCCATTTTATTTGTTTACATTTTTGAAAACTATTTTCAATGACAACCATGGAAAGAAAGAACGGACTTCGTTTTCGGATCCATTTCGGCCAATTTTCTTTTTTTTCAGTACCCCGGTCTTACGGGCTGGGGTACTAATAGCAATATGCCCTGAGGAGGGAGGGGCATTGCCACTTCAGGTAATGCCGCGGGGCCTGTAACTATGGGCCCCCCAGCATTACCTGAAGTGGTAATGCCCCCCCCCTGCTCGGGGCTTATTGCTTAAATAAATGTGGCTTTGTGGTTGCAGGGTGTTGGTTGTGGGTACACTCTCACTGCCGGTAGCCTTAGAATGTCGCTTTCTGTACAATTGGAGGGCTATAACAACCAAGCTGAGGGTTACACTAGTTCATATAGCCTACACATTGTCCAGTGATAATGCTACGTGAACATACCAACGGTTATAAATAAGACTTTAAGAGCTAACCTGACGACCGTACTGATAGTTATGGCCCTGAAAAGCAAGGTGTATGATCCCATAACAGCAAAACAAAGGAGGTGGTGGCTGGGAGATTTAGAGCAAATTGTAACCTCTGGCATTGCTCTGGGCAACCCTCCATCGTTCTTCACCTGCCAAGCCATTACAAATGGAGAAAGACCATATGCAAACCAGGCTTGGTCCCACCCCAAAGGGGTAGTCCAGCCCGAACTGCTAGGTCACATCCCTTCTGCACGAGACCACAAACATCCCCAGACATCTTTCAGCCTTGTTGGGCCTCATCAGTGAGGAGTAGCTTGGGTCTCTAGGCTCAGAAGGCACGGTACCCACATCTGGGAATACCCGTCCCACTCGGGGTGACAAAGTAAAAACAAAAAGGTGACGGCTGGAAGGTTTAGAATCAATCTTTTTTTTTTTTTTAATTATTTATTTATATTATATATAATATATACAACATATCAGCAACAGCAATATTATCCAAAACCAAATACAGAAAGTACATAAAAAATAATTAAAAATATAAACACTCAAGACAATTCAAGAACTAACCTAAAAGAAATCATTAAACACATTCCAGATCTTCTCATATGTAGAACATTTACCTTTCAATTTGTAAATCATTTTCTCTGTCCGTGACAGGCTATGCATTTCCTGTATCCACTCCTCATAGGAAGGTGAGACCCGCCCCTTCCACCCACGGAGAATCAGTCTCTTGGCCACAATGAATGCACGAAAAATCAACTTTTTGTGTGCAGAGCTTACATCGTCCAACCCGGAAACATCACCAAGGATTACCGTCCTAAAATCAAGGGCCAGCCCACATCCTGCAATCCTGTCACACACATTACAAACTTCACTCCAAAAATCTCTGACTCTCACACATTCCCACCACATGTGTTCCAATGACCCGACTGCATGAACGCACCCCCAACAGTTAGAATTGTCAGACATACCTCTTTTATGCAATGTTTCAGGGCACCAGTATACCCTGTTCAGGATCTTGATCTGTCGGGACCGTTCACCCAGATTCAGGGAGCACAAAGATACATTACGACACATATTCTGCCAGACATCCAAATCAATCTCTGATCCGATTTTCTCACTCCATACTCTCCGCAAATTGTCATTACTCCGAAAATTTGACACCATTAGTTTGTAAAGCTGACTGGCCAGACCGCCACACTTCCCACTCGAATCTGTCAGCAGCGGGCACACATCCAAAGAGTCGGACCAATCAACCTCGCCAACCGCTCTCTTAAGCCGTCTGTATGCAGAGTCCGATAAACCTTCAAAGTTCCATCTCTCTCTCAGCTCCGCTGCAGTCAACCATCGATCCTCATTCCCCAAATCAGAAACCTGTTTAATATCCATCAGAAACCATTCAGGCCAAAAAACTGTCCTCAAATTGTCCCTAATCTTAGGATTCAACCAAATAGAGGCACTCTTACACTTAAATGCATCTCGACCAAGCCATGATAAAACTGCAGTCCATGACTTGCGCAAAAATGACGATGCTAACAAATCACCACCCTGAATCTTGGTATTAGTGGTCAACAAGGCTGTCGGTCCCAGCGGCCCATAGGCACTCGATTCTGCTACCACCCAGTTGTCCAATTCACTAGTTAAAAATGGAACAAAAGAATGAGCGGAAAAGGCCAAATGATAGGCCCGAAAATTCGGTACTCCCAGTCCACCTAAATGAACTGGAAGCTGCAACTTCCACAGACTAAGTCTTGGTGACTTTTTGTCCCACAAAAATTCCTGAACTAGGCGGTCCAAATCATTCCAGTAACTGCTCTTAATACTCAGAGGAAGCATATTAGATATGAAGTTGATCTTAGGAGTTGTATTCATCTTCAGGGCATTAACTTTACCCCATAAAGAAAGATTAAGCAAAGACCACCTTTCTAATTCCGATTTACATTCTCGAATAACCACACTCATGTTTTCATCTACCATCTTGGAAAGAGGATACGTCAGCCATACCCCTAAATAACGCATGCGAACCTCACACCACGTAAATCCCTGCCCCGTACCCAGGGTCTTATCGCATCTATTCGTCAGAGGCAACACTTCAGATTTCAAACGGTTAATTTTATAGCCTGAACAATCATGAAATTCCGACAAAAGCCTCATCAAACTGGGTATGGACACTTGCAAATTCTCCAATACCAATAAAAGGTCGTCCGCATAAAGCCAAGCCTTCTGAGTCACCCCCCAACAACTCACTCCATGCAGATCTGGGTCATGTTTGATGCGAACAGCTAAAGGTTCAATTGCCAGAATGAACAACATAGGCGAGAACGGGCAACCCTGACGCGTGCCGCGCTCCAAACTGAAAGGTTCTGAAATTACTCCATTAGTCCTAACCGCCGCAGTTGGTCTTGAATATAGAAGAGCAACCCAAGAGATGAACTCCTCACCCAAATTCATCTTTCTCAGTACAGAATATAAATAATCCCAACTCACTCTGTCGAACGCTTTTCTACATCAAGCGACAGGACCGCAGCATCACAGTTCGTCCTATCCGCCATTTCCATAGTAAGCAATAACCTCCTGATGTTACTAGATGTATGCCTATTTCTCATGAAACCAGATTGTTCCTCTCCAATCAAAGTAGGCAATAAATGCACCAGGCGTATAGCTAGGACCTTAGCAAGTATCTTATTATCAGTATTGATTAGGCTAATCGGACGGTAACTGGCCGGGAGATTACAATCTTTACCCTTTTTCAAAAATACCGAGACAGACGCATGATTAGTACTTTTAGGCAGCGTCCCAGTCTGCTTGCTAGAAACAAACACGTCTCTCAAGAGTTCCAAGGCTGAATTCGGAAGAATCTTATAAAACTCACAAGGGAGGCCATCAGGACCCAGGGATTTACCTGTATTCAGCACTGAAATCGCCCCTTTGATTTCTTCCACCGTAATCTCAACACCAAGTAGATCACGATCGTTATCGAAAACCTTCGGCATCGGCAAATTACCAAAGAAGTTCTCACCCTCACCGGTAATACCCACCTCATTGCTATATAGATTCTCGTAGTAGTCTCGAAATGTCAAGTTAATTTTATTTGGATCAAACGTAATTCTACCATCCTTGTCAATAATAGACGTAATTGCAGATTCCGAAATCCTTTTCTTTAACCTGTATGCCAACCATCTGTCACAACGCTCCCCCTTCTCAAAATATGTACATTTAGAATAGAACAAGCCTCGTTCAGCCCTCATTGTCAAAAAGTCCTCCATTTCTTTTTTAAGTTTCTTCAAAGTTGCCAAGGAAACAGAATTAGTCGGTCAAGCATCAGATCCCTCGAGATCCCACTAATACGCTGATCTAAATCACGCCTCATACGCTCCTCCTTTTTTCGTTTACCACACGACAGTCCTAAACAGACACCACGCATACAGCATTTAAAGGCTTCCCACGTGTTCTCAACACTGATCTCTTCTGAGCGATTCTCCAAAACAAAGTAATTTGCTTCCGAAACAATTTGTTCTAAAATGTCATCATCTAACAGGATGGATGTGTTCATCTTCCATGAGAAACTTCTTTTACACTGAAATTTAAGTCTCAAATGCATCTCAACGGGGGCATGATCACTCAGTAAAATATTACCAATACAACATAAGACGACACAGTCCCACCAGAAAAAATCATATCCAATCTGGAGAACACACCATGCGCACTGGAAAAGAAGCTGTATTGCCGTTTATCCGGGTTCTCCAAACGCCACGTATCTTTCAAATCATGTTCCTCTAAGAGTGAGTGAAGTGCTTGATGGTGATAATCACAACGCAACACACGCCTGACTTGACTTCTATCCTGATCAGGATCAACTACCGTATTGAAGTCACCCCCAAGCAGAATATTAGGGTTATTCAAATCTAACAGGGTCTGTGCTACCATTCTAAAGAAGGAGCCATCGTCAATTGTGGGAGCATATACGTTGCAGAGGGTCGACAACTCCCCTTGAATCTCTACCAGCAATGCAATCATCCTGCCATCCTTATCCGCACATTTCTTCAAAACTTTAACAGGCAGTTTCTTACGCAACAAAATGGCCACTCACCTCGACCTTGACGAGAAGGAGGATCCATAAGCTGTTCCCACCCACTCCTTTTCCAATTTAGGAATCTCATCCTCCAAAACGTGAGTCTCCTGTAAAAAACATATGTCAGCATGCATATCTTGTAACATTTGGAACACCTTCTTCTTCTTTAACATATTATTGACCCCGTTCACATTCCAAGAGACAACACACAGGTCATTTGAGGTCCCACTTGTGTAAGAAGTCATTATAACTTGAAAGTCAGGAGCATCCAAAGCAAAAAAAAAGTAAAAAGAATCAATCTTAACCTCTGGCATTGCTCTGGGCAACCCTCCAGTGCATCGTTCTTTGCCTGCCAAGCCATTACAGAAGGGGACAGACCATATGCAAATCAGGCTTGGTCTCACCCTTTTTGTTTTGTATGAGCCCATAACACCATGTACTGCCAAAGAGATTGGTCTATAATGCAATCAGTGCACCCCATGTTGTTTAAATTAACAAAGAAAAACGAACTTATCATAGTGTGGTTAAAACATTTTTTGAAGATCTAATTGAAAATGTTCAGGCCTTTGACCAGCGGGGGGCGATATTACGTTCATTTTAACACCTCGTTTCTGTCTCCTGTGTTATTAAAAGATATGCTAATGAGCCTGTGCGTCTGAAGGAGGATGAGAGAAGGGGCTTCGTAAACAGCCAGGCTGCGTCCACCAGGTGCAACCTGGTGAAGAAATGGAGTTGCACTGTGGAAGCGAGGAGGGGCAGAGGCTGAGCCGCATCTGCCAGCTGCAGCATGGCACTCATTGTATATTCCAGGGTCAGGGTCATTACCCCAAAGGTAAAGTGGGGGGAGGTGGCAGGGGGCTGGAGACATGGATTTTGAGTTCCCAGACCTTGTCCGTAAGATGAGGCCTGGCCGAGAAGAGGTACAAGGAGGCGAGTAGTGAGGGCAACATGGCCGTTCTCACCTCAGCGCTCCAATCAAGAGAGGGAGTGCCACGCTTAGAGCTGTGCACGCGGGTAAATGGTGTGCATCGCTATGATGCTTACGCAGTCTATGAACAATACTGGTTCGTATAGCTCACAGATGAGCCAATCGCCATTGTGCCCACTGCCCAGGAGTGCCCTAATACAAAATATAAAAAGTACAGCTAAACTCTAACCCCTGAGAATGAGCAGTGCCACTGTTCACATCCCTCACAAATGCCTTTGGAAAGCATAAGACTTGACATTCCCATATTGGTCGCTCTCAACGGGGATAAAGAAACAATGCTAAGGAATACTACATTAAGTAGTGCAGTGCAGAGGAATTCATCTCATTGGAAGAAAATACAAAAATAAAAGGAGGCTCTCTTATTATTTTTTTTCTTCCAGAATCCGTGGGCATTCGCGAAAGATTCTTATGTGACAGATAGAATTAGATAAACGCAACAACGAATCTGATCTCTCGGTGGAATCCACCCGCTGAAAATAACATTCTGAGCTTAAAGATCACATTTTGTTGGGAGAGGCATGACTAAAATACCAATACATGACATGTATAAACCTGCGAATGATATACAGAGGAGTACACAGGGTAGGGCCTGAGCGGGCAAGGCCCACCCAACAACTGTAAATGCCCCCTCTGCAGCGCAGTGTGGGCATTTACAGATGTTAATGCCCCTGCGGTGGGCCCAACTAGATTAGCCTCAGGCCCCACTTGTTAGACAATCCTGGCTACGCCTCTGATGATATATGAGCGGAAGTACCTCCAGCTGTCCATTGTAGGTACAGTAGTGCATTGCAAGTCGCCATGTAAGTCCTGAAGAGCGGAGGTACCTCCAGCTGTCCATTGTAGGTACAGTAGTGCATTGCAAGTCGCCATGGAAGTCCTGAAGAGCGGAGGTACCTCCAGCTGTCCATTGTAGGTACAGTAGTGCATTGCAAGTCGCCATGGAAGTCCTGAAGAGCGGAGGTACCTCCAGCTGTCCATTGTAGGTACAGTAGTGCATTGCAAGTCGCCATGTAAGTCCTGAAGAAGGCTGGTGGAGTCTCTTGATGAGGCGGTGTGGTGTCAATTGCAATATCCTGTTCACATTACAGTCGCGGATATTTAATGTACTATACACAGGCTACATTACCATTATTCCACAAGCCCTACTGTTCATGTGCTCTTCCTTTTTTGATGTCCTGCTATGATCTTCCTACTCACTCTTTTATCTTGTTTTTTTCTGCATTCCGTGTCTTTTTACATGTGATTTCTACTCGCTTTGGGCCTAATTAACACAAGTGTTTTATAATGGAGCAATCCAATAGGAAAACGTTCTGTGAATCAGACCCTGTGTGGCTTTTGGAAATATGTTTCCATATTCCGCTAATTTGCTATCTATTTCATTTTTCTGGCTCTTTTCTCATTGCATCGTGCATTTGTCTTAATTCACCTTTCCTTTCTGCATTCTTTTATTAAAACAATCGTCTTGCCCCATGAGGGGCTTCAACGCCAGGGTAATAAGAACCTATGTCTGTCCATGTACTCTTTCTGTCTTATTTTGCATCCTAGAACCTAAAGTCCAGTTTGCACATTACCGTTTCGCTGGATAAAATAGGCCCAACACTTTATCCCTCCAATGCGGTTCATGCGACAGACTATCTCACTAGTAAAGTCATGATCCCTTGAGGAATTTTAACAAAACTTCCAGCACTTCATATTTACATAGTTACATGCACAAAACACAAAAACGCGAATTTTGTGTCATGTTATATTGTAGTTTTATAGAGCGCATCAATCACCCAAGGGTTTATCGCTGCTATATTTTTTATTGTTCATTTATACCTTGCTCAATACCAGCGAGTGGCTTCCAAGCGCAGGATCGGGATCAAATCTCGGTCGCGCCGCATCATCTGGCTTCCAAGACAAACCCGTTGCCCCTGAGCTATTCTTCCTCCCCATATGAAAAGTGAACTAAGTGCTGAAACCATAAAGTACTGCTGCCAGGTAGGAAGCCCTATTATTGGTTGACAATTAAGGCTTTTAATTTCTTGCGGAAAGGCAGAAGATTACGTTCTCTCTGGAGATCAGAGGGTAGGGGGTTCCAGAGTCTGATTTCCTGCACCAGGAAGGAACGTTAACCTGATCTCTGGAGATCAGAGGGTAGTGGGTGTTCCAGAGTCTGATTTCCCGGACCAGGAAGGAACGTCCGCCTGATCTCTGGAGATCAGAGGGTAGTGGGTGTTCCAGAGTCTGATTTCCCGGACCAGGAAAGAACGTCCGCCTGATCTCTGGAGATCAGAGGGTAGTGGGTGTTCCAGAGTCTGATTTCCCGGACCAGGAAGGAACGTCCGCCTGATCTCTGGATATCAGAGGGTAGTGTTCCAGAGTCTGATTTCCTGGACCAGGAAGGAACGTCTGCCTGATCTTTCCTTCCTGGATCCATGCACAGTTAGAAGATTAGGTTCTCTCTGGAGATCAGAGGGTAGTGGGTTCCAGAGTCTGATTTCCTGGAGCAGGAAGGAACGGCCGCCTGATCTCTCCTTCCTGGATCCATGCACAGTTAGTCTTATGCCCGACCTTAATCTTTTTTTAATTATTTGTTATATTACGTTTATTGTTTTAAAGGTGAAATAACACAAAATAAGCAATAAAAATGAATTGCAGCATTTCAAGCATATAAATATAATATACACATAGCTCATCAGAGCTAACATGTTTATGAGAAAGAGAACAGAACAGCAATGGAAAGAAAAGAGAGAAGGGAGGAGAAAGGGAGAGAGGACGAGAGAAAAAACTAAAAACAAACAAAGGCACAGTGAAACATATAGGTCATTAAATGCACCCCAAATGCACGACTTTAATCTTAAAGAGGAGTGCATCGCAAAAAAAAAGGTCAGACACTACCCATCATTCTACATCTTATTTTCCAACATACAAAAGAATACAAATACATGTTTAAAAATGTCTTCTTCTAGTTGCATCTTAATGTCCTTATCTTGCTAACCTGCTTGTGCGCAACCGCAATCATAGCGACGGGCTGTGTATAATCGGATTGGACGTCCGCCTGAACTTAAATCACCAGTGGCATTTAAAAGGATTTCAATTACTTAGGAAAATAGAATTATTGATGATATGGGAAAGATAGCCAGGGCACCTGCTCGTGACTCCGGCGCTGGACATTAGCACATTTAGGGCAGGAAGTAAGAGCAATTCTAGTGAACAAAAGCTGGTTAGCACAAACCAGAGGTGAAGCCCCCCGGAAACAGAGTTCAGGAAAAGTCGATAATGGATTCATTCCTCTGCGAGTGCCTATTATCTCACCGTGTCCTGTGTTTGCCCGTTGGCATCAGTCGCAGTGGTTCCGTGTTGCTTTGCTAGTGTATAAGCCAGCGGTTATGCAAAGCAGCTCTGGGGGCCGAGGCCACTAACCTCGTCAACTCATAATCAGCGGAAGCGGGCCTCTGTTTGCCTGCGGGCACGGAGCTGTCAGGAATGGAAAAGACTACCTTGGCCATTAACACAAACTTTCCCAACCCTTTTTCCTGCAGGTTTGGACATGGCGCTAGCCGGTTTTCCTTCAAACCTTATTCCACACCTTTATGTAGATATATAATTTTGGAAAGCCCCAAATTAGTGCTGTCGTAGTTTCAGAGCGGCTAGGCTTGTCTGCGGAGTGGCGCACTCTGACCCGGCAGGGCTTTCTAAACCTTAGTCTGCTGTAAGAAAGAAAAGGAGCGCGGGGAAGACAAGAGGATGGGAAAGTGGCAAGTAGATGCTAGACACACAGGGCAGGGTGATGCAGAAAGGGGAAGAATAGTTTGTTATACCCGGGGGCGAGGGGGCATATCAGTGCTATTTGATGAACCGTACTTCTTTGAAAGGGGGGCAGCACATATGTCCTAAAGTGTTGTGTGAATTGGGTTGTGTTTCCAAGGTGATTTCAAGAATGTAGGGTTATGACGCAGTGAGGGAGATGTGCAAGCCCACCCCTTAACTGGCCTGCAGGGCCGGCCTTAACGGCAGCAGCGCCCTGGGCAAATTGGCGCCCCTCCAACCCCGCTAATGCATGAGCGCCCTATTCCAATGCAAACCGCCTTGCTCCTGCGTCAGAGCGAGGAGCTAATCATGTGAATAGGGTGCTGATGGTTATTAAATGCGCCCTGCCGCCACGGGCGCCTTCTCCCACTACTCCAGCTAGGGGGAGCCCTTGAAAGACTCCCCCGAGCTGGCGTGGCGTGGGGTAATGGCGCCATGGGGGAATGGCGCCATGGGCGGTCACACGGCCTGCCCAGCCCTAAGGCCAGCCCCACTGGCTGAAACAGTTTTTGTGAATCGGGCATTTTGTAGGTTGTGGATTAGAAAGGCAGCTTGCGCCCTCTCCCTGTTGAGCAAACAGCAATAACATTTCCTGGTTTCCCATCACAGAAACATTTCACAGGTGCTAGTGCAGTTCTGCAGGGTATTCTCAGTAGGGCAAACATTGCCCAAGTGCGAAAAATATAGTCTTTCAATGCATTTGGCGCACCAGGACAATGTTTGTCGTAGTGCTGATGCCGGGTGGAATAAGTACCAGGGTTCGATTTGGTCCTGGTGCAAAAATGGATAAAAATAATACTTATTTGCATTAGAGCATGTTTTGCCTTAGCGTTATCATTCAGAATGGCACTTCCACCGGTGCCTAGTTCCTGTAACGAAGCACAAGCCAACTTTTACCAAATAAGGCTCCTTTAGTTTGATAAGAATTACAAATCAATTTAGGCATGGAATTAGCTTTAAGGCCTTTTAAGGGCGTTCTCTCGTGTAGCTTTTCTGAGAAAGAAAGTTTGAATGTTGCCACACCCTGTGCCAGGGAAGGAAACTGCGTCACGTGGCATTCATCCATGGTACATTTACTATAATCCAGTGAGCTGGCATTCCTCTCGTGGCTGTGCATGTTGACTTGTGCCCGGTGCCAACTGGATGAAATGACAACCCTATCTCTTGTTCTGCAGGAGTTGTGCAATGTGGAGGAGCCGAGCGAGGAATTCACCTCAAGACACAGCCTGGAGTGGAAGTTCCTGTTCCTGGACCACAGGTGAGAGGAACCCGCATGGTTGCACTCCTCGAGCGGTGGTCATCGGGTGTTTACAAAAGAAAACAAAATGGCGCTGCGCCCTTAAAATGTCTCTCTAAAGGCCTGAGTATGCCTTCCAAACATACGGCTGCATGCTAATACTGTCGTCGCATGCATTAAGCATGCAGTCATGTTAAGGTTTCTCATGATTTCGAGTCATGTGGACCCCTCAGTCATTCCTCCATTTTAGAGTCCCCTAGAACTCCATGGGGATTCCAAGTTGTAACAAGTGGTCATTACTCCATACTGTAGTACATGTGTGTAATGGCAACTACCACCACACAAAAGTCGGTGAACCACAGGAATTTCAAGGTTAAAACTCGAAATGTGTCAAAGTGGTAAAGCATTATACAATACTGGATGTTCATCACTGCCGCCAAACTTGTAATCAGGCCCTAGCTGTTGAAACCATGCATGTTATCCTATGTTATGTTATGCAGCGCCTATTAGGTGCATTTAGAAACTGGCTGTCATGAGATTATTGTATGCTGAACGATACAGTGTGTTTTGTGGTGCTCACAAAGTCGGTACCTTTTCTCTTGCCTAGTAGGCAGCCGCTTCAGTGTATTATGGGTTTGACCAAGCTGTGGGGAATTAGCATCACCAAAATGAGGGTATTCAGACTGGAGCAATTAGTGGGCAGAGTATAGTCTGGGGATCGGAGCCGATAGAAGCAGCGGTGGGGAGGTGCTTCATTACTCTTGCAGGCCGTACCCGCAGAAGCGGGTTGACTGTGGGGTATCGAGGCATGTATATCGGTAGGATAGTGCATATTGAGAAATGCGTGCAGTATTGGGGCAGGCTTACCTATGGGACAGTTGGGGCAGGCTTACCTAGGGGAGTTGTGAGTGCCAAGCAATTGCACTGAGAATGTCCCATCAGAGGTATTCTAGTTTTGCATGTACAACACCTGTATGGTGGCATAATCGGCTGCCAACTGCCTCGGTTAGCAGACTGGTATCTGTTAATTTTGGGTTGCCGATGGTAGGGCCCTAACTGTTGGCGTTGGTCTTTCACAAATATCCAATATATAAAATAAATAAATAAACGTTCACCAGCTTGTATGAAGAGGGTGTTTTTGTTACGATGCAGTTGCACGGTGTAACCGTGCTAATGTGGAGAGTTGATCATGTACTCTATTGAGTCTTTCCGTATCATGACGCTTGTAGGGGGACTGGGTCTTGCAACTTTTACCAACATGTGTATATGTGTATATTGCCTTTCTGGGGTCGGGCCATGAGACCGTCTCTAACACCAATGAGTGTGCAGCTATTTTGTGTGTGTGTGTCAGTTGGGAGCTGAGATAGGAGATCTTACCTGGTTGTTTCGGCTTACAGTAGGCATGTGTGTGGGTTTGTAGCACGTGGCCTTCGGTAGAGCCGAAACACAAGAGTAACAAGGGATACCAGGGATATCTAAGTACTGTGACCTGGCCTGGAATGAACATATACAAGATTAACATAGATGGTCAGAGTACTGTTGCGTTCAAATGACAGGTGCAAGTGTACTATCCTTGTCTACAAGGTCAAGCTGATTTGTCGGTGCATAAACCTACTGTCAAGCACCAGCGTCCAACAATAAACAAGAACTTGAGATGAAGCAATTGAATTCAACCCAGTGGACGCTCGAATATAATTAAATATTTTTTATTGACATTATTAAACAAATCACTAAAAAAAATGATTTTTCAATAATAAAAACATATAGCAATATTAGTATCAAAAGACCTGATACAACATTCCCATCTCAAAACTACAACCAACCACACTCATACACAATCCATTCAAAAATTCATTCAATAATGGCAAACATATCATCAATAAAAATCAAACATTCTAAAACACCTATTGTACAATTTTTGATCCATTATTAATATGAACCATAAAATTTAACGCCACTGAGCCTATTCCTCATTAATGTCATCTCTTCTGGCTCAGGTGGATATGGCTTCAAACTGTTCACAAATAACAATAGACTCCCCAACCCGACATGTTTCTTTCATAATATCCAGTAAATAGAAATTCTTCAGGGGCACTGTGGTCCAGCGAAGTGGGGTAGAAAGTATATGGAAAAAATGAGAGACATGTAGAATACACCAGCGAAGCTCACCTGCATAAGAACACAACATCAATCAGGCCAAATGCATACATTACAAGATTGATCATTACTACCACCGTGTTATCAATAAACGGGGCGTAGAAAAGGTGATTAATACCTTCCTTCTTCCTTAAACCAAGAAGACAGTAAGAGGACCGTGATCCACAAACCAAATAGAAGACACCATATACGTTGGTACCTCTACAGTATATCCACCATCACCAACACCTCATGAAACTCCTAGATATCCAGAATCAACAAAGAAAAACCTTACCATAAGGAAAAGAATTCCTATGACCAAAAAAGGTTTATGAAAACACCAAAGAGTCAAGGAAAGTAAAAACAAAGGTAGTTTCTAACGAAACACTCACGTTCAATCCCCTGTGACTCTCTTCGGTAAACAAACACAGATGAGGGTCATCACTGGGGGCACGCACCCGCCATAACAATAAAGCAGCGTGCAGTCCCTGATTTAATAGGAGGAGCCTCCTCACAGATTCTGTGTGAGAAAGATAGCAACTTGTTGTCTACCTGTAGACACAAAGGCGAAAACATGATAGATAGCCAGACCAAATGTAGCTCTGAAACAAACCACATATCTGTGGTATTAGAGTGACATAATGAGGTGAGGGCAAATATATATCACATTTGTCCCTGCGTGGTAACACCCCGTAACGTACATTCCCGTTGCACGTACGAGCACTTATTAACCCAAAACTTACCTATTTGGAAACATCGAATGCTTAATAGCCTCTGTATAAATCTTAACCATGTCCCGATGGGACTCGTCCCGTGAGATAACACCAACCACGAGAGTTAATTTAAATCGTGACCGTAGAAATGCCCGATTCTAAAAAGGACAGAAAACCATGAAGGGAAACAATCGGCACGTAAAAGCAGGACTTCAAATTGCTCGATGTATTAACCTAAAAGAAAACCCCATATGTTCAGCAAACTCCCTTCATGTTGGGACTGCCATAAATCTATAAATAGATAATCACTAGCCCATTCCCGTGTTCACGCTAAGTGCTAGACAACATTCATGAATGAACTAACAACACAAGCAGGAAAAACAAAAAGCAGGAAAAACAAAAGTTTCCCATGCTTCTTTTATGTCCACAAGTTTCAAAAAACGGGGGGGAACACAGATGATAAATATAGCAACCCCACCCGAACCAAAAAACACCTACACGCCGAAAACAAAGTTCGGACAGGAACCATGGCAGCGTACCTCCTTACCTATGTAGTTCTCCAAACAGCAGCGTGAATGGCCGCGGGAAACAAGACTGCCGGCATATCCAACAGTCAGTCTCCGGAGGGCTAGTAGATAAACCTACTCACATTATCACGTGACTAGCACGTGATTAACAAGTAACATGAATTAGCTTAATGAAACACGCCCCTCGAACTACGTGCCAGCTCAGCCGGCCCGTCAGTCAGCGGAACCCTTACAATATCGGCTGAAAAAGAGAAACGAAACACAAGGTAATTAACGGCGGGGATTACTAAAATAGGACACCCGAATATTTGGGCACAATAGGCATCATTGTGCACCAGATACTACCACATGTGAAATCATGTGACAATAAAGGCGGGTACATAACTGCCCACTCCTACAAGTGCTAGAAAGTTGGAGTAAATATCAAATCCCACAATCCGTTCACATAAAAGAGGAAGACAAAGATCTCAACCGACAATGAGGAGATTCGAAAAAACCAAGGCAATGATCACAATAAAAGTTGGTCATAAAGAGGGTGAAAGGTTAGAAATTCCAATCAATCGCCTCATTTAAGCCAACCACATGGCTTCTACTCAGAAAAATAAGTTTGGTCTCCTCCCTCGATAAAGTGTGTTTATCCACAGCACTATTATTAGTAATCATAATCTTTTTTAGTACTGTCCATCTCAGATCTTCACAATTGTGATCCCGCATTATAAAGTGCCCTACCATAGGAGCTGTTAAATTCCTGAGTCTAATACAGCTTTTATGTTCGCTGATACGAATTTTGATTTTTCGTTCAGTTTTACCGATATAAATCTTATGGCAAGGGCACCAAATGGCATATATGACAAAGCTCGAATTGCAATTCGTGAAAGCTCTTTGTTCCCAAGGTCTAGAGAGTCCTATATCCACCTCGGTAGTACGTTTAGTAAGGGGACAGCAAACACACTTACCACAAGGAATATGTCCCCTTACTTTCGGTAACCCCCACTGTTGACTAATGGTGGTTTGTTTGTCAAACTTATTACTGATGTCATTCATGCACACCATCTCTTTAATATTGCGTCTCCTTTTAAAGGCGCACCGTGGGGTTACCACAGGTATTTTAGCATGTGCTAAAAGATGCCAATGACTTTTTGACAATCTTGACCACATGGTTAGAAAGGTGGTTAAAGGTACTCACAAAGACCAGTGGACCAGACTCGGATGAACTGACTTTCGGTCTATATTCAAGTAAAGCTTCCCAGTGATTATTGGAGGCTCTCTTCAAAGACCTCTTCACAATTTTGTTGGGATATCCCCGCTGAATCAGATTATAACTCAAATCAAAGGCTTCCGACTCAAACCTCTCTTTCTCACTGCTGTTCCGTTTGAGTCGTAAAAACTGCCCGAAAGGTAAATTGTCCCTTAAGGACTTGGGATGGAAACTGTCATACCTGAGAAGGGAATTCCTGTCCGTAGTTTTGTGAAAAGGTTTCAATCCCAACAAATTACTAGAGGGATTGGAATAGATAGTTAGATCTAAAAAATCTATCTGCTCCCTATGAAAGTTCATAGTGAACTTCAAAAAGGGATTAATCCCGTTTAGCCACTGAAAAAAGGATTGTAACGTGGTTTCATCACCATGCCAGATTAGCAGTACATCATCTATGTACCTTCGCCACAACGAGATACATTCTTTGAAGATATTATGTTCACTATAAACACTCATGTGTTCCACAAAGCCTACATAAAGATTAGCTAAGTAGGGTGCCACGGCCAAACCCATGGCAGTGCCATGGACCTGTTGGTAAAAAAGGCCGTCAAATTGAAAGTAATTTTCAGTAAGCGCCAACTCCGTGCACCATAAAATAAATGAATTGGGTGTCATACCAGTGCTGCGTTCAGTTAACAGCAACTCTTCGATAATATCCAGTGTGGACGACTGAGGAATTTTGGTATACAAAGAAACAATATCCATAGTGACAAGAATATCCTTCTGAGGATTGAAATGTAAATTCTCAATCAATTTGATGACTCCCTTCGAATCTTGGACATAGGACTTCATTTTACCAACAAATCCTGTCAAAAAGGAATCGACAAATTTAGCCAACGGTTCCAGCACTGTGTTCGTGCCTGACACTATTGGTCTACCCGGGGGATTCAATAGTGTCTTATGAATCTTCGGCAGAATATAGAACAAAGGAACACTGGGATCCCTCTTCACTAGATACTCAGCCTCCTTCCGAGTTATCCAGTTCCTGTCTTTTGCCTTTTCTACTTTGAGGGCGATAATATTCATCAAGCGTCCTGTTGGATCCTGTTCAACAGGTTTGTAAAAGGTAGTATCTGAAAGCTGTCGTAAACAATCTGTGACATAATCTTGACGGTTCAATAACACTATTGCGCCACCCTTATCAGCACCGCGTATTACTATGGCCTTGTTGTTTTTAAGAGAATCAAAGGCTTTTCTCTGAGCCATCGAACAATTTTGAAAAGCATATGGAGACTGGGTAGATTCTAACCTTTCCAAATCAGCTAAAACCCTTCTCTCAAACACCACAGATTCTGGACTGTGGCTGGTCGTGGGTGGACAAAAAGTGGATCGGTTATGTAAACCGCTGTTCCTATCTTCATCTTCGAAAGGATTTTCATGAAACTACTGTTTAAAATGTATTTTCCTAAATAGTTCCTCTATTTCAACTCTTGAAATGAACCGGTCATAGGAAATAGTAGGGACAAACCCAAACCCTTTTTCCAGAACAGATGTTTCAACCGGTGTGGGTGTATATGAAGACAAGTTTTTTAGTAAGCTTTGTTGCTCCTTGTTACTGGTGGTTCGTAATCCCAGTTTTGTAGGTCCTGGTCTAAAAAACCAAGAGAGGGTCCCCTCCTTCTAGTAAATGGGCGAGTGTTTTGAGACCTACGTCTGTTGGAATTCCCACGACCCCGATTGTTACCACGTCTCTGTTGTCTACCACCACCTCCACAAGAAAAAGTGTCTTCGTCTGAGCTATGTGAACTAAACGAGGTATGGGATACCTCGCATTTTTGTGTTGTTGAGTTTTAGGTGCCCCATCATAATGTTGATCCGGCACATACCCTTCTTGGGTATATCGAAACGCTTTCTCATGGGAAAAATCTGTAATGTCTGTTTTTAGCCGTCTAATACGGTCTCGTACTGTGGATTCTTTAAAATCATTCATTTCCCGAATAATCTCATCTAGTTTCTTGGTGTATACCTCCAACAGTACAAGTTTTTTGATGGCTTCTTCTAATTTGGAGAGTTCTTCAAGTTGTTTAATTGACATCTCCTTAGCGGTGTCAATTATTAGGATGAGCCAATCCCTTCCACATTTATTCGCAATATAACTCCACCTGATGATGAATTCTTTGTTATCCAGGAATAATCGTGGCTCATTCCTCACCACAAGACCTTGTGGTAAGACACCGTTACGCAAGTATTCCAACATAATAGTACCGTGAAGTTCTGTGCGGATGGATCTTTTGCAAAGTTGAAAGAGCTCATCCCAATTGCTGATATTAGTCAATGGGGAACTATCTCCATCATTAGAAAATAACGAGGATTTAGCCAATAATTCAGCCACATATTTATCATCATAACTGCGGGTTTTATCAGCCGCCATTGTGTCAATACAGAAAGTCAACTAGTTAATCTGGAATATCTAAAAGAAGTGACGAGGTGCAAAAATGACAATGAAACATCCTTAATTATAGGAAGGAAAAGGGAAAAGAGAATCCCACGGATATGAACCGTACAAAAAATACCAAAACACAAGAGTAACAAGGGATACCAGGGATATCTAAGTACTGTGACATGGCCTGGAATGAACATATACAAGATTAACATAGAAGGTCAGAGTACTGTTGCGTTCAAATGACAGGTGCTAGTGTACTATCCATGTCTACAAGGTCAAGCTGATTTGTCGGTGCATAAACCTACTGTCAAGCACCAGCGTCCAACAATAAACAAGAACTTGAGATGAAGCAATTGAATTCAACCCAGTGGACGCTCGAATATAATTAAATATTTTTTATTGACATTATTAAACAAATCACTAAAAAAACTGATTTTTCAATAATAAAAACATACAGCAATATTAGTATCAAAAGTTATATTTGTATTGATCAACCCTATCAATTCATCATTGGACTGACCTGATACAACATTCCCATCTCAAAACTACAACCAACCACACTCATACACAATCCATTCAAAAATTCATTCAATAATGGCAACATATCATCAATAAAAATCAAACGTTCTAAAACACCTATTGTACAATTTCTGATCCATTATTAATATGAATCATAAAATTTAACGCCACTGAGCCTATTCCTCATTAATGTAATCGCTTCTGGCTCAGGCGGATATGGCTTCAAACTGTTCACAAATAACAATACACTCCCCAACCCGACATGTTTCTTTCTGTATAATATCCAGTAAACAGAAATTCTTCAGGGGCACTGTGGTCCAGCGAAGTGGAGTAGAAAGTAGATGGAAAAAATGAGGGACATGTAGAATACACCAGCGAAGCTCACCTGCATAAGAACACAACATCAATCAGGCCAAATGCATAAATTACAAGATTGATCATTACTACCACCGTGTTATCAATAAACGGGGCGTAGAAAAGGTGATTAATACCTTCCTTCTTCCTTAAACCGAGAAGACAGTAAGAGGACCGTGATCCACAAACCAAATAGAAGACACCATATAAGTTGGTACCTCTACAGTATATCCACCATCACCAACACCTCGTGAAACTCCTAGATATCCAGAATCAACAAAGAAAAACCTTACCATAAGGAAAAGAATTCCTATGACCAAAAAAGGTTTATGAAAACACCAAAGAGTCAAGGAAAGTAAAAACAAAGGTAGTTTCTAACGAAACACTCACGTTCAATCCCCTGTGACTCTCTTCGGTAAACAAACACAGATGAGGGTCATCACTGGGGCCACGCATCCGCCAAAACAATAAAGCAGCGTGCAGTCCCTGATTTAATAGGAGGAGCCTCCTCACAGATTCTGTGTGAGAAAGATAGCAACTTGTCGTCTACCTGTAGACACAAAGGCGAAAACATGATAGATAGCCAGACCAAATGTAGCTCTGAAACAAACCACATATCTATGGTATTAGAGTGACATAATGAGGTGAGGGCAAATATATATCACATTTGTCCCTGCGTGGTAACACCACATAACGTACATTCCCGTTGCACGTACGAGCACTTATTAACCCAAAACTTACCTATTTGGAAACATTGAATGCTTAATAGCCTCTGTATAAATCTTAACCGTGTCCCGATGGGACTCATCCCATGAGATAACACCAACCACGAGAGTCAATAAAATTGTGACCGTAGAAAAGCCCGATCCTAAAAAGGAAAGAAAACCATGACGGGAAACAATCGGCACGTAAAAGCAGGACTTCACATTGCTCGATTTATTAACCTAAAAGAAAACCCCATATGTTCAGCAAACTCCCTTCATGTTGGGACTGCCATAAATCTATAAATAGATAATCACTAGCCCATTCCCGTGTTCACGCTAAGTGCTAGACAACATTCATGAATGAACTAACAACACAAGCAGGAAAAACGGTAGAGCCGGCCTGGAGACGCAGCTTGTGTCCTCACGTGATGTCTTGATCATCGCCCTTCTCCTTGTTTACGGATGTGGTGTGTACTGTTTGAAAGCGATGAGTTCCAGGGCAGAATGTGCATTCTGGTGCAGTGTCTCTGACAGAGTGTAGTTTGAGTAACAATATATGAGCTACCAGTTGACTGAATTGCTTAACGGTGTTGGCAGGGTGCTAATTGATACAACATGCTTATGTGTGATGTTCAGCAGGACAGCATTGGGACTGTCTACTTCTTACTTTCTCAAGGGCAGTCATTTTTATATCAGCACTGTCACCTCAAGGGACTTGATTTTCAGCGTCTTATATTATTCACATGAATCTGCTGGGCCATATGGATGTTGGGCTGGGCATCTACCTAAAAAAACCTGATGATGATATCAAACCATGCTTACATGGCAATGGCTGTAATGGCTTTAATTGCCTGAATGTTACTTTTGGGGCAATGTTAAGGAATGACTTTATCCAATCAACATTACCTCCAATTTAACCCATGTCACAAAAATGGCATGCGACTGCTGAGTGATAGGAAAAGCTGGCCTGGAGTAATGATCTGTGCTTCTGCCTGTGGGTGGTAGTCATCCGTTGTAAACCTAGTCATTTCCCGGCTCCATCATTGGTCAAGATCAAAAATCCACACAGCACTGCATGGAATCTCCTATCCCATCCTCAGGCCTGGGGTGCAGTGTGAAGCACAATATGTTGCTGATTAGCTTGGACGAAACATCTGTGTCTTAGTTTTGTGATTACTGACCAGAACCTGCGTGACCCTGGGCACCCATTCACTTGAGGGGTAGCCCTCAACTTTCAGCTTATTCACAGCAACCTTTTCCTCCAACACAGACTATTTACAATCATAGCACCTTTTTTGAAAATAGGAAGTTGTTTCTGGGGAGGGAGGGAGGTAGAGGCTCACCATTAATGTTGGCAGTGTTCAGCCGCTGATGTCTCCATCAGGTCTTGCAGTAGCCTTCTTTCCTTCTGGGGGTGCAGGTAGGCCATCCATTCGGTATAGGCCAACATGACTGCACCAAAAGTTCCGACCTGTACAAAAAGGTCGTAAATGCATGCCAGCAAAGTTTCGAACACGAAAAGTTCGAACCTTTGGTGGCATGCATTTTAGGTAGGTAAAAAAAAAAAAAGATGCAGGGACTGCGGGGGTGTCCTCCGCAACAACCCGCTCACCATACTATACAGTATAATGAGTGGGGGTTGCGGGAGACACCCCCACAGCACACCCGAGAAAGAAAATATAAACAGGGGCTGCAGGGGGGTCCCCCGCAACACCCTGCTCACTACACTGTAAAGTATAGTGAGTGGGGGTTGCGGGAGACACCCCCGCAGCACACCCGAGAAAAAGAAAAAACAGGGGCTGCGGGGGTGTCTCCCGCTACACCCAGCTCACCAAACTACACAGTATAGTAAGCGGGAGTTAAGTTGCGGGGGGAAACCCCTGCAGCTGCCCAAAAAAAAAAAAAAAAAAAAAAAAGACACTGCAGCGCCAGTTCCTGATCACGGAAGTGAAAGGCAACCAGCGCCGCAGGTACACAGCGCGTCTTGAAAGGTAAGTAGGGTGTGCGTGGGGGTATGTTGGGGTGTGCGACGGAAAAATCACGCAGATCCATCCTTTCAGCAGCATTTCCTGCAACAATACTGCACTCATCATAAGAAACCTTTGCAAAGTGAGGCAGTATCACACGTGTTAATGACCTAATCTCCGGTACATCAGCCCTCGCCATACTCTTAATGTACCCTACACTTCTACCCCAAGACCAAGTTGTTACAACCCCATACAAACTAGGTCCTCATTATCTCCCTCTGCATGAAGTGCTTGGCCTACGTTACCCTCAAATAGTGACACCTCCCTCGGCACTAACCCCCGCCTCCTCGGATTTCTGGTGTTGCCGGTGCCTGCACCTCTTCATAGCAGAGGCAGGGGGTTGAGTGCTTTTGCCCCCTGGTGGCAGCAGCAACATAGCGGGTAAAGGATTGAAATTAGTGGCACTGGGGAGGACCACAGCAGAGGCTCAGACAATTCCAGTGTCCCAGCCAGAATGGGCTTCAGTGGGGGTTTCGTAGTAGCAGGGGAAGCTCTGGACACCGGCTTCAGGGGCAACAGGGTGCCTGGGGCAGCCGTCTACATGGACATAGCGAACCAACAAACACTAGTAAGCTGCAGGCTGCCGGTAGCTCAGCCACTTTCATAGAAAGAAAAAGGAGACTGACAGCTTTCAAATATCCACCATGGAAAACGTCACACTTCACGCTACAATGCACAATGGCTGGGCTCTTATTATGAAAACAGGACCAATAAAAACAAGCCACACCTAATAGCCCAAACTAAAAAAAAGATAAAAGACAAAACGAAGAAGCATACGACATATGAAATCCCTGATAAAAAAAACAAAAAAACATTAACATAAAGCGGTCGCCATTTTGAAAGTAAAAATGGCTGCCAAATTCAGCCCACAATACAAATGCAAAGAAATCGTGCGAAAGGGGTTTCATTTTGGGCAGGAATGGGTTTAACTTCACAGAGGTTTCACCTACAAATGAGCGGAAATGGATGGACACAAAATCAAACACACCTGCAGCCTATGTATCCGTCCTCGTGTCATCTCCATTTGAAAGCATTACAAGCCCTCCTTCTGAGCCCTCATTCTCATCTCCACTCTGATGCTCTTATTTCAATGACAATAGTTTTGGCATAGCGACACCTAATAGCCCAAACTAAAAATGGTGGTCTTCTGTAAAGGTCCATGTATTCTCTGGCACCACCAGTGGTATTGCAGCAGAGGCCAAGGGAGGAAGTTGGAAGCCGCAGACATTCTTTTCATGCTTTTGGAGTATTTATTACTTGAACTCGCTAGACACAGTATTCAGCCTGCTACTTTGCCTGGTGTCTTCACCCCTGTAAGGAAGGAGAGGCTGGGCGGTGGAAAAAAACGACATCTGCATGAAACTAATTACCAACGTTGCCCATGGTAAAATGAACATTCACTGGTCCATGTAAAATATGGTGAACAGACGTCCCTATTTTCCCGGGACAGTCCGGGGAAATCACCCGGGGTCCCGGGAGTTTTTTGATTTTAGAAACCCCGTCCCGGGATTCCAAGGGTGGGTGGCTACGGTCCCGGTTTTTGCCGGGACGCGATTTCGAAATCCCAAAATCGAGTCCCGGTTCAACTCTTCCTGGCCGAATGGGAGTGTGAAATGCTTTTCATGCCCCATTTCCTCCCCCTTCTCCTCCCAGGAGCTCCAATGAGAGGAGTGTGGCTGTGAGCACACACCTTACCCGTTCCCGCAACAGGCTAGCTACATAGAAGTAGGACTAAAGTTGTATTTGTTGTATTTGTATTTACTTTAGTCCTACTTCTATTTCTGTGACCTGGTCCGTTTTTTTTTCGTTTTTTTTTTTTTAAATCTGGTCACCCTGATGTAAAATGCATTAATAGTGATAGCCCATGTGGCACTCCCACATATTTCAAGGTAAGCCTACGCGGTGCCAGTTTGGGTAAGCTAGCAGGTGCCGCTCCCTTTCAGATGTCAGCCTTGGGCCACTGGTCCGGCTTGGGGTGTGTGCACAGTCCCCACTGTTTGAACCATAGGTTTAGCTAGAATGGGAACCTAGGTCTTTTGACAGCACAGCATTGCATGGTGTTAGTGCTAAGCGGCCACTGTCTATGAGCAAAAAACCATCATCTACACCTTTTGCCTTTGTCCTTCCATGGAGCTACTATAAGAGCTGAACACCCTGGCATATCTAACATGCCACAGGCTTATTGTGACATAAAACACTGCCTGTTTACTAGACATGCAGCTTATTGATTACTGGCAGAACAAAACACCGAGGCAGCAACCTTATGTGGAGAAACAGCACATAATAGAAGATTTGATCATGAAAAGTCAAGTTGTTGCTTAAATATGTGAGCTAGGTTCGAGGAATTGTTTTTGTTTCAAAAAGTTGCCAAGTGGCCTGGCAAAGGCTTAATAAATAGGAAAGGGGACGATTTATTGTTGTCATCCTCAGAAATGCATTTCCTAAGTATCCAACGATCGCCTGGATGGCGGCCGTGCATTTATGTTCAAAATGTGTGATGGAAATAGACACTTCCATGGATGGGATTAAAAGAAATGAGAGGAACAAAACCAAGCCATGTGCTATTGTATAAACACAAAAAAATACTTTAGGAGAGTGTGATGTTGTGATGTTAAAACATGCCTGAATATGACAGGATAAGTAATGTGTGCGCATTGCGTCACCACCTGACTGCAATCATTTTATTTTTGTTTTGTGTGTGAATGGGTTTACAAACCCATACAGAAGAGAATTCTTCACGCATTGCACACAATCAAAATAAATACAGCATGACAGTAGAAAGAGGACATCAACAATAATAACAATACTCAATACTCATTTCTTTTTTTTTAATGCATCTATATGGATAACACAATATGTCCTTAAAACAAGTCTATATAAAGGACACCTCTGTGATAAGATGAACCTTTAATACAGGCCCGTAACTGTCAATCTGATGGGGCTATCGTGCACCCACCCTATCGGTTTATGAACTGAGATACCCACTAGCAGATGTGTGATAAATGGAAGGACTGACCATTCATTACAAAAAACGTGGCAGAAGGTTTCCCCCGACATTAAAAAAAGGTTTTTGAAAAGTGGAAAAAACAGAATCGAAGTTTGGGAATTCGACCCAAAAAAAAAGTTGTTTTCGTCCTTGGCGTTTTTTTAGTTGCTATTTTAATGTAGATCCGTTTCAATAGTCTTATTTTTGCAAAGATGCACTTTTGCAGGGTCAGTGATGGGGGATGGAAAGAGAGAAAAGGCCGGCCACAATAGTAAACCGTTCCCACGCCCTTACACTAACATTGCTGTAAACATGTGCAAAATAAGAGTATGGTGTACAAAAAACACTGCATAGATGTGGACAAACTGTCCTCCAAAATAGCAATGAACCATGCACAGTGTAATTGCTAAATAACACTGCAAACTCTGCAGTGTGTGTGATCCTGGCTTCAGTGCACACGATCACACAGAATGTCTGTCTTAAACACTACCTGAGATGCAGTCATTCCTGGCTACAAAACTGTATATCTATCGCAGTCCCAGACTTTATCACTCCCATTCGCGTGGAGCCCGATTGCCTGCATCACGGGTGCACAACATACGTCCCACGGGGTCAAATGACGCTCCCCCTCCCCCCAGGACGTCAATGATGGCCCTCTAAGTCACCTGAGTTTAATGATGAAGTGTTGCCTGTCCTAAAATCAATGTTTGTCTTTGCATTCTGGCACCTATTTAAAACATGATTTAAGTCTCATAATACAAATACAATTGGTATTGCAGTGTATCACACAGTTTACATTTAAAAATAGAACAATAAATAAAAATTGCCCTTCAAAACCCATGTTTTATGGGGGTTATTTTAACTCAAATGTGCACACGGACACCTTCCTTTACCATCTGCCGATCCCCGGAGACAGTCCGGCCACTGTCTGACGCATCTGTGGTGCATCCGGCCTGCCAGAGAAATCAGTTGTGCACCACTCACTCCTTAAAAAGAGAAAGCGCTGTGGCGGCAAGGCGGGGAGGAAAGGGGAATTATGAATGGGTCACGGTTGATTTTGATGTACTATTGAGTCTGTGTGCATTATCATGTTGTATTAGGCTTGTTCGAATTTGTAATAAGATGTGAGTACAATGTTTTTATTAAAAATATAATTAAAAAGAGAAAGCGTAAACGTAAACGTAAACAACAGATTCTTTGCATGCACGATCCGCTACCTTACTTGGATGGTCAAGCAGTAGCAAGTAAGTGCGGGCTGATGTCAGGAGTGGGATTATTTTTCAATTAGACATTGCAGCAGGGCTCCTGGTCATCTGTGTGCTCTTTGAACCATACTGGCATCATCTTTTGTGTTCTGAAACATTGTTCATAGGCTGCACTTTAAACAGGGGCTCGGTCAACAAATTTGTCGATTGGTGTAGAAAAATATCACATAGCCATGAGGAAAGCATGTAGTGTCTCCTACTTTAAATCAAACAGGGAAAGCTCTTTGAATCGAGACCCGATGTGACCGTCCTGAGACATCACATCAAATTGCCTTCTGCCAGTGATTAGTAACTAATTACTTTTTCGGATCCTGTGATCAGTCATCTTTGGCTGATTAGCCTAAAAAGCGAGATCCTCCTTGCAGACTGTAGCCGATTAAGCAGAGCGGCTTCTGCACTTTGTACAATGAGTGATTCAGTGAACACATCAACAAAAGCAGCTTTAGTAACCTTCCAAATGAGCATCCTTTGAAGTAGTCTTGTTACAGGTCAGTGGTGCTCTCCCCGTGATGGCTGTAGAAGAGGGTCAATGTTTCCGGGGAACCTGCATCACTAGCTGGCTTTGCAGGGAAAACTAATGCATGTGTCTGCTGAGGGCCTTAACCACTGTTAAGGTTCGGTGTTTCTCTCCTAACATTCTGCATCACTGCTCAGTGTCCCCTTAAGCTAGCATGTCACTAGGTCAATGCAAGCTTCTGGGCATCTTCTCCATTTGTTTTCTTTTGTTATTAATCTCTTTTTGTGATTTAATAAATATTATAATGTAATTACAGCTCTTGGGGGGAAGGCTGTCACAGGTGTTAGCAGCGACACCTGAGTTAAGATATGATTGGTTATTTATAATGCGCTTAAACACCCAGAGGTTTCTAAGCGCGGACCCGGGGATCGAATCTGTGTTGCTCCGTGTCATCTTACTTCCAAACCAAGCACGTTGACCCTGAGCTATCCTCCCCACACACAGGTCATGGGCCCAAGGTAAAGCCAAGGGCGGATAACGAAGTAAAGAGACGATGGCACCTATTAGATCCCACTCCTGAAGTGCTATAACACCATTGCATAAGGTGAAGATCCAGCGATCTTCAAGCGCCACGATGCCTTAGGGCTGCTGCGTGCTTTACAAATGCGAATAAAATAAATAAATAAATAAAAAGGAGAGGGATTCTGTGTAGGACTTGGTCTTTGCTAGCATGGGCTGTAGGACCTAGTCACCTATAGAAATGGGTCCCACCGCACATCCGACATGATGTGAAAAGTCAAATGCCATTCACATTGATCCAGAGCTCAGCAATCAGGCAGGCATCTGTTCAGGTGATGCTCACACGTCTGAAGTAGAACGATCAATGTGTTGCAGGTGCAGGATGGCGATGGGAATCCTCATAAACTGCAGGTGGCTTTAGAAGGTCCTTAAGAGACAGTCTGGATAAGGGGCACAGCCTTGTCAGCACCTTTTAGTTTTTCTTCTACTGTCCATCATCATTATAAATAGGGGATTGCTGTGATTCTTAAGCCCCTAACGGCAGATCTTCGTTGGTGCCCCGGATGCATGTTCCCCGAATATATGTGGGATGCTGAGGCCCACCCGATGAATCCCTCACACCGATGCTGACTCCACTCAGCCCTTTCTCTCAATCAAGTTTCCCTGATTTGGCTCTTTATCTTGTCAATTCTGCTCTCCCGTGCCATTGGTCCATAATGGAGGGGCGTGCTTCCCCAAAACCACTTTTCTCTGACATACAGCCTGCACGACCCTTGGCCCCCATCTACCCGCTCTCCGCACCTTTCCTTTCATCACTCATTGGCATTTCTCCCCCAAAATCCTGCACGTCTTTGCCCCCCATGCTCAAAAAAACTCATGGCATTTACTCTCCTCACAGTCATTAAGATCACGTCACACACACGCCCGCCCATGCTGCACACTGACCCGGAAACAAACGTGTGCTGCTGTTGAAACAGACGATGGTCGTGGAGATCAGCAGGTGCCGCAGCAGTCATCAGAGTTAGGGGTCGCATATCGAAGGCTCAGCGAGGCAGTCACTGCCTAAGGTAGGTGAACCCGTAACTGCAGCAATCGGGAATTCTCTAATCCTCAGGGTCAGAGAATGTGTCAAGGATTAGATGACACACTCTTGAGTGCTGATCCACTAGGATAGCTGCAGCTTAAACTTCCTGCCTCGCAAAGTACAGAAAATGTGGGGCAGGTGGGAAGCAGGATCCTACATTTTACGACCATGTTTCAGTCTCCCAACCTGATTAGCCAAAGTTCCTCCAAGAAAGAAGGGGAAGAGGCTGTTTCATGGATCCACCAGGGATAAACTGCACAACGACTCGTCTGATTCCCATACTGCTTTCATTACAATGCAACCCTGATACTAATGCTCACTAACACCAACCAAGAACAAAGTCACTCTGAAGGCATGACTCTAGCCGCTCTGAATGCATGACAATAGTCACTCTGAAGGCATGACTCTAGCCGCTCTGAATGCATGACAATAGTCACTCTGAAGGCATGACTCTAGCCGCTCTGAATGCATGACAATAGTCACTCTGAAGGCATGACTCTAGCCGCTCTGAATGCATGACTCCAGCCGTTCTAAATACATGACTATAGTCACTCTGAAAGCATGACTCTAGCTTATTTGAATGCATGACAATAGTCGATCCGAAGGCATGACTCTAGCCACTCCGAATGCATGACTCTAGCCACTCTGAATGCATGACTCTAGCCACTCTGAATGCATGACTCTAGCCACTCTGAATGCATGACACTAGCCGCTCTGAATGCATGAGTCTAGTCACTCTAAATGCATGACTCTAGCCACTCGGAATGCATGACTCTAGCCACTCCAAATGCATGACTCTAACCACTCTGAATGCATTAGTCTAGTCACTCTGAATGCATGACTCTAGCCACTCTTAATGCATGAGTCTAGTCACTCTGAAGGCATGACTCTAGCCACTCTGAATGCATGACTCTAGCCGTTCTAAATACATGACTATAGTCACTCCGAATGCATGACTCTACCCACTCTGAATGCATGACTCTAACCGTTCTAAATACATGACTATAGTCACTCCGAATGCATGACTCTAGCCCCTCCGCATGCATGACTCTAGTCACTCTGAATGCATGACTCTAGTCACTCTGAATACATGACTGTAGCCACTCTGAATGAATTACTCTAGCCACTCTAGCCATTCTGAATGCATGACTCTAGCCGCTCTACATGCATGACTATAGTCACTCTGAATGCATGACCGTAGCCACCTTGAGTGTACGACCCTAGTTACTCTGAATGCATGACTCTAGCCACTCTGAATGCATGACTCTAGCCGTTCTAAATACATGACTATAGTCACTCCACATGCATGACTCTAGCCACTCCGAATGCATGACTCTAGTCACTCTGAATACATGACTGTAGCCACTCTGAATGAATGACTCTAGCCGCTCTAGCCACTCTGACTGCATGACTCTAGCCACTCTGAATGCATGACTCTAGCCGTTCTAAATACATGACTATAGTCACTCCGAATGCATGACTCTAGCCACTCTGAATGCATGACTCTAGCCACTCTGAATGCATGACTCTAGCCACTCTAAATGCATGACTCTAGCCACTCTGAATGCATGACACTATCCGCTCTGAATGCATGAGTCTAGTCACTCTAAATGCATGGCTCTAGCCGCTCTAAATGCATGACTCTAGCTGCTCTGAATGCATGACTCTAGTCACTCTGAATACATGACTGTAGCCAGTCTGAATGAATGATTCTAGCTGCTCTAGCCACTCTTAATGCATCACTCTAGCCGCTCTGCATGCATGACCATAGTCACTCTGAATGCATGACCGTAGCCACCTTGAGTGTACGACCCTAGTTACTCTGAATGCATGACCGTAGCCACCTTGAGTGTATGACCCTAGTTACTCTGAATGCATGACCGTAGCCACCTTGAGTGTACGACCATAGTTACTCTGAATGCATGACCTTAGCCACCTTCAGTGTATGACCCTAGTTACTCTGAATGCATGACCATAGCCACCTTGAGTGTATGACCCTAGTTACTCTGAATGCATGACTATAGTCACTCTGAATGTATGACTCTAGTCTCTCTGAATGCATGACTATAGTCACTCTGAATGCATGACTCTAGCCGCTCTGAATACATGACTACTGTCACCCTGAATGCATGACCGTAGCCACCTTGAGTGTATGACCCTAGTTACTCTGAATGCATGACCGTAGCCACCTTGAGTGTATGACCCTAGTTACTCTGAATGCATGACCGTGGCCACCTTGAGTGTATGACCCTAGTTACTCTGAATGCATGACCGTGGCCACCTTGAGTGTATGACCCTAGTTACTCTGAATGCATGACCGTAGCCACCTTGAGTGTATGACCCTAGTTACTCTGAATGCATGACTGTAGCCACTCTGAATACATGACCCCCTCGCCCCCCAAAGGGTTCATTGCTCGTGATCGAAACTAGCTAAACTGAATGGACTAAGGAAACTGTTGAAGCAGGTAAGCCACACCTATTCATTACAAGGCTCCCCGCCCCTCACGCAGCGTTCAGCAACGATGGCAACAGTCTTTTGCTTCATTTGTCCATGGACACTGGCAATAAAAGTGTCTCAAATGGTGCTCACAGCATCCCAGTGGAACGGATACCTGAATGAAAGCACGGCATGTGAGGTGGGCTTCTCCCCAAACGATCTTCCCCCTTCCCACAGCATTGACCCCTCTGCCGTGCATTCTATAAAATGAAACCCCGCCCCCTGCCTGCATCATTACACTGTGAAAGCCAAGGATGCAGCCAAGTACTTCTGTTTAATCAACACACAAAGGAGGCAGGCCTTGGCCTGTGGAAAGCGAGTTTGTTAAGATCCCTACTGGTCTTTTTTCCAGAACGTTCTATTATGATTGTCACCCGTGAAGCGGCATTGGCCTAGATACCTTGCTGCCCCTGAAGCAGACTTTGCGCATGTCTGAGGCCTAAGTGCCAAGGACGAGTATTCTCGTCCTTTTTGCATAGACTTGCATAATTGCCTGGCAGTTAAGGGGTTAAACCAGACCAGTATATCCCAAAGCACAGTGGCTTAGTCTTTCATTTTAGACAGAAACTTTTTACCCAGGACTAGAATCCTTCCTGAGGCCAAAAGCAGGGTGCACGAAAACTGAAAGACATGTACATTCCGGAGGTAATGGAATCGATGGCGCTTGAAGGGTACCCTCCCTATTACAGGATTAGAGTTAAGGGGACTTTATGACTATTTATTTTCCTGTGTACCTATCCGAGTACTTTATATGACTTCTTTCCCAGGTGGTTGCCAATCAGGCGTCTTTTATGATTGCCACACTAATGAGTAGCATTCAATCACACTTGACGGTGGAGTGGCGAGTGGGAAAACCACCTCCAGCTTTTGTCATCCCATCGGGTGCCCTTTCCGTTGCCAATGCTGTGCCTGTGTGCACGCAGCCACCAGATTTGTTAGGGTACTGCTGTATTTTTTATTTATTTATTGTGCATTTGTAAGGCGCTTATACATCAAGAAATTGTATTTGAAAGCACCCACAGGGCAAAAGGGGTGGGAACATCGGAAGAAAGGCAAACAGAAACGATTGAACAGGAAGGGGCGGTCCTATGGGAAGAAAGGCAAATAGAAACGAAAGAACAGGAAGGGGCGGTCCTACTGGGCCCTGTGAGCATTCAGAACGTGCAAGTGCAGAGAGAGAAGGGACAGGGAAGGACGTCATTGCTAGATACCGCATTTGCATGCCTGTTTTTCGCATCTGTGAGTGCCAAGGACAAAGCATAAGTATTCTTTTCAGACACTGTCCAAGGTCATGCGCCTGCAAGTTACCCACTTGGGCAGGGTGCCCAATAGATGCATGCCAGGCAGCATGGTCGACTTCATGTAGGTTTGGCTACACGTTCGGCCTGCAGTTATTGTGCACCCTGCACAGTCACCTAACTTGGCATGCAATGTAAAGATGGCCGACGTGGTTACTGCTCACTCATTTCCTGTACTTTCCTGTGCACTTACCCAGAGTCACTCTGGTCATCTGGGCTCATCCTGCTGGGAAACTAACCCAGCCTTGTTTCACGCACGCCCCAATGCACTTAGAAATGCACCCAGTATGGACTGTAAGCCAGAGGTCGATGTGGGTGGGATTGGTGTTCCCATACTTTTTATTTTTAAGTTTCGCTTTTCCTATACTTTTATTTTAAAAGGAAACCGTTCTGGAATGGTTTCGTTTTAAAATAAAAGTGTAGGAAGAAGGTGAAGCTTGCACTTCACTCCACTGCACTTTCCAATAAATAGCAGGTGTGTTTGTTTGGGGGTTTGGATTGTGTGTGGGAGGGGGTACAGGCATGGTGTATGTGGGGAGCGGGGCAGGCCATCAGGGAACATAGTTCCACTACTTCTTTTCGTACACTTCGGCCACTGCTGCAAGCACCTGCTGGTTTCTATATAGCAGGAATTCTAGCTGTGAAGCAGCAGAGCGTTGTGCCACAGGGGTTTATGGTAAGAGGGGGCAAAAATAATATTCATACACTTGGAGGGCTGGCCACTGGGAAGGACACACAGTGATCCTTGGGATGTGGCAATCGTGGATCACGATCAGTGGCGCTTCTTCGCTTGTTAATATCTGCCGATAGGTTCTAATGTGTGTGATTTCCCCCCGCAGCAAGCACTGCAAACTCCCGGGCCTGATGTGAGAGCTGGCACGGCGCTTGTAAGGGCAGAGGCCTGCTGTTTACAGGCTCATTTAGCATGCTATTTGCCCTGCCAGGGGCTCGTGTACCAACAAGCAGGTCTTGGCATCACGGATTGCTTTAAATTGCAGGATCTGCAGATGCGCGTGGATGGCTTTTCCAAAATCTGCGCAGTTATTATTACAGCAGTGTTATTTACAAATGTGTTTGGAGGCTGCGAAGGCTGTGTTTGATGTAGGCTTATCGTCATGTTCCACAATGTCACGGTAATTAGTGTCAGGCTGTCTGTTTACTAACATACCTCTGGTCTATTGCAGGGCCCCGCCCATCATTGGCTACTTGCCCTTCGAGGTTTTGGGGACATCCGGTTACGATTATTATCACGCCGATGATCTGGAGCTGCTTGCCAGGTGCCACGAACACTGTGAGTGCTTTTAAATAGCCCATTTCTAATGATGACACGTTTTTTGCATAGCGCTTTCCCTCGACGTCGTTTGCCCTGGTGTCAATAGCAGGCCTTTCTACAATATTGCCCAAAGTTGTGATACTCAGTGGCTCAACACCAGGGGGATGAAAACTGCCGTTAGCCCTGCCCTGACTCGGACCTACGAGCTTGGGGCTAGACACAGGCATACGCAGTCAGCGCTTTATTCACTGAGCTATCCAAACGTATTTATTAGGATGTTAGAGTAATCTGTAGTCAAGATGTGAAATTAATTTTGCAGGATAATAAACCATTATATTAATAAAGAACATTTTATTTGCTGGGGGCGGGGTGTTGTGGCCCACTCAATGGACATGCATAGACTGGTAACTTGTAACAGGGGCTTGTCTCACCTCCCTTTTCAACACCTGTCTATCGACATACACCTTTCCTTTTCCTTTTAAGCATGCTACTATCATCCCCATTCTCAAAAAACCTTATGCGAATCCCCATCTCGCATCCAATTATCGTCCCATCTCCCTCCTACCCTTCCTTTCTAAACTTCTCGAACGTATTGTCTACTCTCTACTCTCTTCCTTCATCTCCAACCTTTCTCTCCTCCCCCTACTCAATCCGGTTTCTGCCCTCAACACTCCACTGAAACTGCTCTCATCTCTGTTCTCAATTCTCTCCTTTCTGCACGCTACTCTAAGCACTCCTCCATTCTTATCCTCCATGACCTTTCTGCCGCCTTTCGATACTGTTGACCACCCTCTTCTCCTCAATTCTCTCTCCTCGTTTGGCCTTAAATACTCTGTCCTCAACTGGTTCTCCTCCTGTCTTTCTAAACGCACCTTTGCAGTTTCCCGGGGTGGCTGAACCTCCCCTACCTATCCTCTCAACCATGGCGTCCCCCAAGGTTCTGTCCTTGGCCCCTCCCTCTTCTCACTCTACACTTCTTTCTTAGCTCCTATTATCTCCTCCTTTGGTATCTCACATCATTTCTATGCAGATGATGCCCAGCTCTTCCTCTCCTTCTCCTCTTTCACTCCTGACATCCACCATAAGCTTTCTTCTTACCCCTCCGCTATTAAATCCTGGATGTCCTCTCACTTTCTCACTTTAAATGCTGACAAAACCGAAGTCCTATTCTTCCCTGCCAACACACTTCCTCCTCCCTCATCTCCTCCTTTCATTCTCTTCCCCCCCTCCCAACTCCCCTTCTCTCCTCATGCCTGTAACCTTGGTCTTCACATTGACTCCCATCTCCCTCTATCTCATCACATTTCTCTTACTGCCAGATCTTGCTGCTTTCACCTTTATAACATCCGTAAAATTCGACCCTTCCTAACCTTTCATGCGACTAAACTTTGAATCACCTCCCTCATCTTCTCCAGACTTTTCTACTGCTCCACTCTCTTCTTTTTCCTCCCCTCCACTGACCTCTCCCCCCTTAAATCTGTCTACCACGCTGCCATCCGCTCCCTCGGCCTTCTCTCACCTCAACACTCCATCTCCTCTTCTCTCACCTTACTAGTTTGGCTCTCATTTCACTACCAGCTCAAATTTAATTTCCTCTGTATAATCTTTAAATCCCTCTATGGTCTTGCCCCTTCTTACCTATCCTCCCTTCTCACATTCTGTACTCCTTCCCATTCACTCGGGTCTACTGATCTTTTCCTACTCTCTCCTCCTCCACCCTGCACCCCTTCCCGCTTCCGCTCTTTCCAACTACTTGCTCCTTTCCACTGGAACCGCCTCCCTCTCACCATCTGCTCTATTCCCTCCTACCCTACTTTCTGCACTTCTCTAAAATCTTATCTCTTCCACTCACCTCCCTAGCACCTTTTTGCTTTTTCTTTCACTTCTGTCTCTACCACTATCCACACCTCCTTCTCCTTCTCTCACTTTGGTCCCTCTCCACTCATGCTTAACCTCACTACTAATGTAAATAGTTCCTTATACTGTTTTCTGGTTTTGATTCAATTTATTAAGTAATGCTTGTTGTATTCTGCTTGTTTCTTTTGTAAAGCGCGTTGGCGTAAAGCGCTATATAAAATTTAATAAATACTAAATACCAAATTGCCAACTTGCATATAAACAGATATGGTCTCTTACTGTCCTTTGTGCTGGTACGTAGTCCTCTGAGTGTGATGGAGCCTGCTGTAGAGATGGGCCAGCTGCAGGCTAATGCTGGCCCAGTGTCAGGAGGAGCGGTGGGGCATCTTTCCCGCTCCCCAAGCTCAGAATGGCGCTTTGCGGGAAGTCACTGCCTCTCGCCGTGTTGGGTCTTCTTGCCAGAGGTGGGGCACGACTTCTCGCAAGCTTATAACTCTACACAGGGTTTTGTAGAATAGTTAAACTTCTGTCTATCCATCTGAGAGCGTTGTGGAATAAGGTGGGGCATGGTAATCAACCCCACCAACCGCCTCCAAATACGTCTGAAATAGGGGTTCCCACTGAAGCCATGGAATGACTGGCCTACCCGGGGCCTGTAAGAATGGCGCGGCGGGCATGGCTCCCTGCATCTTGGTGGTCGTGTGCTATCCATGAATCCTCATCACCAATTATGTTGTGGCCCACTCAATGAACATTCATAGACTGGTAACTTGTAACAGGGGCTTTATTGTCAACTTGCATATAAACAGATATTGGGCCTCATTACGAGTTTGGGGGTAGCCATGCCGTTAACAAGGCATAGCTACCTCCAAACCCGGGTCCGGCTCCGGATCCCGCAAAAGGGGACTTACCGGGCCAATCTGACCTTGGAGGGCCCCGGAATGCCCTTTCGCGGGACCCAGAGCCGGTACGTCCCCATTCCCATCTGAGCCCCCATAGGGCTCAATGGGAATGGGGAGGATGGTAGCAACGGTACCGTTCATAACGGTACCGTTGCTACCATCCTGGTCTGCTCGCGGGTGCCGCTCTGCACGCCTGGACCAGGCGTCCAGAGCGGCACCCGCGAGCAAACTCGTAATGTTGCTGCATGGCAACAACGGCGCAGGTAGCACTACCGGCGCCGTTGTTGCCTTACCGCAACAGTCGTAATTAGGCCCATTGTCTCTTACTCTCCTTTGTGCTCGTAAGTAGTCCTCTAAGTGTGATGGAGCCTGGTGTACAGCCTGGTGTACAGATGGGCCAGCTGCAGGCTAATCCTGTCAGGAGGAGCACCGGGGCTGCAGTGGCATCTTTCCCGCTCCCTGCGTTCTTAATTGCGCTTCACAGGAAGTCACTGCCACTCGCTGTGTCGCGTCTTCTGACAAGAGGTCGGGCACGACTTCTCGCCAGCTAACAACTCTACATACCTCCTTTTGTTGAGCAAGAAGGAGCTATTCGATCCATATTCTGCAAAATGTCCAGGTCTTATCCTTTCTCTTTGCGGGCGAGTTCCTCCTACCTCTCCCTTACGTGGCAAGGCTTCCATCTCTGCTGTTCTCTCATGAAGTACTTCACCTCTCGTTGGACTGTTACCTTCCTGAGCTTG
Organism: Ambystoma mexicanum; assembly: GCF_040938575.1. Taxonomy (NCBI): domain Eukaryota; kingdom Metazoa; phylum Chordata; class Amphibia; order Caudata; family Ambystomatidae; genus Ambystoma; species Ambystoma mexicanum. Next base: position 300,087,379 of record NC_090930.1, on the reverse strand, counting down.
AATTCCTTCATACTTCTCTATCTCCTATTCAGCCCACTCTTCAACTAGTGACTTGTCACCTCCAGAACATCTCTCAACGCTATCATGTTCCTGAACCTTTGGACAGTGCGTTTCTGCTATTCTCTTTTCATATAGAGCTACACGTTCTAGGTTCCATCTCCTCCCATCTTGGGTGCGCACAGGATTGGTCCCTCGCTGATACACTCTCACTGGTCGATTAAACTTGGATCCCATCACAGGCTCTCTCTATGTGTCAGTTTAATTTTGATAATGTCACCCTCTTGGACGGTGCTTCGGTGTGGAGCTCTCCTACTGTTGTTCCACTTTTCATGCAATCTTTGTTTCTTCTCAATCGACAGACTAATTCCTCCATGTCCACTGTGTCATCTTCCTTTATTTTTGATAGCCATGGTGGGACTAAATTGGATGCTGCTCTGACGAGGCGTAACACCAATATGTTTGTGATCCCTTTGGGGGTAAGACGATGGGCCGCAGTGGCTTCCTAACTGTGCTATGAAGGTCGAATCCTGCTGCTGTCACTAGTTGCATGTTTGTGGGTTCCACCAGGCCATTTGCTTGGGGCTGACACAGGGCCGCCTTTATCTGGATATTATTTTCCTTCAGAAATGTTTCCATTATTCTTCAGAAAAGTTGGACCCCATTATCTGAGATCAATTCCTTTGATAACCCTTCTCTTTGGAAGATATTTTTGAGGAAGCGGATCACGGTTGTGTGGTGATGTCCGGGACAAACGCTACCTCCACCCACTTCGATAGGTAGTCTACCAACACAATCCCATGCTTGTGTTCGGGATTCATTAAATCTAATGGGCCTATAAAGTCCAGGTTTAATTTTTGCCACAACCCTTCCGGCACTTCCGTTGGGTGTAATGGAGCTTGCCTGACCTTCAGTCTTTTATCTCTGTTGAGGCATTCATGACATCTTTTGGTCATTGCTCCTATGTCCAGGTCCATGCCAGGCCACCAGTACGATTCTCTCACACGCCTCCTCGTCATATTGCTACCCAGGTGTCCTGCGTGGGCCCTGCACATAATGGTTGTCCTCAGTGTCAATGGTGGGATAGCTTGATCGCCTCTCATTAGCATCCCCTTGTGTTCAAAAATCTCATCACCTACCTTCCAATATGGACGCAGGCCTCCGGGGATAGTCTTCTCGTACGGCCAGCCTTTCCTGACCCATTCTGTGACTTGGATATCTTCAGCAGCCTTCTCCTTACAATGGTGCTCACTCATCTCTGGGAACTCCTTGCTCCTGAGGCCACCTAGCAATGCAACTACGCATTCATCTTTCAGAAAGATGGTCGCTGTGTCTTTTTGTTCGGGCAACCTGGACATGCAGTCCACCTGGGCATTTTTCCAACACGCGATACGCGGTATCTCATAAGTATATTCATGCAACTTTGCTGTGTTGCGGGCCAGGCGGGGAGTGGATGTTCGGGTACTTCCTGGACTCAGTATGTGCACTAGAGGCTTGTGGTCTGTTACAAACTGAAATTTCGTGGCCCACACATACATTCAAAGGTAGTCTACCGCCCAGGCACATGCCAGCATCTCCTTCTCTATGCTGAAGTAATTGCTTTCCGCTTGTGAAAGTGCTTTTGACGCGTATGCCTCTATGTGCTCCTCATCACCCTTCTTATGGGTTAACCTCACCCCCAAACCATATGAACTGGCATTGGTGGTGTTCACCGTTTTCCACGGTGGGTTAAATGGCTGGCAGCAGGGCGCATGCCTGATAACTTCCTTAACTGCTTCCCTCTCCATTGATAATCTGCTCCTTTCTTGAGTAGCTGCCTCATGGGGGCTGTGGTTTCTGAGAAGTAAGGCATGAATTTTGCATAGTACTTGGATAGGCCTAAAAACGACCTCAACTCCTCCTTACTGTTGGGAGAGGGTGCCTTCACTATGGCCAGCAACAGTTCCTTTTTCGGACTGATCCCTGACTTGGATATCGTGTAGCCCAGGTACTCCACTACTGCAGCCTGGAATATGCACTTGTTGTAGCGTAGCCGAACACCTGCTTCCTGCAACTTGGCTAGCACCTTGCGAAACACTTTGTCGCGCATCTCCTGCTCCTCAGCGTATATCAGGATGATGTCCTGAAAGTAGGACACGTTCCCTATGTTCTTCAATAAAGAGTCCATCATGCGTCGAAAAGCTGACATGGCCAAAGACAGGCCGAACAGCATTTATGTAAACTGGTATGTACCAAATGGAGGTATGGAAGCTGGAAGGGGTCTTTACCCTCGATGCAGACTGATCTGATGATAGGCGTCTCTCATGTTGAGCTTCGAAAAGACTTTGGCCTCTTTCCTTAGCAAAATTAGTTAATTGATGCTTGCTAAGGGATAGCTGTTCGATACCACTTCAAGATTTAGACTACGAAGGTCGATGCAAATTCGTAGATCCCCTGTGTTTTTCTTTTATGAAGACCATCGTGCTGAGCCATTCAGACAACTCTACTGGTTCCTTCCTTCCTTCCTTCCTTCCTTCCTTCCTTCCTTCCTTCCTTCCTTCCTTCCTTCCTTCCTTCCTTCCTTCCTTCCTTCCTTCCTTCCTTCCTTCCTTCCTTCCTTCCTTCCTTCCTTCCTTCCTTCCTTCCTTCCTTCCTCCCTCATCTTGGCGAGCTTCATCTGCATTGCACTTCTAGCAGCTGCTGGTACCTTGTGCTTTAATGGCATGGCTCCCTGTTTCAATTTGATTTTGTGTACGTAGTTCCTGATTTTCCCAGGTGTGTCGGAGAATAGTTCTGGAAATTCCTCTTTGGTGATCGACGCTCATCCTCTGGCCGTGGACAAAACCTGTCCCTCCACACTGGGATCCAGTCTGATTTGCAGCTTGGCTTGGTCATCCCATCCCAATACAGCTGAGCCTCTTTCTGCAAAGTATACCTTGGTCTTTGTAACTCTTCCTTTGAACTCTACGGTTGCTCGGATGTATCCCAGTAATTTTACTGTGGCCCCATCAAAGACTGTGGGGGTGTGCTTGGTTATGCAAACTTCCACTTTCTCTTTGCTGACCATTCGTTTGTGCGTGTCTAATGGCAATATGGTGAGGTCTGAGCCGTAATCTGCCATCACTCTTGTCTCACGTCCATCCTCCTCTATGGGGCAGTGGGGCTTTTCTCTGCGAGCTGTGACACTGTTGACCATGATGATGGTGGGACATCCCTCTTCTTTAGAGGAGGCCTCATCCCAGACCTTATCATTCTGCACCACCGTCACTGCTTTCTTACCTCGCCATGTGCAAACCGAGGAAAAATGTCCAAGCATTCTGCATTTGGAGCACTCCCTGTTCCGTGCAGGGCAATCTCTGCTATTCGCCAAGTGGGTGGTGCTAGCGCACCTATGGCACTTAAGTGGCTCATGTGTTCCTGTGGTATCTTCCTTGGTTTCGCGTTGCCATGTATCTCACCTTCCTTTGTAGTGTACAACATGCACCTCGGGTACTGAGACACTACCAGCCCATTCCTTGTGCCAGCGGGATGTTTCCTCTACCTCTCTTGGAATCTGGATGGCTTTATCTAGTTAAAGCTCCTTTTCAAGGATGAATTTGTCCTGCATCTTGCGATTGTTGGTGTGCACGATGAGCATGTCGCAAATCCTGTCTTCCGACGTGCCGCCAAATGCTCACATCGCTGCCAATTCTCTTAGCTTCACTACATAGTCATCAACTGGTTCCGCCGACTCCTGTTTTCTGCTATAGAACCTAATCCTATGTAGGACTATGTTCTCTTTGGATGAAAAGCTTTTCGCTATCCTCTGCACTGATTCTTTATACGCATCGTCATCATCCCCTTCCGCAGCTTCTAGATTCAGGCCAGCAAAAGACCTCTGGCCCTCGACTCCTAATGCATTGAGGAGCATGGCCGCCTTCCATGCTGCATGGCAATCAGCCCCACCAACCGCCTCCAAATACATCTGAAACAGGGGCTCTCACTGAAGCCATGCCGGGGCCTGTAAGAATGGCGCGGGTGCCATGGCTCCCTGCATCTTGGTGGTCGTGTGCTATCCATGAATCCTCATCACCAATTATGTTGTGGCCCACTCCATGAACATGCATAGACTGGTAACTTGTAATGGGGGCCTTATTGCCAACTTGCATATAAACAGATATTGGGGCTGATTCATGGAATTTGTGCACCGAAAAATGGGGATTTGTGCGCCATTCTGCCCGCAAATCCCAGTTTTTCGGTGCACTAATTCCACGAATCAGCCCCTTTGTCTCTTACTGCCCTTTGTGCTGGTAAGTAGTCCTCTGAGTGGGATGGTGCCTGCTGTAGAGATGGGCCAGCTGCAGGCTAATGCTGGGCCGGTGTCAGAAAGAGCATGCAGTATCTTTTCTGCTCCCCATGCTCAGAATGGTGTTTCACGGGAAGTCGCTGCCACTCGCTGTGTCGTGTCTTCTCCCGAGAGGTTGGGCGCGACTTCTCAGGAGCTGACAACTCTACACAGTGTTTAGTAGAGTACTTCCATTTCTGTCTATCCATCTGAGAGCGTTGTGGGATGTGGTGGGGGTTTAAGGGTGTTCAAGGAGATCGGGGCGCTGTAGGCAGGCATGTGCGTGGGAGTGGAAGATCAGGGGATCAAGCCGGTCAGCGCCTATACAGAATATTTTGCAGCTGGTCGGGGAGGGGATCGGGATTTACCGGCTGTACGATTTATGAAACAAATGAGGATGTCCTTCTGTTTGGAAATTCTGTTATCTTCTAGTCTGAGGTGCAAAGGTTCGGGGTTCCAATAGATAGACCCGTGGGCCTATCTTGAAGTGAGGACCATGGCTGCTGCTGAGCAGGTAAATCTGCCTTTTAGGCAACAGTTGGTGGCAGTCGCGGCCATATGGAGGAGCAGGGCACATCTGCAAGGGATGGGGTGTACTGCACTCAACGTTAGCATTATGGTGCCAGGAAAAATAATGCCACAGTGATTGAAATAGTTGCTAATTTGGGTCTTGGGAATTGCATCCATCACTCCATGACGCCCACAAGGTTTCAGGGGCACTGCTACCTAAACCCTCTTTAGAGCACGCTTTCGCATCATAACGCAATCCGGTAACTGCAGCCCAGCACAGGAAGGAATTTGGGGATGTGTGGAGATAATTCGAGTTTTTCGGAGGAGCCCTGTCATCGCAGCACAAGTGGAAGCCCATGTGGAACCTGGCTGCGTAAGGAGGGCTGCCATGCGAGCACGCACCAGGGAGTGAACTCAGTTGGGAAGTACCTCACTTGATCCCATTCTCATGGGTGTTCTGAAAGGCACTCAGCTGTCTGCCATGCGAGCACGCACCAGGGAGTGAACTCAGTTGGGAAGGACCTCACTTGATCCCATTCTCATGGGTGTTCTGAAAGGCACTCAGCTGTCTGCCATGCGAGCACGCACCAGGGAGTGAACTCAGTTGGGAAGGACCTCACTTGATCCCATTCTCATGGGTGTTCTGAAAGGCACTCAGCTGTCTGCCATGCGAGCACGCACCAGGGAGTGAACTCAGTTGGGAAGGACCTCACTTGATCCCATTCTCATGGGTGTTCTGAAAGGCACTCAGCTATCTTCCAAGCGAGCACACACAAGGGGGTGAACTCAGTGGGAAGGACCTCACTTGATCCCATTCTCAAGGGTGTTCTGAAAGGCACTCAGCTGTCTGCCAAGCGAGCACACACAAGGGGGGTGAACTCAGTGGGAAGGACCTCACTTGAGCCCATTCTCAAGGGTGTTCTGAAAGGCACTCAGCTGTCTGCCAAGCGAGCACACACAAGGGGGGTGAACTCAGTTGGGAAGGACCTCACTTGAGCCCATTCTCAAGGGTGTTCTCAAAGCCACTTAGCTAGCTGCCAAGCGAGCACACATTGGAGGCTGGGGGAAGAGGCGGTAAGAACCCAGTTGGGAAGTACTTCACTTGAGCCCATTCTCAAGGGTGTTCTCAAAACCACTCAGCTATTTACCTATACAATTGTCAAATTGAATATTCAAAGGCAACAATGAGCTTTGGCTCGTCTCAGAGTCCCTCACAGAGCCCCAGGGCCCAGCGTCCAATCACAGTGCTTGTGGTGCACGGACTCTCACTCTGTTTACTGCAGCTTTCCGAACCTTGCCTTTGACTGAAATGTCAGTGTCTCATAGCGCTTGAAAGCAGCAGTTATCCAGCATGTTAGCACTGCATAAAACACCACAAGCAAACAGGTATACCCATTAGGTATAATGAAATTGCCAGAATCTCGGAAAATATGGGTGGTGATCCATATGACAGCAACATGGGCGGGTAGAATTTCTCCAACATTCAAAGGGTAGCCCAAGTTATTATTAATATTATTATTATGGTATGTATTGAGCATGGACCTAGCCTCGAGAACCAATGGAGCACTTTACAGAGGTGTACAACAATACACATACACAACAGAGCGCTTTACAGAGGTGTACAACAGTACAGATACACAACGGAGCGCTTTACAGAGGTGTAGAACAGTACACATACTCAACGGAGCGCTTTACAGAGGTGTACAACAGTACACATACTCAACGGAGCGCTTTACAGAGGTGTAGAACAGTACACATACTCAACGGAGCGCTTTACAGAGGTGTAGAACAGTACACATACTCAACGGAGCGCTTTACAGAGGTGTACAACAGTACACATACACAACGGAGCGCTTTACAGAGGTGTAGAACAGTACACATACTCAACGGAGCGCTTTACAGAGGTGTACAACAGTACAGATGCATAACAGAGCGTTTTTCAGAGGTAAACACAGGTATACAGTGGGGGATAGGATAGAGGGGCACAGAGGAGGGGTACAGCTGTGTGGGTGCAAGTGGCATGGCACAAAGCTTGAAACCTCGATATGAATACAGAAAGCCTTTGCTCCTCTTGCACAAGGACGGGCGCGTGTTTTATTAGCATTCTTTATTAAAAACTCGAGGCTGCTGCACAGGGAGCAGGGGAGTGTGTTTTCAGCGCCAAAGTTATTTCCTGGTCCTGGGGAATGTGCCGCTTGGGTAATGCAATCTGGAGCTACCAACACAAAAGCAACACGCATAGACGTTGCACAAGGAATGCATAATGGTTCAAAGGTAGGAGGTAGCATAGCGGCCTTACCTGTAAATGCAGTGCAGATGGAGCCTTTGAGAAAGCATGATTGCATGATGAACGCACACTTGTGCTAGCCAGGCCCAAAGCAATCATACAAGCAATACAAAACACTGGACATTTAAAAACGTGCACTGCTCCCAAACCAAGTGGAAACATTCCTAAGAAGCCTGCAAATAAAAACGCAGAACAGATGTGTGAGAAACCTGTTTTCCAAAGACTGCTACACTCTCCAAGCTCAAAAACATCCTTGGGCAAAGGGATATTGCCAAGTGGAACAATTCCCGTCTTCAGCCAATGTGATTGCCACAGAGGTACAACCAATGCAACCAATGGCAGCATGCTCGGGTCAGACCTGTGTGACTGTGTGTGTGTGTGTGTTAGTGAGTGTATGTAAGTGTGTGTGTATGTGTATGCATGCATGTATGTATGTGTGAATGCATGCATGTATGTATGTGTGAATGCATGCATGCATGTCTCTGCGTGCGTGTGAAAATCTGCATTACAATCAGAACGTCTAAGCAAATTGCTAACGAGATAATAGCGGGAAGAATATAGGTTGTATATCCACTCGTTTAGTTATTAAAGCCAAGACAACATTCGTGCCAGAATAATAAAAGATCTTTCATAACCGCATTTGTATAATCTTGCTGATAGCTCTTCTGTGGCATTGATTAGCAGTTTTATGCATATTATGCTATCTTGGATCTATTTATTATTGCATCTTGATTGGGTCAGAGGTGTGTGAGTGTGTGCGTGTGTGTGCGTATGCATGTGCGTGTGCGTGTGCGTGTGTGTGTGTGTGTCTGAGACAGAGGGCCCAATTCATGAAACTTTTGCACAGTTCAAAGTGACTTTGCACTGCTGAAAAGTGACTTTGCATTGCCGACACAAACCCTGATTCATCGAAGTGTGCAAAGTGTAGTTTTGTAGTGCAAAGACAGTGCAAGTGGTCATTTGTGCAGTACAAAATTACTTTGCACTGACTTTGCACTGCAAAAATATCGTTTGCACACTTCCATGTTTGCACACTTCCTTGGCACCCTTCTATCCCCCACATTCTCCTTCTTGCCCATAGCACCGGATAAGGCCTCTAAAGTTGTCCATTCTATGAAAGTCTCCTCCAAGCAGGTGCTCTCCTGCTCCTCCAGAACTATCAAAGACAATATTTCCTCTCTCCCTCCTGCCTTTGCTAACTTCTGTAAACACTCCTTTGCCACTGGCTCCTTCCCACTACCCTTCAAGCACTCCCTTGTGCACCCTCTCCTAAAAAGCCATCTGCCGACCCTTCCTGCCTGGCTAACTATTGCCTTATCTCCACTACCCCCTTCCTGGGCAAACTCTTGAAGAGGTTGGTCATCTCCCAACTGATCCACCACACTGGATCTGTTGGCTGCCTCCATGACCGCCAGTCTGGCTTCAGAGCATCCAGAGGCACGAAAACTGCTCTCCTGAACACCCGTGAAGACCTGCTCTCAAATCTTAATTCCTGCTCTCCTTCCATTCTCATTCGCCTCGATCTTTCCTCTGCCTTTGACACAGTCCATCATTCCATCCTCATAAAACAGCTCTGTGATACCCTAGGCATTATTGACCTGGCACTGGATTGACTGACTTCCTTCCTATCTAATCGACCTTCCCAGGTGCAACTGGGCCCTTTCCTCTCCTCCACCTCACTCTCTACCCGCTGCGTTCCTCAGGGCTCTATCCTATCGCCGTGGCTTTTCAACATATACCTTGCCCCACTGGCCCACTTGATCTCACCCTTCTCTCCTCACTTCCAGTGTTACGCTGATGACACACAGCTCTCCTTCAAGCTTCCGTCTACTACCTCCTCTTATTTCTCTCTCATTCCTTACTTTCTGACTGCTATGCAGGCACGGTGTACAGCCAACAATCCCTGTCTTAATGCCAGTAAAACCGAGATCATTCTCATTGGGACCTCTGCTCCCTGTTTCCCTCTCACTCTTTGGCCGCCCTCCTTGGTTAATCTCCCCTCATCTTGTAATGCCAAAAATCTTGGTGTCATCTTCGACTCCTCTCTCTCGTTTCTCCTCACATCACAGACCTTGCCAAGAACACCCACTTCACCTGCTCAGAGGCATTCTCCCCTTCCTCACCTCCCCCCAGAAACCCAATGTCTCTAGAGCTCTAGTCCTCTCCAAATTGAACTACTGCAACAACCTCTTCCTCAATCTCCCTCTTTCCTCCCTTCACCCCTTCAATTAATCCAGAATAGGACTGCAATACTTATCCTTGGCCTCAGAGACCGCATCTCCCCAGCCCTAAAACCTTTGAACTGGCTCCTGGTGGCTGCGAGGATCAAATTCAAAACACTCTGCATCATCCACAAGGCTTTCTGGGGAACCCTGCTATATCCAACTCTCTCCCTAAACACCTCCATGCTAGAGCCCTTCTGTCCTTTAACTCCAACTCTCTGCAGATAAGATGTTTTTTTCAAGAAGAGAGTGGGGGTATATCTCTGTCTTCGGCAAGTGCTTCCCTCTGGAATGGCCTCCCTACTCCTCTCAGACTTGAGCCGGACCTCCTTAAGTTCTTTGACTTTCTCAAGACCCTGCTTTTCTGTACTTCCTTCCCTTTCAACCTCCATTGCTAATGTCTCCATCTGCCGCTGTGACTGGTGGCTTGGTACCTTCTGAGTTCCCTTATGAGTCTTACAGGTCAACAGGCCCTCCTTGACCAGTCTATATCAGCACTCCCCAAACCAGCACTGCCCTCCCGGGCCCCATTCCCTGACTAGCCTACTAGCCTGGTGGCTTGGGCATCACTCTGGAGTCCACTCCCACACTTGCACTTAGACGGTGGACAACCTGAGTCACCCTCTGGCACCTACTCCCCACCCCCCAGGCTCCCCTCAGCACTTGCCTAGCCGCTGGACCCCAAGCCTCTGCATTGTATGCAGTTCTCCCACTCCTCCCTCGCCCCCTTTGCACTTCTCGTTGCTGCACTTGCATGATCCGAATGCCTCAAGGCCCTGTGGGACCGTTATTGTTTTATCTCCCCTGTTACCTCCCCCCTTGTTTGTCTTGTGGCGCCTGGAAACACCATTTGCTGTATAGGTGCCTTATAAATATTTAATTAATAAATAACATAACAATTGAATGTGCCATCACCAGAAATTAGCATATCAAGGTGCCCACTGAAAAAAAAGTGGTGGGACTCCGTCCACCCGCGTGTACCCTCAATTTGAGCCCTGCTGAAGAGCCCTGCTGCCTGTCAGTCCATTGTGTGGCAGCTTAGTGATGGATCACAAGGATGAGGAGTGGAGAATAGGGAGACAAATCAAGGTAGAGTGAGGAGATAGAGGAGAGACGACGAGGGCAGAGGAAGCAAGTCCAGATGAATAGAGAACAGAGGCAGGAAGGAGAGAGAGCCAAGAAGAAAATGGAGAGGAGGAGATACAAGAGCAAAGGAAGGAATGTAGGCTAGAATCAGAGAGAGAAAGTAGGCGAGGGAAAAAAGACGAGAGTGCGGGTGAGAGAGTGATTTAAAAAAAGCCAAAGTGTGTGGAGGTGAGGATGTGATTGGACAAAACCGAGTGTGAGCAGAGGCAAGGTGGAGAACAGAGAAAAGGAAAGAAAGCAGATGAAAGGAGAGAGAGAGAGCAACAATGGGAAGGTGGAGGGATAAAAGAAAGGAAAATAAACAAAACTGAACATCTGTGGAAGGAAAAGAAATGCAGAGATGGAAAGGATGGAGTGGCCGTTGGGAGCGTTCAGTGTGAAGGAGGATGGCAGCAAGTGAAAGGAGAGATGGAGATGAATGAATACTTGGAGGAAGCAGGGAGAAATGAAAAGGAAGCAGTGCCATGAGGGCGACATATAGGTAAGAGACAATTTAAGGCAGAGAAGAGGAAAGAAAAACAGGGATATCAAAGTAACACTTATACCTGAACTAGAGTGATAAAAGGAAGTTTTGCCCGTATATTGGCACTCAGATTGTGGAGGTGATGGAGTGAGTCAGCCCCGGGTCCAAGAAGGAAAACTCCTTAACCAGAATTAATAAATGTTATGCACGCTGATGACGTGGTGTAGGAGGGAATGCACTAGTGTTCTGGGGTTCTACCATTTCACAGAGTCTGATGCCTGGCCCCTGTCTGGTCGCCTAAGTGCACCAGGTTGGTGGTGCCTGGTAGCAGCAGATGAAAGAGAACTAACATGACATTGCGATCCACATGTCACCGGCCAAGAAAATCCATCAGTACCCAAAAAGGAAGTGGACTCAAGCAGTTTAAAAAAACAGGGAAATGTGAGTGGTTGATTTGCACAGGGCAACCGGGGTCTAATTTTGGGATAGGGCCAGAAAGAGGAACCCAGTCCTCTAGAAGGTTAGACTTCACGATTTAGGTGAAACCTGAAAACGATGTTGCTAAGATCTCCTCGTGTTAAGGTTTCTCCCTTGGTTCCTGTCACAGAAGATCTCATAAACACACCAACTCTCGAAGACAGGTCAAGGTGTTTAAAAAATATCTACGGGGGGTCCAACTAATGGCCATCCCACTCTCTCTCTCGTCTCTATGTGGGCTTCCCACACCCAAGCCCAGACTTCCCTAATCCCCAAGATGGAAACTAGGGACCGTAACCCCTACCATCTACAATTTTACTAGGCAGAGGTGAGGGCCTAGAGGTGATAGCCGTATACATCTTACTCCACCATCTGAAGTCCTCTAGATGGATCTTAGACTAGTGTCCCACAAGAATTATGATGGTCTTCAAAATAGAAAAATATGCCTTTCAATGATTCAGGTCTCAGCCTCTCTCCTCCCTCACACACTCTTGTATTCCTGATGTTCCTTCCTTATTTTCTCCTCCTTCTACTCTTTCCCTTCTACTCCCACTCTCTGTTTTCATCCTCTCTCATCTTTCCTTCTGATGTTATTCAACTTCTTAATCTTGTGCCTCACTCTACTCACCACTACTCTACACTCCCACTAATCTCTTCTACGCGCCCAGATGCCTGAGGGTCAGGCACCCTCTACAAATAAAGAAATTCAAATTCAAATTCTACTGTCCACTAGCACTACTCTCTGCTCTATTCTCCACTCCTACAACTCTCCACTGCTCAGCTTCCTTTCACTGTGCCAGTCAACATTCTAAATCGCTCTCACTCCCCTACTTTCCCACTTAGTCTCACTAACTCCCCTTACTCACCACACACGCACTCTCACACCCAAGCGCTGCTTTCTCTCACCAACCGATACTTCCCCTCCACACTCTCTCTGCTAGTCGTCTCCATGCTCCACCATCCTTACACTGCTAGATTGCTTGATCTGCCTCTTTGCCCCTTGAACTCAACCAAACAACCCACTCTCAGGCCTTTACTCTTCCTTGTATACTGCTCGGTCTGTGTTGTAGCCGTCTACTCTCCCTGCCACTGGTTGGAGCACTCAACTGCTCCCGTGGGCCAATCTCTAACTTACATTTCCCCAGGGGCCGGATTGTACAGGGAAACATGCATAAAATGTAACAGTTTCCTATGTGGAACCGCCTATCTCAGCGTTCCTTGTATTCCATTGCAATAGGCCTGTGCTTTCAGTGCATGGTCAGCGGATTGATTCATCACTTTGTTTCTTTGAGGCTTTCCTTTCTCGTAGGTTGTATAGCTTCACGTTCGCTGCTGGGATTTCTGGTAATTGGAGTTCATGGCACGGCTTTCACTCTCACGTGGGCCGGGCAGATTCTAGTTCACTGCAGAAGGGTTTGAAAGAAAACAAAGAGAATACTGGCTGGCATGTTGCATGGCAGGAATCAGATGATTACACTTGCAACATGGCACATAGAGAGGAACAGAGACTGATGCCCTCCCAACTCCCTCAACCCACCACTAAGGGAGGACTGGCTTTGGCAAAAACTCTGGTAGGGCTCCGGCCCCATGTTGAGAGGGACCCTCCCCTTAACAGTGTCAGGTCCCTGATCTCATGAAATGCCTCTGCCCTTTCTCCCAAGACTTCATATTCCATGGGACACCTGACTACCTGTGGGTCCTACAAAAGAAATTCTACATTGGGTATTTTCTCCCCTTGCAACCTTTTTAAGCACTGATCGACAAAGGTGGCTGCCCGCCCCTAGTAAAACCTATTTTCCCCAACACCTGAATTCCCACCGCTGCATGGCAGTCCTTCTCCTTCCCGAGTCTAACAATGCTCTGGCTGGTCTCCCCTGGACCATAACAGGAATATGGAATTGCTGATCTACCTCATGTGTGGTATTGATTGTCTAGGCTGGAGAATTGGCAGATCTTCCTTGTCTGGGAACAGATCAGGGAGATAATATGGATCTGTTGACTTTATTTTATATTCCCATGTGGTTTCATAGGGAGGTTCTTCTGTTAGCCCTCTGTTCAGGACCCCGATCTCCATAGGTTCTATCTTTTGTGCTTCCGGGCAGAACTTTGCAAAATGCTTGAGCTTTCTGAAGGCCTAACATCTTATCACCTCTTAGCACCGACTCAAAAAGATTTTCTCCATGCAGCTGGTAAGGGAGGCCTTGTCTGTTTCGGGGTCAGGTCAGGTAGGGCTTTAATTTATCAGGGCCAGATAACCCCCTCTCAACCGACCCTCTGGTGTCACTACACTGGTCTTCTTAGGCCCCTAACTGGTTTCCCGGAATTCATAGCTCTGTGGTGCACATTAGCCATCAGAGTGGCTTCTTCTAGTGAGGGTGCATTGCTTGAAAACTACTTTTCGCAGATACAGGGCAAATAATCCACAAACTGTTCCAAGGCCAGCATGGCTTTGGCCTCCACTTATGTTTTTGGTTCAGCCATTTATTTAATAGCTCCTACAATCTATACAACATCTGGCGGGGAGTTTCACCTTGTCGTCGATGTCACAGTCGGATCTTATCGTGCTCACGATCCTGCCCCAGTCTCACCAGAATGCCCCACTTCAGATCTTTGTATTGTGTGGAGCTATCAAGGTTTAATGCTTGAAAGGCCTGTTGGCATTCTTCTGTTAAAAGAGGGGCAATATACTGGGGCCAGCAAACTCAGTGCCAGCCTGCATGCTCGGCCACCTATTCAAAATTCACAAAGGGGGCGGCTGGAGTTACCCCATTGCTCAATCTATGTACTGTCATGGGTGGTACAGCCAGTTGTTCTAGTCTCTCAGTGATAGATCCCTGCATGGTGAAAGGTGTCTCTTGATGGTGGTAGCTAATGGCCAGTTGGCCTTCCACTAGAGCTCTTAACATGTCTTCCATGGTTAAGGTAGCAGATTCTACTTCCCTCGAGCTGGGATCCTCTTCAGAAGTACACTCCCACTAGCTTGGCTCTATTTCAATCAGCTTGCTCTTTCTCTGGCCTGCAGTGTCTGTTTCATCAAACTCCTATTCAGTCCCCACACCAAGGTGGCAGGTTCCACAGGAAGGTCTGCTCTGGTTGTGGTGTTGTCAGACCCAACTGGTTCCCAGGTTTCCTCCAATTCTTCTGGTAGAGCTTGTGCTTGCAGTTACCCAGGAATCTTCTGCCACTGATTTCCTATCCACTTTTCTCTCACTTGAGCAGCCTCTATATCGGGGCTTAATGAATCCCACAATGACACCACGTGTCACTATTAACCTCAAGAACACACCAACTCTCAAAGACAGTTCAAGAGTTTGTATTATAATTTTCAAGGTGTCCACTTAAGAACCATCCATCTCTCTAGCCCTAAGGGCTTCCAGCACCCTAGCTCAGAACACCCTAAATGGTCACTAGAGATTGGCAACCCCTACGATCTACATTTTTGCTAGCTAGAGGTGAGGACCTGTATGCAACAGTCTTTTCTATCTTACTCCCTCCAGTGTTTCCTAGGTGGATCCTTGCCTGGTGTCCCACAAGAATTGTGGTGGTCTTCAAAATAGACAATGGTGCCTTCCAACCACAAGGTCTCACTCACTCTTATCCCTCTCATGCTGTCGTATGATTTAACTTGATGTTCCTTCCTGTTTTTCCCTTCCTGCTACTCCTCCCACTCTCTGTTTTCTCTCCCACTCTCTCTCTCTCTTGTCTGTCCCTCTGATATTGTTCTAATCTCTACTGCAATGCTTCATTCTACTCACCCCTACTCTCCACTCTATACTATGCTGTACCTCTCCTTCTCTCAAACCCAGCCTCCTTTTACTGTCCCAGTCACCTTTATCACTCAGTCCCATGTTCTCCCCTACTCTACCCCTTAGTCTCATTCACGCCCCTTACTCTCACACCCAACTTGCAACTTCCTCCTCCTCCCATTGGCTGGAGCAGGAACCTGCTCCTATGGTCCAGTCTCTGACTTTTCCCCAGGAGCTGGGTTGTACAGGGAAACCTGCATAAAATTCCTATTTAGTCCCACCCCCTTTTCCAATGCGGACCCGCCAGTCTTAGCATCCATAGTACGCAAGAGAGAGGCACCCAAGCATCTAGTATGCAGTAAACTGGGTGCTTCATCGCATTGTTTCTTTAGTGTTTTTCTTTCACATCGGTTGGGCAGCTTCTCGTTCGCAATCTGGATTTCTTGTAGCTTGAGTACTTGGCATGGCTCTCTCTCCCTTGCATCAGATAGCATCTGGTTCGCTGCAAAGGGGTCTGAAAAGAAACAGAGAGAATGATTTACATCATGTTGTACGGCAGGCATGGGATGATTCAAAGTGCTACTTCCCGCTGGCAACAGGGTACATGGTGGGGAACAGAGACTGGGGCCCTCCAAGCTCCCTCGTCCCGCCTCCTGGGTGGACTGGCTCTAACAAATAACCTGGTAGGTCTCTGGCCACAGTGAGAGAGGGGGTCCACATCCCCCTTGACAGGGTCAGGTCCCTGATCCTGTCACAGTCCCAAATGCCTTATTTCCCACCCACATACCCATTGAAACCCCAATCTAGAGCATGAAACATAACCAAGACCTGTCTTTGGTCAATTGTTGATCCCCTGGCCGTGACTGCTTTCTCTGAAATAGTTCAAAATGTACTTCATAGATTGAAGCATGGCACCTGTGAGCAGGCGGGGACATGCTCGGAGTCCACTCAAGTTATATTGGTGCTCGATATTTGCTTCCGCACTTACACACATTTTCAACTTCGTAAAATTGAAGCCCTGTTTCTTTCCTTCTCCCATTGCCATTGCAGTCTATGGTAGTGCCTTTTTCAGAGGTCAGAGCCATCTCCAGGCTGTGCTCCTGATCTTGACAGCCATCATATGAGTCTGAGCACATTTTTGCAGCCCTAGAGATGTCAGCTCAAATGCTCAGTGAGGAGAGCTTTTCGGCCCTTAAAAAAAGAGAATCTAAAGAAATCGGATTAAAAATAGCACCTTGCCAGCCACCTCTACTTCACAGGAGTGAGGGTATTCATGTATGCCCCATGTTTAGCAGAATCTGCTGGCCCAGGTACTGTGGTCCGCTCTGCTCAATGGTTGGAAAAGCAGTTTCATCCTAAAATTGATGTTTTGTCTGGTAAACATCCCCTAATACTCCAGTCTCAAGGATGTCAACCTGAAGCACACTGATGATGCCCAATGAAGGTGAAATGCCTAATGTGGTGGTTTTAATCAATACAAAATTAATTAACCTTTTATAATGCACTCAATTTCAGAGACTATTCTCTAAGCGCGGGGCCGGGATTCGAACCTGTGTTTTTATTTATATTTATTTGTCATGCGCATCGACAAAGCCTATAGGCATAAGAGCGCAGGGACAGACAAATAAGACAAAACAATTCAGGACGAAAGGCAGGGCAAGTGTGGGCAAAACATCTAGCAGAAAAGGAGTGTCTTAGGTGCCTGTTTGAATTTCAGAAAGCTGCTACAAGCCCTCAGCTCAGGTGGAAGATCATTCCATAGCCTGGGGGCTGTGTGGGCGAAGGAGTTCGGTGCAACCATGGCCAGTCTTGCCTTGGGGATGAGCAGAAGATTACAGTTGTTTGATCTCAGAACTCTTCTCTCTGGCAACCGAACCACTTTCTGAGCGAGATATCTAGGGACATTTCTGTGGAGGCATTGGTGTGTAATACAGAGTGTCCGAAAGATCACTCTCTTTTCCACTGGAAGCCAGTGGAGACCTTGTCTGGCAGCCGAGACATGGTCCAATCGTTTTAGACCCTCTACTGCTCTCACTGCATTATTTTGAATGACCTCGAGTCCTGCCAGTTCCCCTTTTCCAATGCCCTGAACAAAGCTGGAGCAGTAGTCAATGCGGGCCACAATAATTGCTCTTGCAATTTCTGCACAGTTGTATCTGCTAAGGAAAGGCCTAATCTGGGCCAACGATTTCAGGGTAGCCTGTACTAGATCCCAGGCCACTGATATGCGTTTCCAGAAAGCCCTGAATCTGAATACATGCCACCCTATCCAGAATTTTGAGTAGAAAAGGGACATTTGTAATGGGGCAACAGTTCTTCGGCAGAGCAGGGTCAAGGGAAGACTTCTTCAGAAGGGGGAGATCCAGGGCCATTTAATAGACCCAGGTACATTGTCTTCTTGAAAGGAGTGTTATTCTGCGTTGTCTTGTTTCCAAAATCAAATCGTTGCCCCAGAGGTAGCCTCCCAGCCCGTTTGTTTGATCTATCCGAGCTTTGAGCCGTGGGTAGCTAAAGCTATGTATAAAATTGCTCTAACCTATGGGAAAATGACATTTTTCTGCTTGGAGCACAAAAGCAGGTTTTTCAATGAATGTGCATACCCATGATGCATTGCTGTGTGACTCTGTTCTGGAGGTGAACATCCAGTGATGGCTAGTACATGGTGCTGTGTTGTGTGTGTCTGACTAGACGAAATGCGCTATTCTACCCTCAGCACGATAGTGAAAGTGCAGTTTACTTTCGTGAGAATGTCTGCAGCTCAAATTCAGAGTGTGCCACCAAGCACAAAATAAACTCGGCGTTTGAATGAGGGTACTGCACGCTGTTAAAAAAAGCAAAGTGGTTCCAATAATGGCAACACATCCGGTCCGGATAAAAAGTGCTGGTTACAAGTGTTACTGGCACCTTTTCCGCACCGGGTCACTCCGAGTCTGCCGGTAGGGTCTGTGAACCGGCAGTTAATTCACTGAAGCACCCGCAACGTTATTAACGGTGCCGGTGCTTCAGTGTTCCCATTCCCCTGGAATACAACCGGACTCCACGGTAATGGGAACTTATCATTCCTCTGCTGCCCATAATATTGCAATATTACCAGGCTATCGGGCGGGGGAAACGTTAAGCCGAGGTTGCCGGAAGGCTGCCGGTGCTGCGGCTGCCTACCGGCAAGCTCATAATGAGGACCATTGTCTTCTAAAAACACGTTTTCCTCATGACTCAAAAAGGACATCTGTTTTGCAAACAATAAGACACCGCATGACCAAGTGTGCATATTTTCTACTCCATCTTCAACAGTGATGCAGTTCGGCAAAGGGAAGTCCTGCTACTATCGATTTTTAACCAAAGGACAGCAGTGGATATGGTTGCAAACGCACTACTTCATCACGTACCACCAGTGGAACTCCAAGCCTGAATTCATTGTCTGCACGCACACTGTTGTGAGGTAGGAATCGAAGCGCTTTGCCCAGGTTTTTATGTATATGTTTTTAAATGTGAATGTTGTTCTGGGTCTTTGATTGTCAATGGATGTTAAACTCATGAAAAGAGTTCCCTCGTGCCCAAATTGCCATAACTGAAAACAGCGCTGCATGCATGGAAACATGTATACACAGTACTGGGATTGACCAACCCTGAACCAAGAACACATGAATGTTAGAATATGGGAACCTTTCAGTGTACCGTGAAACCTAAGCGTACATCAGCAAACACCGCTCAGAGAAACGTCACCCACATGCAGTATATGTTGGCAACGTCTGTGTGTCCTGCTTACTGAGAAACATTGAAGGACACAGTCGATGAAACATACACACGCTGCACGGCCCACACATATCTCTCCATGTCCAAGTGAGTGCTCGGTGCCTCCAGAAGGATACATTCTCTATCCACTGCCAGCAAGCCAAGCATATTCCTAGTGCAATGTAATCCAGGTCAAAATGATTCGAACGGATCACCACTCACCTTCAGACATGGATACTCTGCTTCAAGTGGGTTGACTCTTTTGCAAACATTTGTGTAGGCCCCATAACAGCCTAGGCACTCATGGCTTCAATGGGTCTGTGCCACTCACTCCCATACTGCCCATGGCATATGTTCCCCATAATGGTGTTGACCGTGTGCAGTCATAATGTCGGAAAAATAATATCGAATTGCAAAAATGTCGAAACAATAATGTCGAAATTTTTATTTTTTAATTTACATGGTTTTTTTGGGTTCCGGGGGTATAGAAAAAGGGGTATAACAAAAAACAAAAAAAGGGGGGTTTGGGGGGAACCCCCCATTTCGAGCAAAAAACAACCCAAAAACAAATTTGACATTTTTTTTTTCGACTTTTTGTTTTAGACATTATGACTTTCGATATTATTTCATTCGGCTGGCTGGTAAAACAACAAGGCAAACAGGCAATTGTTGGCCAAACCGACAGGATTGACGTTTTCATTTGTTTACTGCATTTTAAACAAAAAGGCACGCATGCAGTGAATACTTGGGCACCTGCATAATCTGTCATTACGAACATGGCAGCAAGTTAGTGTTTGCAGACACCTAACGTTAGTAATAGACATAGGGGGTAATTACGAGGTAGGAGGTAACCATGGCGCTATTAGCGCCATGGCTACCACCTTACCGGGAACCGGGTCCGGGTTCCTTGAATGAGAAATTACCGGGCCATTCCGACCTTGGAGGGCCCGGTAATTCCTCATTCAAGGAACCCGTCCCCATTCCCATTTGAGCCCCTATAGGGCTCAATGGGAATGGGGAGGGTGCTAACAACGAGCCCATTAATAACGGGCCCGTTGTTAGCACCCTGGTGTGCTTGCGGGACCCGCTAAGGACGCCTGGTTTTACCAGGCGTCCTTAGCGGGTCCCAGGAGCAGAACTCGTAATGAGGCGGTAAGAGGTTGACGGCTCCGGCACCTTTACCGGCCCCGTTAACCCCTTAACGCCTACCTCGTAATGACCCCCATAGTGAAGGCTTCTTCACTGCCGTCTGCAGTAGTCTTTTTACTATGTCTAGTCCTATAGTATGTGTCTGCATACACTCCCCTGCAGACACGTTTGGATCTGTGAATTAATCACTGTGGGATAAGCTAGAGTTTGTGGGTGGTGGTGTGTAGGGAGGGGCGAGCTGGTTGGCGGTGGGCAGGGTTACGTCAGATTGTTCTTCACAACACCCTTTCCCTGCGTCACTCCTTCTCTGTAGCTTTGCTTTGGGCCACAGGGGCCCCTTTACTTGTTCCCCTATGAGACTCGGTGCCCCGGTGCCCTGATAGCATACTGCAGGGAATTTTATTATTTTAAAACAAATCCGAAGAAGACTACGCAGCAAACGCTGGAGATCTGTTAGTCCTGCCCCCGCACCACCACTGCCCCCCCACCCCCAACCCCTATATAATTTAGTATTCCAACTACAGTACAAAAATGGGAAGAGTTTGGAACTCTGTAGATGGAGCTACATTAAGTCCCACAGGGCAACCTTTGAGACAATACTTAGGTCACCTGCTGGTGCTCGCCTCGCCTTACAGAGAAGGAAGGGGGGGAGCCTAGCTAACATCACCACCCACACTGTGTAGATACGAGACCCTGCAGCAGGCTGTGGGAAGCCATGTGGTGCACAGTGAGTGCATCTGAAGCCAGATTGGCACAGAAATGACCAAATCGTAGGTTGGCCAATGCATGCCGCAAGTAATTCCAAGTGCTTTGCCAACCAGATATTCTACTTCACTTGTTTACCTCTAGCAATGATGTTATCCTTATAGTGGTGCTTTGTACTACAAAAAGCCTCAAAAGCAAAGGGTGTCCCTTTGCGGACTGCTAAAGCGTGTACCCAAGAGCAGACTCTTCAGATCAGTGGAACACGTTTCAACACCGTTATTGAAATTCTAAGGGGCCAATTCATAGAATTCGGCGCACAAGTGGCGCACGCGGCTGGCGCACAGTGTGCGCGTGCGGTAGTCTGCGCCAGCCGCGTGCGCCGAAACACATTCAGGCGCACAGCGTATTCATGGATTCCTACATCCACAACCACCCGTGGCGCACAGTGGCGCAGCGACCCTGCAGCAGCGTCAGTTACGCCCCCAAGAACGCACCTCGCGCAGGGAAAAGCCATCAAAATCCCCAATCCAGCGCAAAGGGCAGCAGCAAACGCAGAGCGGGGAGCGTGTATTTCAGGGGTGTGCGGGTGTACCCACACGCGATAGGCCTGGGTACGTGTATTACAGGGGTGCGCGAGAAAATCTACACGCGATTGGGCTGGGTACGTGGATTTCAGGGGTGCGCGAGAAATTCTACACGCGATTGGCCTGGGTACGTGGATTTCAGGGGTGCACGAGAAAATCTACACGCGATTGGCCTGGGTACGTGGATTTCAGGGGTGCGCGAGAAAATCTACACGCGATTGGCCTGGGTACGTGTATTCCGGGGGTGCGCGAGAAATTCTACACGCGATTGGCCTGGGTACGTGTATTACAGGGGTGCGCGAGAAAATCTACACGCGATTGGGCTGGGTACGTGGATTTCAGGGGTGCGCGAGAAATTTTACACGCGATTGGCCTGGGTACGTGGATTTCAGGGGTGCGCGAGAAAATCTACACGCGATTGGGCTGGGTACGTGGATTTCAGGGGTGCGCGAGAAAATCTACACGCGAATGGCCTGGGTACGTGTATTCCGGGGGTGCGCGAGAAATTCTACACGCGATTGGCCTGGGTACGTGTATTACAGGGGTGCGCGAGAAATCCTACACGCGATTGGGCCTGTGCGAGTGGGGCAGTGTATTACGTGGGTGTGCGGGAAGTTGAAGAGGTGAATTGCCAGTGTGGGTCCTCCCAGGTCTCCCCTCTACCCCCTCCACGACCTCTGCAGGCAGCCCACACCACAGGGGACTACCCTGCACCCCTGGTCATGTCCCGCAGGCAGCCCATCCACCATGGGCATGCCCCCCAGCCAAGCCACATGTCCCCTTGCACCCCCACCCCCCAGCACTGTGGGGCACCTGCCAGCAGGCCCCCAACCATGTCCCACTCATGTCCCCTTGCACCCCCACCCCCCAGCAGGCCCACACTCATGTCCCCTTGCACCCCCACTCCCCAGCACTGTGGGGCACCTGCCAGCAGGCCCCCAACCATGTCCCCTTGCACCCCCATCCCCCAGCAGGCCCCCACTCATGTCCCCCTGCACCCCCACCCCCCAGCACTGTGGGGCACCTGCCAGCAGGCCCCCAACCATGTCCCCTTGCACCCCCACCCCCCAGCAGGCCCCCACTCATGTCCCCCTGCACCCCCACCCCCCAGCACTGTGGGGCACCTGCCAGCAGGCCCCCAACCATGTCCCCTTGCACCCCCACCCCCCAGCAGGCCCCACTCATGTCCCCTTGCACCCCCACCCCCCAGCACTGTGGGGCACCTGCCAGCAGGCCCCCACTCATGTCCCCTTGCACCCCCACCCCCCAGCACTGTGGGGCACCTGCCAGCAGGCCCCCAACCATGTCCCACTCATGTCCCCCTGCACCCCCACCCCCCAGCACTGTGGGGCACCTGCCAGCAGGCCCCCAACCATGTCCCCTTGCACCCCCACCCCCCAGCAGGCCCACACTCATGTCCCCCTGCCCCCAGGTCCTGACGAAACGCAATCATGGCAGTAATGGCCAGCATACCCAGCACAAACACCCAGCCAAGGATTGCATCCACCCACATAGTAGATGCAATTACATGATACAACCCCAATGGCAAGTATGTAAATGAACACATGTCCGTCACACACACATACACAATGGGTGCAAGTGAATGTCAAAACCCATATCATGACATGCATGAAACCAATGAGAAAATACCACAAATGTAAGTAATAAATATATGTATTAAAGATGAAAATGAAGTAAAGAAATAAAACACACAACAATGGGGATGACAAAACAAATGGTCCATGTCCGAGAACTAATAGAAAAAATCAAAAAACAAAGGAATCCAAAAACTAATGTAGTCCAAAGAAAAATAATGGGGGGAGAAAATAAGGAAAAACCATTGCCACATGGTGAACACAAATATAAATCCAACAGCTGTTTTCCAAACACCAAACTATGTACAAGAATATCCCAGGGTCCATGAGCCCAACACCATAAATGAAACCTACTACTACTAACTAATGAAAAAAATATATACAGAAAAGTGGCCATTGTCCGAGCGGTCCAAAAAAAACTTAAAAAATAAAGGAAACCTAACACTAACTAACTAAAGAACTATATACAATGGCAGCGGGCAAGTCCTGCGGCTCACTCTGTGATGTTGCCGGCCAGGGCATCATCGAACTCCATGTCGATGTCCCGGAGGCGGGACTCTGTCCTGGCCCCGAGGTCTCGCAGGGACAACCCCGTGTCCACCTCAAACTCCCTGCGAGCTTCCTCGAGGCACTCAGCCCGCCTCAACGCCCGACGCATGGAGAACTCCGCCCTGACCATGGTGAGCCGCTCCTCTTCCGCCCGCTGCCGCTCCGCACCTATCCGCTGGACCAACTGCTCCCACACGGAAGACACTGCCATCCCAGGGTTCTCCTGCCCTCTGGCCGATGCCTGCCCCTCTGATCTTGATGGCCCCGAGCCATGATGCCTCCCACGTCGAGCCTGCTGCTGCCTCCGACGCCACTGCCTCTGCCAGCACGACGGCATCCAGGCTGATGGAATCCACCGATGCCGTCGTGCACGTGCCCTGCCAGATGATGCCGGCACATCCTCCATCTGCAGGGGGACAGTTGCTGGTGTGTCCACCCCTGCTGGACCTTCGACTCCCGACTGTGGCAGGGATGGGGTCCCCACCGAGCTGGCTGCGTTGGTCGGGGCAGGTCCACAGGGGGCCCTGGTGGCATCTGGGCCGGAAGACGGCATGGAGCATGACTGGCGCATAGCCCCCACAGAGGAGGAGAGGGTCGCCAGAAGGCCACACACATGTAGGAAACCCCCGACCATGGCGGCTCCCAAATGGTTCACGTACGCACGGTGCTCTTCGTGATGATGTGCATGCTCCTCCCGGGAAGCATGCACCTCATCACGAATGCCAGCCGTGCGCAACGCGACACCAATCAGGACCCTCTCCACACGGCCAGGGGTCCCCTCGTCCGCAGGTAGAGGAGTGTCAGATGACATGGACATCTCCCCTACCTGCGGACGGGCCTGGGATGGGGCATCCCTGCTGGTGCATGGTGGTGCAGTCACAGTGTCAGGGACAGTGACATGCACAGGCACCTCCACGGCGACCTGTGCTGCCTCCTGCCCCTGGCCCTGGACTGCACCACTTGCACCAGCGAGGATGCCCCCACCAGGCCCCATGTGTGGCTCAGTAGCGGCCTCCTCCCCCTCTGTGGAAACCACTAACCTGGATGTCTCCACGCCGTCTTCCGCCGGTGCAAGCCCCTGTGGGGGCTCACCCACCCCTTCCGCTGCAGCCGTGGCAGCATCCCCGCCGCTCTGCTCCACAGCGCCTTCTCCGCCCTCTTCTTCACTTGCCACTGTGTAGAGGGAGACATAGAACACAAGCATCAGGGTACTGTACAATGGTCCCCTAGACAGGAAGCAACAGCAGATGAGTGGCACTGTCATACATCACTTCCATCATGTCCCTCCACAACACATGGGTCAGTGCAGGCAAAACACATACAGTAACAGGCATGGCGCAGGCCATGGACATTGGCATACATGACCAAGGGACTCATGATTCATACAATGTTGGTTTCAAACTCACATGCATCATGGGTCTTTCCATCACATGCACACACCTCACCGTAGTTCCATCCATCTGGCCTCGTGCACCACAGACGCAGTGGATACAAGGATGACTAGGCTGCATCAGTGAATCTGAACATTGTCACAGACATGTGTCATGCATCCATGGCGGTTACAAGTCACAGACACGCAGGTCAGACACACACACATGGACACCATACGTGTACATGGGACCAGCACCCATCCCTCACCCCCACCCATGTCCAGGAACAGAGACTGCCATGCTTCCATGTGTCCATTCCGCACAGAGCCCCCCATGTTGCAATAGAACACATCACTGTACTCACATGCCTGACCATGATGTCCCTGCACACACACACATACGTACATAGCCTATGTCACACATACAGGCAGGTATCAGATAACCAGCACACTGCAACATGCCCTGTCTCACACAGTAATGCTTGGCCACTTACCGGCCAACTCCAGATGGGTCTGCCTCCGAAGGATCTGGGCGTGGAGCGCTGGGTCTACGCGTTCCAGGACCCTCATCTGGATGTCACTCAGGCGTGCCCGGCCCCCCTCCGCGAGGCGCCGGGCCTTATTGAGGGTCCTGGCCCTTAAGTCCTCCCAGCGCTTCTTGATGTGCTTGATGTCGCGGGTTGCCACCCCCTCCGCGTTGATGGCAACCACTACATCGTCCCAGATCCTCTCCCGTCCTTCCTTGTTGGCGCGTGGTCTTCCAAAGAGGGCATCATAATGCCCCAGGACATGCTCCACCAGGACACCAACTTCCTTCTCACTGAAGCTGGTGGCCCTCTGCCTCTCTGGCTGGGGGTCGCCACTGGTCTCAGATGGTGCTTGCCCCGACATGGCGACCCCGGAGGCAGGCGTGGGTGGGCAACTGGGTCCTGGGGCTGGGCTGTGGAGCGATGGTATCCCAGTCGGGAGTCTACTGTTCCAGCAGGGGTGGACACAGCAACTGGACCCCTGCAGATGGCTGATGTGCAGGCACCAAATGGCAGGGCACGGTGGCAGCAGGCAGGCAGGCAGGCAGGCAGGCAGCAGCAGATGGCACGTGGGAGGCTGCTCGGGGCACTGGGGGGCAGTGATTCGGCCTTCTGGGCAGGAGCGTGGTCTTCCGTGTGTTTTCGCGTGGCCAGCTTGATACGGAGTGATTTGGCACGTGAAAAATCTGCACGTCAGCGTGTAATTCGAGGAAAGGCCCTTAGCGCGTAAGCGCGTCAGCACGCGTACGCGATTTCATTGGACCAAAGGCCCTTACAGCGTAAGCGCGTCTGTGACGTTTTGCGCACGGGCGTTGCCCTGGCAGGGCTTGGAGATCCCGCGTGCCTTTATGTTCTGTACGTGCTTTTCGTGCGGTGCGTGTGTTTTCCATCCGTTGGGGTTCACACGCTATTACTTCACAGCGGGTGTTGGCTACGCGTTCTACTACACACAAGGCAGACGGTGAGTGGTACCCCGCTCCCCCAGGCCCGATCGCGTGAGAAAATTCCCGCGCACCCCTGAAATACACGCGCCCAGGCTATTCGCGTGTAAAACTTCCCGCGCACCCCTGAAATACACGTACCCTGCTGAAATCGCGTGAGAAAATTCCCGCGCACCCCTGAAATACACGCGCCCAGGCTATTCGCGTGTAAAACTTCCCGCGCACCCCTGAAATACACGTACCCTGCTGAAATCGCGTGAGAAAATTCCCGCGCACCCCTGAAATACACGCGCCCAGGCTATTCGCGTGTAAAACTTCCCGCGCACCCCTGAAATACACGCGCCCAGGCTATTCGCGTGTAAAACTTCCCGCGCACCCCTGAAATACACGTGCCCAGGCTATTCGCGTGTAAAACTTCCCGCGCACCCCTGAAATACACGCGCCCAGGCTATTCGCGTGTGGAACTTCCCGCGCACCCCTGTAATACACGTAGCCCGCTCCCCCAGGCCCGATCGCGTGAAAAAGTTCACGCGAACCCCTGTAATACACGTAGCCCGCTCCCCCAGGCCCGATCGCGTGTAAAAGTTCACGCGAACCCCTGTAATACACGTAGCCCGCTCCCCCAGGCCCGATCGCGTGAAAAAGTTCACGCGAACCCCTGTAATACACGTAGCCCGCTCCCCCAGGCCCGATCGCGTGTAAAATTTCTCGCACACCCCTGAAATCCACGTACCCAGACCAATCGCGTGTAGATTTTCTCGCGCACCCCTGTAATACACGTACCCAGGCCAATCGCGTGTAGTATTTCTCGCGCACCCCTGAAATCCACGTACCCCGCTCAATCGCGTATTTGACTTCCCGCGCGCCACTTTTTTGATGCGCTGGGACTCTACCGCCTGCCTTCGTGTGGCGGCCGTGTTTCAGCTTGTGCGTGTCTTTGGCTGTGCGTGGCTTTGCCCTATTCGATTCCATGAATACGTGTGGTTCGAGTGCGTGTGGGCGTTCCGTCTGCTTCCCTGCAGTACATCCCCAGTTACGCCCTTATTTTCGCGTGTTGTTCCCCATTCCGCGCGTTACGCCCCATGTCCCGCCCACTTTCTGGTGTGTGCGCTGAGGTTGTGCGCTTTCACTGTGCGCGTCGCGCACGCCTTTCGCGATGTTGCAGTGACTTGTGCGCCATGCATGGGTTTCGCGCACATCCCGCGGTGAACACGCGCAGGGACTTCCATGAATCGCACGCGTGCGCCTGTTTTTTTCCGCTTGCGCATGCTTGCGCATGCTTGCGCGAAGATTTTCGGCGCACGTTTGTTCCATGAATCGGCCCCTCAATGTCTTAATTATTGGTTTGTGTGAAGCTCTCTCTTGTCGTTTCATGCAATCACTCTAGAAGTTTCAACACTTCAAGGTCGAGATGCTTTCCACAGTACTCTGCACCCCCTCTGGCTCTGGGCGCTTAGTTCACAGCACCCCTCTTTCATGTCTTCGGGTTTGCAACACCCCGCTCAATCTCTAGGTGTTTTCCTAGAGTTCTGCGCACCTGACTTAGGCTCTAGGCGCTTTTCAGGATTCTTAGCATCCCTCTCCTTCCTTGTTCACCTGCTGCATCCTATGCCCCGAAAATTAATGGACAGCTGATTTGCAGTGACAAGCAGCAGTGTCTGATCCAGACAGGCCTTCCTGTGCATGCGAACGAGAAATGAAGGCACGAATAACGCTGCAGTGCAAACAGTGAACATGGAAATCTGGCAGACATCATGAAGTAGAAGCTTTTGCAATTCTGTTCACAGGTACATCTTCTGTATCGAGAATTGCCAAAGCAAATAGGTCTGTCTTAGAAAATGTGTACGATAAGTAGGATGACCAGACATCCCAGTTTACCCAGGACAGTCCGGGGAAATCGCCCTCCGTCTCGGGCTACCGTGATTTTTTTAATTTTAAAATCCCTGTCCGGAGTTTGCAAGGGTGGGTGGTTACAGTCCCGGTTATTGACCCGATTTTCGAAATCCCGAAAACGGGTCCCGACGCAACTCTTCCTGCGCGAATGGGGGCGTGAAATGCTTCTCACGCCCTCTTCCCGGCGCTCTCCTCTAATGATATTATATGATATGATAGGTTATTTATAAGGCACTTAATACCCAGAGGTTTCTAAGCGTGGACCCGGGAATCGAACCTGTGGTGCTCTGTGTTGTCTTGCTCCCAAGGGGAACACGTTGCCCTGTGCTATCCTCCTAATGAGAGGAGTGTGCCTGTGAGCACACACACACACACGCCCCCACCCCCTGCAAAAGGCCAGCAGCATATAAGTAGGACTACAGTTGTATTTGTATTAACGGTAGTCCTACCTGTATGTCTATGGCCTTCCGGTTTTTTTGTTTTTTTTTATCTGGTCACCCTATCGATATGCCTTTTTTCTCCTGTAGGAATTTTACAAAAAATCTCATCCTCGCCAATTCCAAAACCAGACCTACCCACCTTCACCATCCACCACCAATTGTAGGTCCAAATATTTAGAAGGAGGTGATACCTAGAGTAGACATCCAATGCCTGATGCAGGCGGAAGACATCCAAACGCGATGGGGGAGCATCTGTGTCTTTATTTCGTTTCAGTGAGAGGAAACAATTGATCCTGTACATAACGCACCGGTGAGATGACATCTGATCCAGTACATAACGCACTCGGCCTCGGCAGCAAACACGGCTTTGGAGAACTCGACGGATTATGCGTATCAATGGTACATTTCAAACACTGGCACAAAGCCCTGCGCCCCACTCATTCCTGATCCCTGCGTCGATTTGAGTACCTTTTGAGACCAAGGCTTGGGCTATGACGCCATCTAGTGGCACTTTTATAAAGTGCCAGTCTCTAACTGGAAATCACATTTCACAACCAGCTTATATTTCCAAACGGTATGTAAATACCCGGTAATGGTATATTTATATAGTGCACGGCCATAAGCGTGCACTGCTGTTATTTTCAAATTTGCAGTATTTGTCCTCTTCACCAAACTCCACATGATGCCAATTAAAATGATTCCTCACACATAACACATAGCTTTAAATAACATGCTACCAGTCTGAACAATTTTTCATACCAAATGCCACGCTAGAATTACAAGGGACAAAATGGCCTCACGAGATGTCTAGTGAGACACCTTTTTCTCTCTGTACACAGACTTCTATCATGTTTACAAAGGTTCCATGTGTTAGCAGTATGTATTATATTAATCAGCACCCGGCACGTGGGAGGCAGCCAATCAGGAGGCAAGGAACGCGTGCTGAAACTCCTGATGTAAGACCGCATTGCAAGCTGCCTGATGGTTGCTCGGGAGAGGTCATAATCAAGTTGGATAATGTCCATACCCTAGCTTATGGCCCTCTGACTGTATGCCATATGCATGCATGCTGTGTGTACAGCAGGACACAGTTAGGTGCAGTCTGCTGCAGGGAGGTCTTGTAGATGCTCTGTTGGGATGATGCTCCTTGGGCTTTACCCGTCCAGAACATTGACCTTAATGTAAGACATTGCTTATGGAGCTGGGTGCCTCACTCATTATATGCGAGGTCAGACTCCAGCTGTCTTTGGGAGCCCAGGCAAAGCCTCCTCCAGCCTCTTTTTGAATAAAGCATTCAATGGGATGGATACAGTGGAGACAAACTCTGCCTGTTTTTACCATCCATTTAATTTGCACCAGGCTTCCCCTGATGGAGCGGGATTCAGAATGAGAAATATGGCCCATGCACGTCCCCTTTCCATGGGGGGAATGACAGCAATTTTGGTATGGATGAAGAGGCGTAAAATCCACCTAGATTACCGCCCCCTATTAGCATGTGAATAAAGCAGGTGGGATACATAGGGAGTCAGGGTAATACGGTCCGCCATGCTCATACATGGTGACCATCATGACCACACGTTTGTTGGTGGGGGCGTCAAAAGGCACGAGAACCGGGAAGCTCCCGAGATTCCCGTGCCTATTTACACTCCGACCGTCAAAAAATGAAAATGCCTTGGAGCAGACCACAACCTCACTTAAAATGAGCACTTATATAGCAAACAGGATTGCAAAACCTGCAGAAGTGGGTGCTCTTTAACAGTCTTCAAGTTGGAACGCCAGAGATGTCATTTCAGGGTCACACCTGAGGTCTCCCTTGTTACCCCTAAAAAGATAGTTCTTTAATTGCATCTCCTGGGCTGTGGCTAGTGCCATGTGGCTCTATGTTTCTGGGGTGGCTGGCTTTCGTGTTCAGGCCTCTTGAAAACACCGGGGGTTCCACAAGTGTAACAGTTTGAGCAGTGACCCTAAATAAGAAAGAAAAGGAATAACACATAATTTGTCTTTCTTGAATTCTATACGATAATGACTAGAATTATCAAAGGTTTATTTCAGGCACACGTCAGGGGGTGAATCACTAATTTAGTCTGTTCTTAAACACCTTAAATTCACAATGCAGACAAAAATGTCCAAAAAGCATTTAGAGTAGAATAAGCATCCTTTTTGGACTATGTGTTTTGCCTTACACAAGTTGCAGTTATTGCATGTATTTTTCTGCCATTGTATCTGTTACAATCATCACAAGACATTCCATCTTGGTGTCCTGGGTCACTTGACGACATCCTTGTGCCTAAAAGCTTGTGTACAGTGTAGAAATGTTTGACCATAGCACATAAAGTGGCCCTTGAATTCATTGTGCCACAATTAATGCTTTGTTGTAATGTGTCCATCTTCCCTATCTCCATGGCATGCTGTTTAGGATGTTTGTTTGTAGACATGAGGTATAGAGTGCCCAGAGTACGGGATGCCATGTGTGTGCCCTACATTCCCATCGCTACTCTAAACTCTTTAATATACAGTTATGAACCCTCCCAACGGTATACATTTTGCCAGCCTCTGAAGCCTGAAAAGTAGATCCACGCAGGCTTGACATATGGCCAACTTTGCACCAGACCTGCAGATGAACAGGCCTGATGTTAAATCTCAGTTACCAATTTAATGGTATCAACTACAGAGTGTAATTTGCTTTCTGACTTTGAAAGCATTCACATATTTAATTGCTCATTTTACTATAGCCGGTAAGTTAGCTATAGCCGGTAAAATAGCTCAGTGGCTGTGATCTGCAGGTTGCAGGTTTCAATTCCGGCAAGGCCAACTCAGCCTTTCATCATTCTGAGGTTGATAAATGAGTACCAACACAGGTTGGGTGATATTGTATGTATATTTGCTCTATATAAAGCGCTCAAGCGTAAGTGCTTTATAATAACACATCATTTTGATTTGGCCTTGGACATCTGCTTGCAATCACTTTAATATAGGCCTATACACAGTGATATTAACGATACATATGGTGATCCATTCTTGTATGAATGTATATCACATTACAGTGATATCGTGACCATATTTTTCATAGTATACATAGGAGCAATGCTATGTGATGCCACTTCTTATTTTGTCAACGGGTGAAAGATCCTGTTCCATCATTTCCCATGATGTCACTTCGGGTTGGGATCAAATTACATCACTTCCTGTGATGTCATCAGAGGTCAAGGGTCGTGTGATGTAATTTCAGTTTCCCGTGGCATTTTGGTGAAATGACGTCCCTGTTGAAAATATGTATTTAATGCTAACTCACAATCCAATGAACCGAAGTAGAAATGGCACCGCAAATCAGATGCTAACTCGCAGTGCAATGAACCGAAGCAGAAACATTGCCACAAATCAGGTTCTAACTCCAGCTCTCATGAACCAAAGCAGAAACATTGCCACAAATCAGGTTCTAACTCCAGCTCTGATGAACCAAAGCAGAAACATTGCCACAAATCAGGTTCTAACTCCAGCTCTGATGAACCAAAGCAGAAACATTGCCACAAATCAGGTTCTAACTCCAGCTCTGATGAACCAAAGCAGAAACGGCGCTCTCCTTTGTTCTATTCTTTAAGTGTGCTCATGATGATTGCGAACATATGACAGCCGTCTGACTCACGAATCCATGGATGCATTAAAGACACACATGTCCTGACGTACGTTGTTAAAAATGATTTTGATGCATGGGGAAAGTTTGTATATCACAATTGGGGTCTGATTTGAGAAATATAGGGAAAGGTGGGACTAGATCTGGCCAGATGCTAAACTATATAGTCTACCTGTTGGTCTGTGAGCATTTTCTGTAATAAAAATGTGTGGCGGTCCTATGCTAAACACATGCAAGGTGTCATGGTGACGGGGCCTCATTGTTAGACTAGGCGGCTACTGTTGTCTATTTTGTTTTCTTCCTAAGAACATGAATTTGGAAAGAGAATAAACACCTTTCTTTATTCGTAGCTACGCAGAGGTTCGGGCTAAAAGAAGGCGCGATCTTGGCCTTGAAGAGTCCACGGTAGAAGTGACCACAGCTTCTGTGAAGGTAAAGCCCATGTTTGGATGTGTGCCCCTCGCCTACTTGCCAGGGTTTTAATGTATGAATACCCGATTTGCTCTACCACGGCAGACAAGCTGTTATTTATTTATTTATTGCATTTGTGTAACGCCCAAACCCTGAGATATCACAGTGTTTCTACAGAAGACATGAATAGGTTGCAGAAAGCAGATACAGCCAAGTTTAACACGTTTTTTAAAGGTTGGGTAGGCTCGCTCGCTCGTTTCTGATGTTGGGTGGTAGGGAGTTCCAGAGAGAGGGCTCTGTGACACAGAAGCTCACGCCTCCATTGGGATTTCTATCAAGGTTCTGGGGTAGAGGCTGGTATATTGTTCTTGAAAGGGACGCACAGGGCTTCTTCACATGTCTTGTGCTTACTTATTGGCAGACATGGTCATCCAATTATAGCCAAGTTCTCTGGAGGGAAGGGGGGTAGAAGTGATACAGAGTAATAGTCATACCAGAGTTCAAGTACCTCCTCAATGCAGGTGAACAGGCAGAAGTGGGGATAGCGCAGAAGGGCCGGCACCAGTGAACAGGCTTGCTTTACTTGACAGATGCTGCTCTTAGACTCCACAAGCTGCTGCTATCCTGACTTCCCATGAGCCCTTTCCCTAGTGGCGCAGTCACTTCCAGCATCTGGGCTGTAGAGACTCAGAAGACATGCAGCGGCCCCTGCCTCCCTCTGGGAAATGGACATTCGTGCCCCAGGATACCGGTCAGTTTCCACTGTTATGGCGGCTTAAGGCGGTCTTGAGGGATCCGTGAAACATCTTCTGGTCAGGTGTCTTCTTTCGTAGGGCACCTTCTCACCTTAACAGGTCCTGAGGATGAGGGTTCCAAGTGCTAATTTCACGGGTTGTGTCAGTTCATATAGTGGGGCTTCTCCCCGTCAATGGTGGTCAACACGTTTTCGTCTTCTTTCTCGGGCTAACACTCGGGGTGTGGATTCCAACCAAATTCCAGAAACCCAAGCCGGCATGGCTGGATCTGGCTTAGACCTTCGCTGCTTCTGGAAGTCCGAGGCCCGCAGGTCGCAACTATATGCTTGAATGCATTTATTAGTGATTAATAATGCAATGGACTACAAAGTCTCAAAATTGCTCCCGAGCGCTACATAGCCACATCCATTATAGCAATGGCACTCTGTCCACACACAGGAGCAATGTCCATCTTCAGGACCTCAGCCGAGGGGTTTCTAAGACACGGTTAGAAGTCTCAACCCCAAAGTACAGCCACGCTGCGCTCCCCGAAATGCATAAAAGCGGCCGCCAACCTGGGTGGGCTCCTTCATAGGTAACCAGTTAAAGTTACTCTGCAATGAAAAACACGGGCACATTGTGTACCCCCCTGCACGTGGAGTCAAAAGACCCCAGGGGCTCACACCAGGTCTTCTACCTTAGCGGAACACTAGGAACGTGTGACCCATACTGGACATCAATGGAATAATGGCAGCGACGCTGCTGCAATGCTGCAGCTTCTGACTTTTGGTTTTAGAGAAGCTCCTCTATATAGACATTTAAAAACAATACCTTGACTCAGTGTTCCCATTAGCAGTGTTAATCGCAGGATCATTGTTGTATTTCCAAAAAGGCGTTTTTGAGGGGGCTGTACTTGCTCTAAGTCTACATGGTGGTTTTGGTAGTAGACTGGGATGATAGTTCAAGTGCAATCGGCTCAACCTGATACGCCGATGTGGTCCACTCAGCCTTTCACCCTTCCCCAGATCGGTAAATTGAGCAATGCATTGTGGGTAATAATGATGATAATAAGTAACATTGGTTACCAAGCGCTCTGAAAATGGATACCTCCTGATAACAGCGCTATATAGAACACTGGATATATTACGCAAAGTAATTATTGTGCATGGCTGAATACAGTGACTTAGAACTTCAAAAGATGAGACCAGGGAGCGACAGACAAGGAGCAAATGGAGAATTCGAGACGTGTCGAAGATGTTCGTTAGCTCCCTTTTATGCAGTCCCGGAAACCAGCAAGAGATCCTGCCTCCCGGTTAGGGGTCAGCCACTAGCATATTGAATCCCACTGCCCTTTGCAAGGTGTGCTTGACCTTAGGGATCAGTGTGAACCTCGCCCCCACCTCTCCCACCCACCCCCGGGACTCGAATGCCGCTTCTACAGCAATGTGCCAGTGAACATATCATCGTAAGGCTGATAGGGCATGTGATGCTCATTACACCTATTTATTTATTTGTATTTGTAAAGCGCACTAACAGCCCTTGGGCATCGAGGCGCTGTTGCAGAGAGTGTCTTAATTGCAGCACTACACCTCCTTCCTCTGGCTTCCCACAGTAACATATGTACGTATGAAACCACAGCAGTTCATTAGCTACACCGGGGATCTACCACCTGCTGCTCTCCATAGGTTTGGACTATGACTCCCATGATCCTTCATCATTAGCTATGCTGGCTATGGCTGATGGGAGCTGTAGTCAAAAGCATCCCGAGAGCCGCAGGTTGCACACTCTGGAGCTACATAAAGAGGACGTGAAGGGTGAGGGTGATGGTTGTTTTTAGATGTAAGGCAATCGCAGGTATAGATACTGGGTCATGCTTCACTCTTGAAGCATCGCACTGAAATGCTGCTTGGTCAATCCTCACATTCGGCACAGTAGCTTCGCCGCATTCTTTTCATAACATGCCAGTCAGTGCTGGTCATTGGGCCAGCTCTCGGCGGATCCGAGATCCGGCACCAGTAATGGAGCCGGATCTCGGGATCCGGCCAGAGTCAGCCGCCCAATACCATGAACCGCGCTGGAATAGTAAAAAAAAAAAAATAAGAAAACCGCACGCGACGGCAGCATTGCCTTTTATCGCCGGCTTTGGCACTGGTGTGTAATGCACAATGCTCGCTACATGCACAACTGATTCCTTTCAGTTGTACATGTAGCGAGCATTGTGCAGTACACTGCCCACCAGTGCCAAAGCCACGGTAAAAGGCAATGCTGCCGTCGCGGGCGTTTTTTTTTTTTTTTTAACGTATTCCAGCATTGCTGGATGTCCATTACGAGCCCCGCCCCCTCTAGACCACGCCCCTTGGGCCTCCCCCACCCCGGCCCTTGTGTTGTGGAATCCCCCACCACATTTTTTCCATTTCCACCACTGATGCCAGTCATAGACAGGTAACTTTCCGTCTAATGTATACCAGGTGGCAGAAAGAAAAGAAAGGCAGTGGGTTGCCTAGCTTCAGTAAAACAGGGAGGGATCCAGGGGGTTGAGAGTGAGGTATTTGCAGAAGTCACTGGGAAGGGATACATATAAGCCAAAACTCCCCAATCCATTCAGGAGATGCTAGTCCAGTCCTGTTTTTCGTTGAATCCTAGGACTTGTAGTCCTGAATTTCATCATTCTAAATCCAGCCCAGCAAACCCATGATGCAACGGAAATTGCAAGACTAGACTAGCATCTCTGGATTGGGATGAGGCATGCTGGCACGTATGGGGAGACGTGTTCCTCACTAATGGGGACCACTTCTTACCAGGGGTTACCATGCAGAGGGCTGGGATGGAGGTTCTCAGGCCCATGTGAGATGCTTATGACCCAGGCCAACTTGAGTCCAGTCTTTAGAGGGAGGGTTGATTCACACTTCAGGCAGTTAATAGTTAAGAATGCCCGCAGTGTTGGTTGACTCTCCGTGTGCCGCGTGGAAGGTCTCTCAGCGAGATTCGGTGTGCTCCTTCATTTCTACGTCCAACGTCGTGATGTGTACTTCTGTGTTTGTTCCCTTCCAGAGCCATAATAGTTATATCGACATCCGGCAATGTGCAACGAATCAGGACACGAGCAGAGATCGGGTGTCCGTCTCATCCCATAGCTCCCGGAGGTCTTCGCACACGGCGCTATCAGATTCAGCATGTATGTATTACACTGCAATGGTAACAATGTTTTGTTAATGCAAAATGAAAAAGAAAGCACTATTATGGTGGCATTAGGTAACACTTTCCACCAATTTTCTGAAATCCAACTAGATTTGTACAGACTTTATTCATTACCTATGAAGAAAATGCCTAATTAGAATGCATTGTCTTCAGGGCAAATCAACGCAAATTGGAGCAAACCATCTTCCCCCAAAGCAGGTGTTCATTAAACATGTAGTAAATGTTATCTCTTGCGCATGTCGAAGAACTAAGGCCTCCAATACTAATTAGATATTTTGGCAGCTCGTGGATAAGGTGACAACTGTATTCCGTGACTAATATCTAAACATCAACCTGGCACACTGCCCGAAACTCGCGTGCCTCTGTAGTAGCACTCCCCGTCCACTTCATGCCACCCAACACTTAAATATAGCAAGCTCCCCTGCTCAACCTTCTCCTCATCTGCTCCTTGATCATATGCCCTGGCTAACACACCAAAGCGTACCCATGCAGGCTGGGAGGATGTCTCAGGACACAGCAACCCGACAAATCCTAAATATAGCAAGCTCCCCTGCTCAACCTTCTCCTCATCTGCTCCTTGATAATATAAACTGGCTAACACACCAACGCGTCCCCATGCAGGCTGGGAGGATGTCTCAAGACACAGCAACCCGACAGATCCTAAATATCGCAAGCTCCCCTGCTCAACCTTCTCCTCATCTGCTCCTTGATAATATGCACTGGCTAACACACCAACGCGTCCCCATGCAGGCTGGGAGGATGTCTCAGAACACAGCAACCCGACATATACTAAATATAGCAAGCTCCCCTGCTCAACCTTCTCCTCATCTGCTCCTTGATCATA
Source organism: Ambystoma mexicanum (assembly GCF_040938575.1). Taxonomy (NCBI): domain Eukaryota; kingdom Metazoa; phylum Chordata; class Amphibia; order Caudata; family Ambystomatidae; genus Ambystoma; species Ambystoma mexicanum. The sequence goes on along the minus strand of NC_090930.1, from coordinate 300,049,926 downwards.
TGCACTGGCTAACACACCAACGCGTCCCCATGCAGGCTGGGAGGATGTCTCAGGACACAGCAACCCGGCAGATCCTAAATATCGCAAGCTCCCCTGCTCAACCTTCTCCTCATCTGCTCCTTGATCATATGCACTGGCTAACACACCAACGCGTCCCCATGCAGGCTGGGAGGATGTCTCAAGACACAGCAACCCGACAGATCCTAAATATAGCAAGCTCCCCTGCTCAACCTTCTCCTCATCTGCTCCTTGATAATATGCACTGGCTAACACACCAACGCGTCCCCATGCAGGCTGGGAGGATGTCTCAAGACACAGCAACCCGACAGATCCTAAATATAGCAAGCTCCCCTGCTCAACCTTCTCCTCATCTGCTCCTTGATCATATGCCCTGGCTAACACACCAACGCGCCCCCATGCAGGCTGAGAGGAAGTCTCAGGACACAGCAACCCGACAGATCCTAAATATAGCAAGCTCCCCTGCTCAACCTTCTCCTCATCTGCTCCTTGATCATATGCCCTGGCTAACACACCAACGCGCCCCCATGCAGGCTGAGAGGAAGTCTCAGGACACAGCAACCCGACAGATCCTAAATATAGCAAGCTCCCCTGCTCAACCTTCTCCTCATCTGCTCCTTGATCATATGCACTGGCTAACACACCAACGCGTCCCCATGCAGACTGAGAGGATGTCTCAAGACACAGCAACCCGACAGATCCTAAATATAGCAAGCTCCCCTGCTCAACCTTCTCCTCATCTGCTCCTTGATCATATGCACTGGCTAACACACCAACGCGTCCCCATGCAGGCTGGGAGGATGTCTCAGGACACAGCAACCTGGCAGATCCTAAATATAGCAAGCTCCCCTGCTCAACCTTCTCCTCATCTGCTCCTTGATCATATGCACTGGCTAACACACCAACGCTTCCCCATGCAGGCTGGGAGGATGTCTCAGGACACAGCAACCCGACAGATCGGGACATCCCCCACACCCTTGCCAACACGTCAAGGCTTACCAGCAGCATAGCCTTTGATCTGCTCTCATCAGAAGACTAGCAACACATTTCATGGCATGGACATGCATACCTGCAACAAAGCTCTGCTTCTCCAGTCTGCCTTAAACCACCACTTTAGCAAAAGCAAATTTGCTCTCCTCCAGCTATCCTACTGATCCCCCCCCCAATGCTGCTTCTTTGATAGGTCCGAAAGCACCGGGAGGGCATGCGAAGGTCGGAGGTCACACTAGAAAATACCCAAGACAAGTTGGGGCCTGACGCTAATGTAGTTGGGCCCACTGCAGTGACATTGGCATATGTAAATTCCCACATAGTGCTGCTGTGTGGGCTTTTACAGATTTTGGGTGGGTCTTGCCTGCTCAGGCCCTACCCTGTCTAGGCCTCTGACACACGTGTAAGCTCAATGTCCTGGCCATAGATGGGCACATTGCCCCAGAGAAATTGCTTCCAGTTCACTTTTTAAGAATTTCTTAAAAGGTGCTATAGCTTTCTTTGGAATTGTTCTGAACCCAAGCAGGATCCCTCTAAATAATTAGCAAAAGAGAGAACCCAAAAACCTTTGCTGAGGTCCTGATGCATATCCAAGCCTCTAGGTGCACAGGTGATATTGCCTCTACAAATTAAAGCAGATTACAAAGAACTTCCTGGGAAAGGTTAACACACACCCCCCCCCATGCTAGTAGTCAGGCAGAATGATTTACAACACACTAGTACTTACACAATTTAAGGGTTACGGTTTTTTCTCATTGGAAGCATAGCAACAAGACCCTTGCAAAGTACAACAAATGTAATGGTCCAAAATGACTGAGTAATTTAGTCCAAATGCCTGATTTGGACGAATTTCGGCCGTTCGAAAATTCTGAACAGTCGAAAAGTTTGACCAAATCACGCATACAGTACTGGGGGCTGCAGAGGTGTCCCCCGCACCCTTGCTCTCTATATTGTGAGCGGGGGATGCGGGGGTCCCCCCCGCAGCAGGCCTGAGAAAAAAAAGAAAAAAAAAGGAAATGATCCTGCGGTGCCAATTCCCGATTCCCGATCACGGAAGTGAAAGGGAACGGGAATCACTGGGACACAGCGAATCGGCAGCAAGGTATGTGCGGGTGGTGGTAGGGGTGGGGGTGGGTACCAAGTCGGATATGTTCAGGGGAGAAAATACTGAAGGTTATTTTGGAAAAATAATCTTCAGTCTTTTCTCCCTCGAACATTTCTACCTCGGGCTTTCAACCCCGATCCTAACAAATTCCATTTTGTGGGAATGGGGACCTGCTTGTTATTTGCAAAGTTATTTAGAGATAATTAGCCAAAAAAAATGCAAAGGTAATTTCTTTAATGGTGATATTCTGGTTTAGGGAATTAGTTTCTAAATGGATGAATTCTCCTGAAGCTCCAACATCAAGGACAATCTCTGAGACCCCAATGAGCTTTTCATAAGCACTGCATCTAATATTGCATCACAGTAAACAGAGAAGCAATCCATTGCAAACTCATTGAACGTAAGGGTGCTATGCTCACTCTGTAGCATTCGCGCTTTAGTTATGATGTCATTGTGCTTCTTTCAGCCACGTCGTCCATGAGACCCACGGAAGCCAGCACGCCTTCAAGACAGTCGATGCCAATGAGCCAACAAGATAAGGCCATCATGCGGATGGCCCCCTCCAGCACTCAGGTAGACTTGGTTCCCAATCACATGTTTTGTACGATGTCAACCTGCCCACGATTGTGAATACGGAAGAGGATTGAAATGTACGCTCAAGCCAGTTTCAATCTAGCCCCTTTTAGGTACACAAATTCACACTGGCACCGGTCCCTACTCGTTATGTGTGCTGTTACACCTGTATCATGTCCACCTGTGTGAAATGTCGTAGAATGGTAGGTTTTAGGAAGGATATTTCAACAGTGGGCAAACTGTAATTTTTGTGCTCCATTGGCTCTAAAGTTCAGGCTTGTGGACTTCTGTGAATGTTTATCTTCAGAAGACACAGTGCTAAAGTCAAAGATTTGACCTTTGACATTCAATCTACAGAAGTACATGCTTTGAATGTCTGGTGGGATCACGCCCTACCGAGCCAATATCTTGAGACCTGATGTGATCCGTGAATTTGATTTGGGGGATTTATTGGGTGTACGATCCTTGCACAGAACCGCCATTGGTTTAAAGAATTTAACAAAAAAGCCACATCCTAAGAGCTTTACGAAACTCTAAAAAATGTCAAACTGCCGAATATTACAAGGAAGAAAATTCTAAAGCTTAGGACCAGAGATAACAAATCTAAGATCACCTCTAGATTTACAGTTGGATCTAGGAATAGGCGACAGAAGCTGTTGATATCGTTTGAAGCTTGATTTATAAATTCTTAAAGGCAAGACCTTGTAAGCATTGAAAACAAGGCATAAGAAGTTCAAAATACCTCAACATTTTTCAGAAAGCCGGTGCAGAGTTTGTCGCCAAGGAGAAACTGACTCCTAAAAGTCCACTGATTGGCCTGATTC